>NC_053037.3:514311346-514614376 GCF_002575655.3 Aegilops tauschii subsp. strangulata | reverse complement strand
CACTAGATGAATTTTGCAAGGTTTGCAAAATACCCTTCGAGGGTACCTTAGATGAACCACATCGTAAAGATGTGGATGGGTTTATTGACACTATCACTGTAGGGGAAACTAGGAAGGTTTCCGATGCAAGAATCACCCGCATACATTTTCCTGTTTTACGCTACTTTGCCGTATTTGCTAGTCGTTGCTTAATTGGTCGCGGAAACTGTGGAAACCTTAGTGTTCCTGATATTATCATTTTGTTCCATGGTTTATTTCTAATAACACTGTTAGTATGGGCAGTATTATTGCTAAACGGTTAAGTTTGAGCCGTACTAAGGGTCCCATCTTTGGAGGTATTTATGCTTCACGCCTAGCTGCACATTTTAACATACCTATTAGGCACTATGAAAAAGAAGAAAAATTGCTGCCCACTGCTTATTTAGATTATAAGAGTATGGTAGCACATGACTTTATTGTTAAGAATAGGGAAGGAGCGCTTAAATACAAATTGTTCTCTGATAAACATCACCCTGAGACTATTACCTTGCCTGCTCCTTCCTTGTTTAATTTATCTGAAGGTCCGTATCTCGTTCCGTCGGCGGCCATTCAAGCCCACCGGAACCCTACACCAACCACGGAGCCGGAACCACAATTTGAGCCTCCACGACAATCTGATTACTTTTGGGATCCGGAGATGACTGCGAGCCAGTGGCAGTCAGAGTCTTCTTCATCTCAGTATGACCCCAGCTACAACTACGGATATCCGCCAGGCCATCCGTGGCAATGAACCAACTTAGGCCAAAAGCCTAAGCTTGGGGGAGTACGTATTTCCCACCGACATTACATTTATGTTCACACACTCATTGCTAGATGTCGGTGCTCATACTCTTTCACTGTAATATCCATGCTAGTTTATTTTCCTTTTTCTTGCTTTCTTCTTGTGTGTTTGTTAAACTTTAAGAAAAACAAAACAAAAAAATTAGTGTAGCCTTTAGTTAGTTTAATTTTCTCGCTGTAGTAGTAATAATTAAAAAGAAAACCCAAAAAGATTTCCCGTTCTTCTTTTGCTTGTTGGGAGCTTTCCCGTGTAAATAGTTTTTATTTCTTTTTTCTTTTCTTCGGGGGTCGATAGGAGAAGACCATAATAAAATTGTTAAAGTGGCTCTTATATGCATTATTGTTGATTTAACCAAGAGCCCATATTGCCTTGTCTTCTCCTGTTTATTGACTGCTCGCAGATTCCAGCTTAGTCCAATGCACGTGCACTCTTATTATTATTCACATCGTTCGGTCGTGCAAGTGAAAGGCAATTATGACGATATATGATGGACTGACTGAGATAAGAAAAGCTGGTATGAACTCGACCTCTCTTGTTTTTGTAAATATGATTATTTCATCGTTCCTGATTCAGCCTATTATGAATAAACATGTTTGCAATGACAATTAGAGATCATAGTTGCTTGTGCCATGCTTGATCAGCTATGAGTTATAATGGTTTACCTTGCGTGCCAACATGCTATTAAAATGGTTGTGATGTGGTACAGTGGGGTGGTATCCTCCTTTGAATGATTTAAGTGACTTGACTTGGCACATGTTCACACATGTAGATGAAACAAAATCAACATAGCCTTCATGATATTTATGTTCATGGTGGATTATATCCTACTCATGCTTGCACTCAATGTTTATTAATTTTAATGCATGTTCATGACTGTTGTCGCTCTCTAGTTGGTCGCTTCCCAGTCTTTTGCTAGCCTTCACTTGTACTAAGCGGGAATACAATCCCTTAAACCCCAAAAGTTATTCCATATGAGTCCACCATACCTTCCTATATGCGGTATCTACCTGCCGTTCCAAGTAAATTTGTATGTGCCAAACTCTAAACCTTCAAATGAAATTCTGTTTTGTATGCTCGAATAGCTCATGTATCAACTAGGGCTGTCCGTATCTTCCATACTAGGCGGGTTATTCTCAAGAGGAGTGGACTCCGCTCCTCACTCACGAGAAAATGGCTGGTCACCGGGATGCCCAGTCCCATGCTTTATGCAAACTAAATCAAAATAATTGCAAACAAAACTCCCCCTGGGACTGTTGCTAGTCGGAGACACTCGTTATTTCAAGCAAGTCACGGATTGATGCTTGTTGGTGGAGGGGGAGTATAAACTTTACCATTCTATTTGGGAATCGCCTATAATGTGTGTAGCATGGAAGATATCGCCATCTCTTGGTTGTTATGTTGACAATGAAAGTATGCCGCTCAAAATATTATTTATCTCTATTTCAAAACCGAGCTCTGGCACCTCTACAAATCCCTGCTTCCCTCTGAGAAGGGCCTATCTATTTACTTTTATGTTGAGTCATCACCCTCATATTAAAAAGCACTAGCTGGAGAGTGTAGGTGTCATTTGCATCCATTACTATTATTTATATTGGGTATGTGTAACGCCCCGAGACCGACGCTTCAGAAGACTTCCATATTTTTGTGATCACTGCGTGTTTCATTTGTGCTTGCTCTTTTATTTTTGCATTGCATCATGTCATCATGCCATCATGTCATTTAATTTCTAAAACTCAACTAAATAAATCACATAGATTTTTGATCTACTTAAATCGAGGGAATTCACATGGTGATTTCTCTTTATAACAATTACCCTCCCAATATTATTAGGGAGCTATGATAAATATTCCATCCTTTAGGAATAAACCATAAAACACTTACAGTTTAAGTTCCATGCATTTTCTACCTCAATTCCTTGCCTCAAACTTTGCCAACAATTCTTATCTCATATATCGAGGCTCTTCCAAAATTCTCAACATTTTTGGATCTACCAAATACCCACTTCCTTCGTACACTCATTTGAAAATAATTCAAATGAGTTTGAAGTCAACTTCACGCCCATGCTCACTTTCTATTTTTTCTTGGAACAAGCACATTTTTATGAGTCCGGGAAAATTATCCCCATGTCCAACTTCTTCCCCTAACCTCTCTTTCTTTTCTTTCTTATCTCTGTTTTATTTTTATTTTTTTTCTTTAGAGTGAGAGAGAGAAGAGAGCCCAGCTGGGCCTCCCAACTCCAAGCCGGCCCATCCCCGCGGCCCACCTAAGCCCAACCGCGCCCCTGTCTTAACCTAGCTCGATCCCCGTCCTCCTCGTTCCCTACCTCGCACCGCCAGCGCCCGATCCCCTCGCCCTCCTGCTCGATCCCCATCTTCCCCTCTCGATCCCACGCGCCTACCCCTCCTGCTGCCGCCTCCACCACCAGATCAGGCCGGCCTCCGCCGCCCTTGCCCGTTCCCAGCCGGACCCCTCCAGCAGGGCCCCGTCCCTACCTCCGGCGCGCCAAGCTCGCCGCCTCCCTGCCATGGCCGCGTGTCGCCCCTCTCCTTCAAGCGCCGCCCGGCCTCCCCGTCCTCTGCGTCGCCTTCCTTCCCTTCCTCTGGCCACCTTGTCGACCTGACATGGACGCCAAGCTCGAAGCCCCGTCGCCTCCCTGCCTTGCTCCGGCTGCCTCTGTCTGCATGGAGCAGCAGCAGCTCATCGCTCAGCACCTCGGCGCCCCTACACCCAAGTCCGTCGCCACCTCGCCGGAGGACGTCGTCCTCGCCCGGATCCTCGTCGCCAGCCCCAAGCCTCGCCGCCGCTGCCTCCGCTTCGCCTGAACCGCGCCCCCTGCATCACCTCCGTCGACCCCGCCCTCTGCTTCGCTCGCTGGGACCAGAGCATCCCTGCCTAGCTCCCGTTGAGCCGCGCCAAGTCCCTCGAAGACCGCTTGGTGCTGCCTTGTTTTGGTTCGCCAAGTGCCGCACCGAAACATCATCAAGGTCGACTACATTTTGCTGCCCCGACCGGATCCGTCAATTACTCGCTACCACAATGGCGCCAAGTTCGACGACGCTCGCTGCCCGAATGACTATCGCCGACGCGTACCTCTCCGTCGCCGTGGGTTTTCGTCAAGTCAAACGGTGACCCCCCCAAGACCTCGGATTCGTCACCGTGGGTTTTCTTTCGCCAAGTACCGCGACGACCCCGGAGACTGGATTCTGTCAAGTTCCTCTATGATATGTGTACCACTACTTCCTCAACATGTCGTGTACAACTACTTCCTTCGACGAACTTGATCCGTTCCGAAAGGCACGCTTCGAAGGTATAACCCCGAGACGACGCCCGTGAACGAATGCATGTGTGTTGTATGAGATGCTCGTGTTTGCACCGTGTCCGAGAGAGGTCTTTGCACGTTCCTCGTTTGCCATGCCGCCGTCCCGTGGGAACCCGGAATACGGGAGCACCCCCCATCCTTGCATGACACGCTCACGCCCACTTCTTTTGCACCGGTATCTCCGTGAGCTATCGGAACCGATATGTTGCCATGGCATCATTTTCGGATTCGTTGCCGTGGCACCCCTTTTCTTCCACCACGGTGACAAATGCTTCATAACATGCTTATGTCAACATTTTCATAAATTGCATAAAACTTGTAAATGTCATCTGCATCATGATAACAACATTTAAAATGTTTATATTTGCTGTTTCCTTTAAATTGCTAAATATGCATATGGGGATTTTCCGGAATTGTTGTTAGTTGTTCCGGCCTCAATTAAACTTGCCTAAATAGTTAGGTACTTATGCTTCACCTCTTGCCATGTTAATCAACATTTAATATTGTTGGGTACATAACCGAGAGAACTAAACAATTGATGTGGTGTTTCGTCAATATGCAACTCGTTGCATATTGAGCTCCACTTAACTTGTAGTTTTGTTTGTGCACTTTGCCATGCCATGCCTCTTTAAACCGGACATGCATCATACTTGATTGTGCATCATGCCATGTGTATGTGGTGGTTGTTTACTATGTTGTTTGTTTCTTTCCGGGTTGCTTCTCCCGTTAGCTTCGGTTTCGTTCCGGAGTTGTGAGGATTCGTTCGACTATGTCCGTTTGTCTTCTTCATGGACTCGTTCTTCTTCCTTGCGGGATCTCAGGCAAGATGACCATACCCTCGAAATCACTTCTATCTTTGCTTGCTAGTTGTTCGTTCTATTGCTATGCTGCGCTACCTACCACTTGCTATATCATGCCTCCCATATTGCCATGTCAAGCCTCTAATCCACTCTTCCTAGCAAACCGTTGTTTGGCTATGTTACCGCTTTTGCTCAGCCCCTCTTATAGCGTTGTTAGTTGCAGGTGAAGTTGAAGATTGCTCCATGTTGGAACATGATTATGTTGGGATATCACAATATCTCTTATTTAATTAATGCATCTATATACTTGGTAAAGGGTGGAAGGCTCGGCCTTATGCCTGGTGTTTTGTTCCACTCTTGCCGCCCTAGTTTCCGTCATACCGGTGTTATGTTCCTTGATTTTTGCGTTCCTTACGCGGTTGGGTGATTTATGGGACCCCCTTGACAGTTCGCTTTGAATAAAACTCCTCCAGCAAGGCCCAACCTTGGTTTTACCATTTGCCTACCTAAGCCTTTTTCCCTTGGGTTCTGCAGACCCAAGGGTCATCTTTATTTTAAACCCCCAGGCCAGTGCTCCTCTGAGTGTTGGTCCAACCCGTCAGTCGCCGGTGGCCACCAGGGGCAACTCTGGGCTCGCCTATCGGAAGCTTGGACAATCCGATGTGCCCTGAGAACGAGATATGTGCAGCTCCTATCAGGATTTGTCGGCACATTCGGGCGGCTTTGCTGGTCTTGTTTTACCATTGTCGAAATGTCTTGTAAACCGGGATTCCGAGACTGATCGGGTCTTCCCGGGAGAAGGTTTATCCTTCGTTGACCGTGAGAGCTTATAATGGGCTAAGTTGGGACACCCCTGCAGGGTATTATCTTTCGAAAGCCGTGCCCGCGGTTATGTGGCAGATGGGAATTTGTTAATATCCGGTTGTAGAGAACTTGACACTCGACTTAATTAAAACGCATCAACCGGGTGTGTAGCCGTGATGGTCTCTTTTCGGCGGAGTCCGGGAAGTGAACACGGCTTTTGGGTTATGTTTTGACGTAAGTAGGAGTTCAGGATCACTTCTTGATCATTACTAGTTGACGACCGTTCCGTTGTTTCTCTTCTCGCTCTTATTTGCGTATGTTAGCCACCATATATGCTAGTGCTTGCTGCAGCTCCACCTCATTACCCCATCCTTTCCTATAAGCTTAAATAGTCTTGATCTCACGGGTGTGAGATTGCTGAGTCCTCGTGACTCACAGATTCTACCAAAACAGTTGCAGGTGTCGACGATACCAGTGCAGGTGATGCAACTGAGCTCAAGTGGGAGCTCGATGAGGACCTTGGTCGTTACTATGTTTTATTTTCTGATGATCAGTAGTGGAGCCCAGTTGGGACGATCAGGGATCTAGCATTTGGGGTTGTCTTCTTTTATTTTGGTTCCGTAGTCGGACCTATGTGTGTACTCTGGTTGATGTATGATTTATTTATGTATTGTGTGAAGTGGCGATTGTAAGCCAACTCTTTATCCCATTCTTGTTCATTACATGGGATTGTGTGAAGATGACCCTTCTTGCGACTAAACCACAATGCGGTTATGCCTCTAAGTCGTGCCTCGACACGTGGGAGATATAGCCGCATCGTGGGCGTTACAAGTTGGTAATCAGAGCCATCCCCGACTTAGGAGCCCCCTGCTTGATCGAATCGCTGACGTTGTTGAGTCTAGAAAAAAATGTTTTGAGTCTTAGGGCTATATATATCGGAGAGTAGGATTCTTTTACTCCTTTGCCCCTTCGTCGCTCTGGTGAGGCCTCCTGACGTAGAAGTTTTGACTTTTCTCTCCTCAAATTTCACTAAATTTTTTTTACGATCACGTGGGTATCTTGGAATCGTTCCGATGGTTTTGTGACGAGAACATTGTTCTTGGTGCCTCCTGACATTTAGGGGTTGTGGCAGTGTCCCGGGGAGTTGAGCTCCGAGGTGTTGTCGTCACAATTTTATCGTTGCAGTTCTGGAATACCTGAGTTTCGCCGACATCGAAAATCTCCTTTATGTAGTTGTTGGTGAGATCACCTCGACGCCACCCAGTACTGGGGCGGGAGTTCGGGAGTATTGCCATAACTCGTATAACGGATGCTTTTCGAAGGTTGAGGTAAATGATTTCCGAAGGTTTCTTGGTTATGTGTTGAAGGATGGATACAGCTGGATCTAGGTATTGTTAGTTTGGGTGAGATATATTGTGTCCCCTGTATCCCCAACACCTGATTGCATAACCAGAAAGTTTCGGGAGTTTATAAGTGGGAATTCAAGTAGCTCCTAGGATATCTTTCCGACAGATGCATGATATGAGATTGGGGTTCGACGTCTAGTGGTCCGCCTTTCCACGGTTGGTTTTACAGTGGTCTCGTAGTGTCTTAAAGAGTCCTTGGCTATGCCGACTCGGGGACGCTTCGTATGTCATGTGCACTGCCTTGTACATGATGGTGCTGTACGATCGAGCCCGTGTGGGCCCCACCACGAAAACTTCGGACGAAATCTCTATCATATGTTATTCCGGCTTATTCTGCAAGCCAAATCCTTTGTTTTTGTTTTGTTTTGTGGTATTCGAGTTGCTTCAATGCCAAGTGTTGATTCCATACCTTATCCTAAGCGGTGTTGTCATATTTCTATGTGGATGATAATCCTTCTTGATTATCGAGATTGTCATGCCAATTCTTTCCAACCGACGTGCTCTTTTTCAAGTGGATCCGATCATTTCAACATTCGCGAGATCAATTCTCAGTTCTTTGCAATGGTGTTTGCTTCATCCGTCCCAAGTTGTCTTTGTTTTCCCGCCCTCCCACCCTTTTTATTCAAGGACTAAGATTTCTTAACCAAGTATCCTTTTTATTGATGGGAAGTCTCTCCATTCTTTTCCGTCAATGTTCTTATCCGGTGATTTCTTATGAAGATACTAACGGAGCTTCAAGTTTATTATTCTTCGTTCTTTTTCTTCTCCGATGGACTCAAGTCAAGCTTTCAGTGTTGATCGTATTCTTTTCCTCGTTTCAAATGTTTTCTCATGCCGGTGCACCTCTTAATCATCCACCTCTTGCTATTCATGTTTATCTGAAGTGCTGAAGATATCCCAGAAGATTCAAGTTTCCATTCTCAATTCACTCAAGTTCTTTTGAGGATGCTATCTCATTCAAGCCATCTAATTCAACCGGTGCTATCTCCTTTTCAAGTAATCATTTCAACGGTGTATCTTTGAGTGGGCCATAACCCACAGGTCTTTTCCCAGGATCTTACCCGACTCTTCTAATTTTTCTGGAGTTATTCTCAAATTCATTTCAAAGTTTGACGTAAGAATGAATTTTCATCAGTCATATGTCTTTCTCCAAGATCTTTCAAATTCTTTCATCGTTGGTTCATCATTTCTATTATCCATTGTTCCGGAGTGTCTCAATAATTTTGGTGGTATTTCTCGTCGTCATTCTCGGATTTTGAAGACCGAAGAAGAGTTCCTCTTAAATCCTTACCCATTCTTCCAAAGATTCATGGTTCTAACTTGTTGCCATCCCCTCAAATTGTTTCCAATCGCGCAATTCTTGTCTTACCCATCCGGAGCATTTCAGAGTTGTTTTCATTTCTTGATCATCCAAAGGCCATCTTTTCAAAAGATTTCTTCGTTCTAAGTTTACAGCCTGGTTCTCCAATTATTCTAAATTGAAGTCTCTTCGTTCATCTCCATATTCTTCCGGTGCATCATTCAAGTATTCTCTAATCAGCTCGGGATCTCTTCGTTCACTTGTATCTAAATTCTCTCAAGTATCTTCATTCGTTTTCCAATTCTTCTCGGTGAATTGTGCCTTTGCTACTTCCATTATCAATTCTTACGGTGGTTCATTCAGGAATTCTCTTCCGTTGTTATCGTATCAATTCATTCGTTCTTTTCCAAATTCTCTTCCGTTGTTACCGGTGGTTCGTTGAAGACCTTCCCAAGTTCGTGCAATATCTATCTTAATCCTTTCTACGAGAATAAGCAGTATGCCAAAATCCGTTGCTTGTCATCAATTTAAATTGGTGAAGGATACGCATAACGTAATTCTTATTATTGTTTCATCCAAGTGATTAATTCCTTCTTCCGGAGTTCGTAATGGTATCAATTTCTCAGTTATATGTGTTCATCTTCTTCCGGAGCTCCAAGTTTTCCGCATTATCTCGTCGCGAAGCTCTATCTAAATCATTGCAAGGCTTCACCTTGTGTTGTCAACTTCTCTTTCTTTTTATCATCCTTTTATTACCGGAGTTCTTCATGGAGGCTCTACATGGTGCTTCGTCAAGGATTCTTTTCATTCTTCAATTGTTCTTCAAGATTTTTCTCGAAGTTAAGATCCGCCAAGCTATACTTTAAAATAAACATGGTGTTCAACACATGTTTTCTTTTGTGGAGTCCAAGCATTCTTCATCTTGCATTCTAAAGTGCAATTCGTTCTACCTTATCATTTGAGGTGGTGTTATGTCATTCTTGACAGTTTGAGTTCGCGTTTCATGATTCACATGTTGTCAAGAATGAGATATTTTAAATCCACCAATCTCTTCGTTGGATTTATCTTGTGTCATGTTTCACCTAAAGCTTTCCCTAAGGATTTTTGCTATTTATGGTGCTCATAAATGACCCAAGTTCTTCTTTTATCCTCCCGGCGAAATAAGTTTCTCGTCTCCTTGTTCATATCAATCCAATCTATTGTTTTTCCGTTAGTGGCAGAATTTCACCTAAAGTTTTTGAGATGTTTTCCATAAGCCCACAACAAGCTTGTTCTTTTCGTTGTTGATTTTTCCAACAACTCCGTTCAATCCTACTTCGTAAGGATGCTCTTTAAAATTCATTTATGGTAGGAGATGTTGGTTTCATTCTTCGTTCTATTCACTCCAACTATCTAACTATCATGCATTGTTTCCGGAGGCTTTGTGATGTTGCTCTCTTCGACCAATCATCTTGTTTTGTCAAGATCATGTAATTTTTCCTTTCTTATCCGTTTAGCCGGAGTGTCGTGTTTTCATTCGAGTTCTCTCATCTTATCAAGTTTTGTCTCCTTCCTCAACCGGAGTGCTGTCTGAAATCTTTCTTACCCCTTGTGCCATTCTTTCATTAGTTCCGGAGGCAATGTGTTGTTAATTTCATCGAGTATCCTCTCATCTTGTCAAGATCATGTTCAATTCCTTCCATTTACAGTCGGAGTGTTGTCCAAATTATATCACTCTTATTCCTTCTCTATCTTGTTTTAACCGGAGTGTTGTCGTAATTGATCTTTATCGTTCCTTGTACATCTCGTTTCAACCGGAGTGCTCGCATGTACTTCTCGTCCATCGTTCTCGTCATTCATAGCTTTGCAAACTCCAAGGTTCACATGGAGTTCCTTGTTTCTCTTTTCTACCGGTGTGCTTTCATATTCCTTTTGATCCGTTAAGCTCTTGTTTCATATTCTTCAACCTACAAAGGTTCTCGCAATGTTCTTTGTTCCTCTTTGATAACGGAGTGTTTTCAATCTCGTTCATCTCCCTTGTATTCTCTCTTTTCGTTCGTTCAATCTCTCAAGGTTCGTGGTTTCACTCGTTTGTCAAGAAGCAATTTGTTTTACCTCTTCCTCTCCCGCATCTCTCCGGTGCCATCCTAGATCTCGGGACGAGATCCTCTTGTAGTGGTGGAGTGTTGTAACGCCCCGAGACCGACGCTTCAGAAGACTTCCATATTTTTGTGATCACTGTGTGTTTCATTTGTGCTTGCTCTTTTATTTTTGCATTGCATCATGTCATCATGCCATCATGTCATTTAATTTCTAAAACTCAACTAAATAAATCGCATAGATTTTTGATCTATTTAAATCGAGGGAATTCACATGGTGATTTCTCTTTATAACAATTACCCTCCCAATATTATTAGGGAGCTATGATAAATATTCCATCATTTAGGAATAAACCATAAAACACTTACAGTTTAAGTTCCATGCATTTTCTACCTCAATTCCTTGCCTCAAACTTTGCCAACAATTCTTATCTCATATATCGAGGCTCTTCCAAAACTCTCAACATTTTTGGATCTACCAAATACCCACTTCCTTCCTACACTCATTTGAAAATAATTCAAATGAGTTTGAAGTCAACTTCACGCCCATGCTCACTTTCTATTTTTCTTGGAACAAGCACATTTTTATGAGTCCGGGAAAATTATCCCCATGTCCAACTTCTTCCCCTGACCTCTCTTTCTTTTCTTTCTTATCTCTGTTTTATTTTTATTTTTTTTCTTTAGAGTGAGAGAGAGAAGAGAGCCCAGCTGGGCCTCCCAACTCCAAGCCGGCCCATCCCCGCGGCCCACCTAAGCCCAACCGCGCCCCTGTCTTAACCTAGCTCAATCCCCGTCCTCCTCGTTCCCTACCTCGCGCCGCCAACGCCCGATCCCCTCGCCCTCCTGCTAGATCCCCATCTCCCCCTCTCGATCCCGCGCGCCTACCCCTCCTGCTGCCGCCTCCACCACCAGATCAGGCCGGCCTCCGCCGCCCTTGCCCGTTCCCAGCCGAACCCCTCAAGCAGGGCCCCGTCCCCACCTCCGGCGTGCCAAGCTCGCCGCCTCCCTGCCATGGCCGCGTGTCGCCCCTCTCCTTCGAGCGCCGACCGGCCTCCCCGTCCTCTGCGTCGCCTTCCTTCCCTTCCTCTGGCCACCTTGTCGACCTGACATGGACGCCAAGCTCGAAGCCCCGTCGCCTCCCTGCCTTGCTCCGGCTGCCTCTGTCTGCATCGAGCAGCAGCAGCTCATCGCTCAGCACCTCGGCGCCCCTACACCCAAGTCTGTCACCACCTCGCCGGAGGACGTCGTCCTCGCCCGGATCCTCGTCGCCAGCCCCAAGGCTCGCCGCCGCTGCCTCCGCTTCGCCTGAACCGCGCCCCTTGCATCACCTCCGTCGACCCCGCCCTCTGCTTCGCTCGCTGGGACCAGAGCATCCCTGCCTAGCTCCCGTTGAGCCGCGCCAAGTCCCTCGAAGACCGCTTGGTGCTGCCTTGTTTTGGTTCGCCAAGTGCCGCACCGAAACATCATCAAGGTCGACTACATTTTGCTGCCCCGACCGGATCCGTCAATTACTCGCTACCACAATGGCGCCAAGTTTGACGACGCTCGCTGCCCTAATGACTACCGCCGACGCGTACCTCTCCGTCGCCGTGGGTTTTCGTCAAGTCAAACGGTGACCCCCCCAAGACCTCGGATTCGTCACCGTGGGTTTTCTTTCGCCAAGTACCGCGACGACCCCGGAGACTGGATTCTGTCAAGTTCCTCTATGATATGTGTACCACTACTTCCTCAACATGTCGTGTACAACTACTTCCTTCGACGAACTTGATCCGTTCCGAAAGGCACGCTTCGAAGGTATAACCCCGAGACGATGCCCGTGAACGAATGCATGTGTGTTGTATGAGATGCTCGTGTTTGCACCGTGTCCGAGAGAGGTCTTTGCACGTTCCTCGTTTGCCATGCCGCCGTCCCGTGGGAACCCGGAATACGGGAGCACCTCCCATCCTTGCATGACACGCTCACGCCCACTTCTTTTGCACCGGTATCTCCGTGAGCTATCGGAACCGATATGTTGCCGTGGCATCATTTTCGGATTCGTTGCCGTGGCACCCCTTTTCTTCCACCACGGTGACAAATGCTTCATAACATGCTTATGTCAACATTTTCATAAATTGCATAAAACTTGTAAATGTCATCTGCATCATGATAACAACATTTAAAATGTTTATATTTGTTGTTTCCTTTAAATTGCTAAATATGCATATGGTGATTTTCCGGAATTGTTGTTTGTTGTTCCGGCCTCAATTAAACTTGCCTAAATAGTTAGTTTACTTATGCTTCACCTCTTGCCATGTTAATCAACATTTAATATTGTTGGGTACATAACCGAGAGAACTAAACAATTGATGTGGTGTTTCGTCAATATGCAACTCGTTGCATATTGAGCTCCACTTAACTTGTAGTTTTTTTGTGCACTTTGCCATGCCATGCCTCTTTAAACCGGACATGCATCATACTTGATTGTGCATCATGCCATGTGTATGTGGTGGTTGTTTACTATGTTGTTTGTTTCTTTCCGGGTTGCTTCTCCCGTTAGCTTCGGTTTTGTTCCGGAGTTGTGAGGATTCGTTCGACTATGTCCGTTTGTCTTCTTCATGGACTCGTTCTTCTTCCTTGTGGGATCTCAGGCAAGATGACCATACCCTCGAAATCACTTCTATCTTTGCTTGCTAGTTGTTCGTTCTATTGCTATGCTGCGCTACCTACCACTTGCTATATCATGCCTCCCATATTGCCATGTCAAGCCTCTAATCCACTCTTCATAGCAAACCGTTGTTTGGCTATGTTACCGCTTTTGCTCAGCCCCTCTTATAGCGTTGTTAGTTGCAGGTGAAGTTGAACATTGCTCCATGTTGGAACATGATTATGTTTGGATATCACAATATCTCTTATTTAATTAATGCATCTATATACTTGGTAAAGGGTGGAAGGCTCGGCCTTATGCCTGGTGTTTTGTTCCACTCTTGCCGCCCTAGTTTCCGTCATACCGGTGTTATGTTCCTTGATTTTTTCATTCCTTACGCGGTTGGGTGATTTATGGGACCCCCTTGACAGTTCGCTTTGAATAAAACTCCTCCAGCAAGGCCCAACCTTGGTTTTACCATTTGCCTACCTAAGCCTTTTTCCCTTGGGTTCTGCAGACCCAAGGGTCATCTTTATTTTAAACCCCCGGGCCAGTGCTCCTCTGAGTGTTGGTCCAACCCGTCAGTCGCCGGTGGCCACCAGGGGCAACTCTGGGCTCGCCTATCGGAAGCTTGGACAATTCGGTGTGCCCTGAGAACGAGATATGTGCAGCTCCTATCAGGATTTGTCGGCACATTCGGGCGGCTTTGCTGGTCTTGTTTTACCATTGTCGAAATGTCTTGTAAACCGGGATTCCGAGACTGATCGGGTCTTCCCAGGAGAAGGTTTATCCTTCGTTGACCGTGAGAGCTTATAATGGGCTAAGTTGGGACACCCCTGCAGGGTATTATCTTTCTAAAGCCGTGCCCGCGGTTATGTGGCAGATGGGAATTTGTTAATATCCGGTTGTAGAGAACTTGACACTCGACTTAATTAAAACGCATCAACCGGGTGTGTAGCCGTGATGGTCTCTTTTCGGCGGAGTCCGGGAAGTGAACACGGCTTTTGGGTTATGTTTTGACGTAAGTAGGAGTTCAGGATCACTTCTTGATCATTACTAGTTGACGACCGTTCCGTTGTTTCTCTTCTCGCTCTTATTTGCGTATGTTAGCCACCATATATGCTAGTTCTTGTTGCAGCTCCACCTCATTACCCCATCCTTTCCTATAAGCTTAAATAGTCTTGATCTCACGGGTGTGAGATTGCTGAGTCCTCGTGACTCACAGATTCTACCAAAACAGTTGCAGGTGCCGACGATACCAGTGCAGGTGATGCAACTGAGCTCAAGTGGGAGCTCGATGAGGACCTTGGTCGTTACTATGTTTCGTTTTCTGATGATCAGTAGTGGAGCCCAGTTGGGACGATCAGGGATCTAGCATTTGGGGTTGTCTTCTTTTATTTTGGTTCCGTAGTCGGACCTATGTGTGTACTCTGGTTGATGTATGATTTATTTATGTATTGTGTGAAGTGGCGATTGTAAGCCAACTCTTTATCCCATTCTTGTTCATTACATGGGATTGTGTGAAGATGACCCTTCTTGCGACTAAACCACAATGCGGTTATGCCTCTAAGTCGTGCCTCGACACGTGGGAGATATAGCCGCATCGTGGGCGTTACAGTATGACTATGATTGGATCTCTTTTACCATGAATTACAATGTCTTGTCAGTCCTTGATCTTTAAAGGTGCTCTGCATTTATGTTTTGCGGTCTCAGAAAGGGCTAGCGAGATACCATCTTGTTATATCATATTATGATTGTTTTGAGAAAGTGTTGTCATCCGAGATTTATTATTATCGCTCGCTAGTTGATTATGCCATTGATATGAGTAAACATGAGACCTAAGAGTTATTGTGAATGTGGTTAGTCATGATCTTTGCTGAAAACTTGAATGCTGGCTTTACATATTTACAACAACAAGAGCAAACAGAGTTTGTAAAAGTTTTTCTTTATCACTTTCAGTTTATCAACTGAATGCTTGAGGACAAGCAAAGGTTTAAGCTTGGGGGAGTTGATACGTCTCCGTCGTATCTACTTTTCCAAACACTTTTGCCCTTGTTTTGGACTCCAACTTGCATGATTTGAATGGAACTAACCCGGACTGACGCTGTTTTCAGCAGAATTGCCATGGTGTTATTTATGTGCAAAAACAAAAGTTCTCGGAATGACCTGAAACTTCATGGAACGTCTATTTGGAAATAATAAAAAAATCCTTGCAAAAGATGAAGACCAGGGGGCCCACACGCTGTCCACGAGGGTGGAGGGCGCGCCCCTACCTCGTGGGCCCCCTGGAGCTCCTCCGACCTCAACTCCAACTCTATATATTTGCTTTCGGGGAGAAAAAAATCAGAGAGAAGGATTCGTCGCGTTTTACAATATGGAGCAGCCGCCAAGCCCTAAAACCTCTCGGGAGGGCTGATCTGGAGACCGTTCGGGGCTCCGGAGAGGGGAATCCGTCGCCGTCGTCATCATCAACCATCCTCCATCACCAATTTCATGATGCTCACCGCCCTGCGTGAGTAATTCCATCGTAGGCTTGCTGGACGGTGATGGGTTGGATGAGATCTATCATGTAATCGAGTTAGTTTTGTTAGGGTTTGATCCCTAGTATCCACTATGTTCTGAGATTGATGTTGCTATGACTTTGCTATGCTTAATGCTTGTCACTAGGGCCCGAGTGCCATGATTTCAGATCTGAACCTATTATGTTTTCATGAATATATGTGATTTCTTGATCCTATCTTGCAAGTCTATAGTCACCTACTATGTGTTATGATCCGGCAACCCCGAAGTGACAATAATCGGGACCACTCCCGGTGATGACCATAGTTTGAGGAGTTCATGTATTCACTATGTGCTAATGCTTTGTTCCGGTACTCTATTAAAAGGATGCCTTAATATCCCTTAGTTTCCATTAGGACCCCGCTGCCATGGGAGGGTAGGACAAAAGATGTCATGCAAGTTCTTTTTCATAAGCACGTATGACTATATTCGGAATACATGCCTACATTACATTGATGAATTGGAGCTAGTTCTGTGTCACCCTATGTTATGATTGTTACATGATGAACCGCATCCGGCATAATTCTCCATCACCGATCCAATGCCTACGAGCTTTCCACATATTGTTCTTCGCTTATTTACTTTACCGCTGCTACTGTTACAATCACTATAAAACACCAAAAATACTACTTTTGCTACTGTTACTTTTGTTACCGTTACCACTACTATCATATTACTTTGCTAGTAAACACTTTGCTGCAGATATTAAGTTATCCAGGTGTGGCTGATTGACAACTCAGTTGCTAATACTTGAGAATATTCTTTGGCTCCCCTTGTGTCGAATCAATAAATTTGGGTTGAATACTCTACCCTCGAAAACTGTTGCGATCCCCTATACTTGTGGGTTATCAGTAGGTTTCCTCCTTTCCTAGTCCAACTAGGAGAAGGGGGAAAGGAGGGGAGGGGAGAAGGAAGGGAGAGGGGAGCCGCGCCCCAAACCCCTTGTCCAATTCGGACTGGGCTTGGGAGGGGCGCACGCCACCTCCTGACTGCTGCCTCTCCTTCCCACTATGGCCCATTAAGGCCCATGACTCCCAAGACGAATTCCCGTAACTCGCCGGTACTCCGAAAAAATACCCGAATCACTCGGAACATTTCCGATGTCCGAATATAGCCTTCCAATGTATCGATCTTTACGTCTCGACCATTTCGAAACTCCTCGTCATGTCCCCGATCTCATCCGGGACTCCGAACAAACTTCGGTACTTCAAAACACATAAAATCATATTACCGATCGTCACCGAACGTTAAGCGTGCGGACCCTACGGGTTCGAGAACTATGTAGACATGACCAAGACACGTCTCCGGTCAATAACCAATAGCGGAACCTGGATGCTCATATTGGCTCCTACATATTCTACGAAGATCTTTATCAGTCAAACCGCATAACAACATACGTTGTTCCATTTGTTATCGGTATGTTACTTGCCCGAGATTTGATCGTCGGTATCTCAATACCTAGTTCAATCTCGTTACCGGCAAGTCTCTTTACTCGTTCCGTAATGCATCATCCCGCAACTAACTCATTAGTCACATTGCTTGCAAGGCTTATAGTGATGTGCATTACCGAGAGGGCCCAGAGATACCTCTCCGACAATCGGAGTGACAAATCCTAATCTCGATCTATGCCAACTCAACAAGTACCATCAGAAACACCTGTAGAGCACCTTTATAATTACCCAGTTACGTTGTGACGTTCGGTAGCACACAAAGTGTTCCTCCGGTATTCGGGAATTGCATAATCTCATAGTCATAGGAACATATATAAGTCATGAAGAAAGCAATAGCAATATACTAAACGATCAAGTGCTAAGCTAACGGAATGGGTCAAGTCAATCACATCATTCTCTAATGATGTGATCCCGTTAATCAAATGACAACTCATGTCTATGGCTAGGAAACTTAACCATCTTTGATTCAACGAGCTAGTCAAGTAGAGGCATACTAGTGACATTCTGATTGTCTATGTATTCACACATGTACTAAGTTTCCGGTTAATACAATGCTAGCATGAATAATAAACATTTATCCTGATACAAGGAAATATAAATAACAACTTTATTATTGCCTCTAGGTCATATTTCCTTCACCAGGTCTATGCGTAGATGTTATATGCACGAGCAGAACACAAAGAGTTGTGGGTGATAATAGTCATACTGCTTACCAGTATGTCATACTTTGATTCAGCGGTATTGTTGGATGAAGCGGCTCAGACCGACATTACGCGTACGCTTACGCGAGACTGGTTCTACCGACGTGCTTTGCACACAGGTGGCTAGTGGGTGTCTGTTTCTCCAACTTTAGTTGAATCGAGTGTGACTACGCCCGGTCCTTGTTGAAGGTTAAAACAACACACTTGACGAAAAATCGTTGTGGTTTTGATGCGTAGGTAAGAACGGTTCTTGCTAAGCCCGTAGCAGCCACGTAAAACTTGCTACAACAAAGTAGAGGACGTCTAACTTGTTTCTGCAGGGCTTGTTGTGATGTGATATGGTCAAGATGTGATGAGATATAAGTTGTTGTATGAGATGATCATGTTTTGTTGAAGTTATCGGCAACTGGCATAAGCCTTATGGTTGTCCCTTTATTGCATAAGATGCAAGCGCCAAATAATTGCTTTACTTTATCGCTTTGCGATAGCAATGGTTGCAAGAGCAATAGTTGGCGAGATGACCATGTGACGACACGTTGATAGAGATCAAGATGATGGAGATCATGGTGTCATGCCGGTGACGATAGAGATCATGATGGTACTTTGGAGATGGAGATCAAAGGCACAAGATGATCATGGCCATATCATGTCACATATTTTGATTGCATGTGATGTTTATATTTTATGCATCTTATTTTGCTTAGTACGTCGGTAGAATTATAAGATGATCCCTAACCAAATTACAAGGTATCAGTGTTCTCCCTAAGTATGCACCGTTGCGATAGTTAGTTGTGCCGAGACACCATGTGATAATGGGGTGTGATAAGCTCTACGTTCAAATACAACGGGTGCAAGCCAGTTTTGCACACGCAGAATACTCGGGTTAAACTTGATGAGCCTAGCATATGCAGATATGGCCTCGGAACACCGGAGACCGAAAGGTCGAGCGTGAATCATATAGTAGATATGATCAACATAGTGATGTTCACCATTGAAAACTACTACATCTCACGTGATGATCGGACATGGTTTAGTTGATTTGGATCACGTGATCATTTAGATGACTAGAGGGATGTCTATCTAAGTGGAAGTTCTTAAGTAATATGATTAATTGAACTTTAATTTATCATGAACTTAGTCCTGATAGTATTTGCATAACTATGTTGTAGATCAATAGCTCGCGATGTAGCTCCCCGTTTATTTTTGATATGTTCCTAGAGAAAAAATAAGTTGAAAGATGATAGTAGCAATGATGCGGACTTGGTCCGTGATCTGAGGATTATCCTCATTGCTGCACAGAAGAATTATGTCCTTGGTGCACCGCTAGGTGACAGAACTATTGCAGGAGCAGATGCAGATGTTATGAACGTTTGACAAGCTCGGTATGATGACTACTTGATAGTTTAGTGCACCATGCTTTACGGCTTAGAACCGGGACTTCAAAAATGTTTTGAACGCCACAGAGCATATAAGATGTTCCAAGAGTTGAAATTGGTATCTCATACTCATGCCCGTGTCAAGAGGTATGAGACCTCTGACTGTACTTTGCCTACAAGATGGAGGAGAATAGCTCAACGAGTGAGCATGTGCTCAGAATGTCTGAGTACTACAATCACTTGAATCAAGTGGGAGTTAATATTCCCGATAAGATAGTGATTGACAGAGTTCTCTAGTCACTATCACCAAGTTACTACAACTCCGTGATGAACTATAATATGCAAGGGATAACGGAAACGATTCCCAAGCTCTTCGCGATGCTGAAATCGGCGAAGGTAGAAATCAAGAAAAAGCATCAAGTGTTGATGGTTGACAAGACCACTAGTTTCAAGTAAAAGGGCAAGGGAAAGAAGCGAACTTCAAGAAGAATGGCAAGCAAGTTGCCACTCCCATGAAGAAGCCCAAAGCTAGACCCAAGCCTGAAATTGAGTGCTTCTACTGCAAAGGAAATGGTCACTGGAAGCGGAACTGCCCTAGATACTTGGCGGATAAGAAGGATGGCAAAGTGAACAAAGGTATATTGGATATACATGTTATTGATGTGTACTTTACTAGTGTTTATAGCAACACCTCGGTATTTGATACTGGTTTAGTTGCTAAGAGTAGTAACTCAAAACGGGAGTTGCAAAATAAACAAAGACTAGTTAAGGGCGAGGTGATGATGTGTGTTGGAAGTGATTCCAAGGTTGATAAGATCACCACCGCACACTCCCTTTACCTTTGGGATTAGTTTTGAACCTAAAATAAATGTTATTTGGTGTTTGCGTTGAGCATGAATATGATTGGATCATGTTTATTGCAATACGGTTATTCATTTAAGTCAAAGAATAATTGTTGTTCTAGTTACATGAATAAAACCTTCTACGGTCATACACTCAATATAAATGGTTTATTGAGTCTCGATCGTAGTGATACACATATTCATAATATTGAAGCCAAAAGATGCAAAGTTAATAATGATAGTGCAACTTATATGTGGCACTGCCATTTAGGTCATATTGGTGTAAAGCGCATGAAGAAACTCCATGCTGATGAACTTTTGGAATCACTTGATTATGAATCATTTGATGCTTGCGAACCATGCCTCATGGGCAAGATGACTAAGACTCCGTTCTCTAGAACAATGGAGCAAGCAACTGACTTGTTGGAAACTGATGTATGCGGTCTGATGAGTGTTGAGGCTCGCGGCGGGTATCGTTATTTTCTGACCTTCACAGATGATTTGAGCAGATATGGGTATATCTACTTAATGAAACATAAGTCTGAAACATTTGAAAACTTCAAAGAATTTCAGAGTGAAGTAGAAAATCATCGTAACGAGAAAATAAAGTTGCTACGATCTGATCGTGGAGGAGAATATTTAAGTTACGAGTTTGGTCTTCATTTGAAACAATGCGGAATAGTTTCGCAACTCACGCCACCCGGAACACCACAGTGTAATGCTGTGTCCGAACGTCGTAACCACACTTTATTACATATGGTGCGATCTATGATGTCTCTTACTGATTTACCACTATCGTTTAGGGTTATGCATTAGAGACAACTACATTCACGTTAAATAGGGCACCATCTAAATCCGTTGAGACGACACCACATGAACTGTGGTTTGGCAAGAAACCTAAGCTGCCATTTCTTAAAGTTTGGGGCGGCGATGCTTATGTGAAAAAGTTTCAACCTGATAAGCTCGAACCCAAATTGGAGAAATGTGTCTTCATAGGATACCCAAAGGAAACTGTTGGGTACACCTTCTATCACAGATCCGAAGGCAAGATGTTCGTTGCTAAAAATGGATACTTTCTAGAGAAGGAGTTTCTCTCGAAAGAAGTGAGTGGGAGGAAGTAGAACTTGATGAGGTAATTGTATCTTCTCCCGAATTTGAAAGTAGTTCATCACAGAAATCAGTTCCAGTGATGCCTACACCAATTAGTGAGGAAGTTAATGATGATGATCATGAAACTTCAGATCAATTTACTACCGAACCTCGTAGGTCAAGCAGAGTACGTTCCGCACCAGAGTGGTACGGTAATCCGGTTCTGGAAGTCATGTTACTAGACCATGACGAACCTACAAGCTACGAGGAAGCGATGATGAGCCCAGATTCCGCAAAATGGTTTAAGGCCATGAAATATGAGATAGGATCCATGTATGAAAACAAAGTATGGACTTTGGTGGAATTGCCCGATGATCGGCAAGCCATTGAGAGTAAATGGATCTTCAAGAGGAAGACGGACGCTGATGGTAGTGTTACTATCTACAAAGCTCGACTTGTCGCAAAAGGTTTTTGACAAGTTCAAGGTGTTGACTACGATAAGTTTCTCTCACTCGTAGCGATGCTTAAGTCTGTCCGAATCATGTTAGCAATTGCCGCATTTTATGAAATATGGCAAATGGATAAACAAAACTACATTCTTTAATGGAATTATTAAAGAAGAGTTGTATATGATGCAACCAGAAGGTTTTGTCAATCCTAAAGGTGCTAACAAAATATGCAAGCTCCAGCGATCCATCTATGGACTGGTGGAAGCATCTCGGAGTTGGAATATACACTTTGATAAGTTGATCAAAGCATATAGTTTTATACAGACTTGCGGTGAAGCCTGTATTTACAAGAAAGTGAGTGGGAGCACTACCGCCTTTCTGATAAGTATATGTGAATGACATATTGTCGATCAGAAATGATGTAGAATTTTCTGGAAAGCATAAAGGAGTGTTTGAAAGGAGTTTTTCAAAGAAAGACCTCGGTGAAGCTGCTTACATATTGAGCATCAAGATCTATAGAGATAGATCAAGACGCTTGATAAGTTTTTTCAATGAGTACATACCTTGACAAGTTTTTGAAGTAGTTCAAAATGGAACAGTCAAATAAAGAGTTCTTGCCTGTGTTGCAAGGTGTCAAGTTGAGTAAGACTCAAAGCCCGACCACGGCAGAAGATAGAGAGAGAATGAAAGTCATTCCCTATGCCTCAACCATAGGTTCTATAAAGTATGCCATGCTGTGTACCAGACCTATTGTATACCCTGCCCTGAGTTTGGCAAGGGAGTACAATTTTGATCTAGGAGTAGATCACAGGACAATGGTCAAAATTATCCTTAGAGGACTAAGGCAATATTTCTCGGTTATGGAGGTGATAAAGAGTTCGTCGTAAAGAGTTACATCGATGCAAGCTTTGAGACCGATCTGGATGACTCTAAGTCACACTCCGGATACATATTGAAAGTGGGAGCAATTAGCTAAAGTAGCCCCGTGGAGAGCATTGTAGACATAGAAATTTGCAAAATACATACGGATCTGAATTTGGCAGACACGTTGACTAAACTTCTCTCACAAGCAAAACATGATCACACCTTAGTACTCTTTGGGTGTTAATCACATGATGATGTGAACTAGATTACTGACTCTAGTAAACCCTTTGAGTGTTGGTCACATGGCGATGTGAACTATGGGTGTTAATCACATGGTGATGTGAACTATTGGTGTTAAATCACATAGCGATGTGAACTAGATTATTGACTCTAGTGCAAGTGGGAGACTGAAGGAAATATGCCCTAGAGGCAATAATAAAGTTATTATTTATTTCCTTATTTCATGATAAATGTTTATTATTCATGCTAGAATTGTATTAACCGGAAACTTAGTACATGTGTGAATACATAGACAAACAGAGTGTCCCTAGTATGCCTCTACTTGACTAGCTCGTTAATCAAAGATGGTTAAGTTTCCTAGCCATAGACATGTGTTGTCATTTGATGAACGGGATCACATCATTAGAGAATGATGTGATGGACAAGACCCATTCGTTAGCTTAGCATTATGATCGTTTCAGTTTCATTGTTACTGCTTTCTTCATGACTTATACATGTTCCTCAGACTATGAGATTATGCAACTCCCGAATACCGGAGGAACACCTTGTGTGCTATCAAACGTCACAACATAACTGGGTGATTACAAAGATGCTCTACAGGTGTCTCCGATGGTGTTTGTTGAGTTGGCATAGATCGAGATTAGGATTTGTCACTCCGAGTATCGGAGAGGTATCTCTGGGCCCTCTGAGTAATGCACATCACTATAAGCCTTGCAAGCAATGTGAATAATGAGTTAGTTACGGGATGATGCATTACGGAACGAGTAAAGAGACTTGCCGGTAACGAGATTGAACTAGGTATGATGATACCGACGATCGAATCTCGGGCAAGTAACATACCGATGACAAAGGGAACAACGTATGTTGTTATGCGGTTTGACCGATAAAGATCTTCGTAGAATATGTAGGAGCCAATATGAGCATCCAGGTTCCGCTATTGGTTATTGACCGGAGATTTGTCTCGGTCATGTCTACATAGTTCTCGAACCCGTAGGGTCCGCACGCTTAATGTTCGATGACGATTTGTATTATGGGTTATGTGATTTGATGTACCAAAGGTTGTTCGGAGTCCCGGATGAGATCACGGACATGACGAGGAGTCTTGAAATGGTCGAGACATAAAGATCGATATATTAGAAGGCTATATTCGGACATCGGAAAGGTTCCGAGTGATTCGGGTATTTTTCGGAGTACCGGAGAGTTACAGGATTTCGCCGGGGGAAGTAGTGGGCCGTAATGGGCCATATGGGAAAGGAGAGAAGGGCCTCAAGGGGTGGCCGCGCGCCCCCCATGGCAAGTCCGAATTGGACTAGGGAGGGGGCGGTGCCCCCCTCTCTTTCCTTCTCCCTCTCCTACTCCTTGCCTCTCTCTCCCCTCTTGGAAAAGGAAGGGGACTTCAACTAGGATTGGGAATCCTAGTTGGACTTCCCCTATAGGCGCGCCCCTCCTAGGCCGGCCTCCTCCTCCTCCCTCCTTTATATACGTGGCCAGGGGGGCACCCCAAAGCACAACATACAATCTCTTAGCCATGTGCGGTGCCCCCCTCCACAGTTTTACACCTCGGTCATATCGTCATAGTGCTTAGACGAAGCCCTGCGCCGGTAACTTCATCATCACCATCACCACACCGTCGTGCTGATGAAACTCTCCCTCAGCCTCAACTGGATCAAGATTTCAAGGGACGTCACCGAGCCGAACGTGTGCTGAACACGGAGGTGCCATACGTTCGGTGCTAGGATCGGTCGGATCGTGAAGACGTACGACTACATCAACCGCGTTGATAAAACGCTTCCGCTTTCGGTCTATGAGGGTACGTGGACACACTCTCCCCGCTCGTTGCTATGCATCACCTAGATAGATCTTGCGTGATCGTAGGAATTTTTCTGCGTTCCCCAACAACATCAGCCAGAGAGGCCCCTCCACGCACACCTAGATGGGATCTCGGGGTAGGGGAAGGGGAGGGGCGTGCAGCGCCGCGACAAGGGCGACGGCTGAGGACGCCGCGGCACCCGTCGGACTGGGCTCAACTGCTAGAGAGGGCCACCTGAGCTGCACCATGAAGGGATCTCGGGGGAGGGGGAGGAGGTGCGCAGAACTGACGGGGACGAATCCGCCCCTCCGCCACCATCCCGGGGTCGGGCATGGCATCGCCGGCCAAGCCCTCCGGCGGCAGCGATGCGGGAGTTAGCTGGGGAGGCCTCCCGGTGGTGTGGCGGCTAAGGTTACCCTATGCCGCCCAGGGAGGATAACGCGAGGGCCGACTCCGTCGTTTCTAGGAAAACTTACACATTCATAAGTGTTTCTTATATATTTGCATGCTTTGTCAATGTCATACAATTTCAATCAAAACACCATCAATAATTATGGTGACATGGAAGCACACATACGTAAGAAAACTAATAATGGGGTTTACTATTTAGAAATAGAATATTTTAGGGTTTTTTATGTGAATTCTAAAATTATTAATACCACACTACACCTCCTTCTTTTATGGATTTTGTTACAGGCTGAGGTGGAGATTGTAGGTACAAATTGTTGGGGGGAAGGGGGTATAGCTAAAACCAGCGAGAAAATAGTGGAGGAGAGGACATGTACTCCCGTAAATCTCTTATGTAACATATTTATCCATAAGTTTAGGATTTTGTATTTTGTATACGAAGACTCCATGGGTATGTACGAATTAGAGTTTTTCATTTAAGATAAAAAAAGTGAGCCTGTCTATACAACAATGTCCCTTTTCTTTTCCCTTTTGTAAAATGACCAGGGCAAAGCTTTCCTCCTCTTTATCGTTGTTGTCGAGTCTGTGGATCTGCTTCCTCCTGATTATCGCTCGACAGCTCGTAGCTGGGAGAGGTTAGGGTTTTAGTCCTCACAAGGATATCACTCAGACGGCATTTCTTCTTTGAGTTAGTTGTCTAGGTTCTGATACTTCTCAAATTAATCCGTCAGGACATATTATACGGAGTTCCACCATAAATTCATGCCAACTCCTCAGAGCAAGGAGGTTAGAGTTTCTCACCGAGCATAGGCGACATCAAGATTTGGTGCAAGGTTCTTTATATTGATTCAAGGGTTCTCTGTATTGGTATGGGAGAGGCGCGTCGACGGGTTTATTTCGCCGGCGGGAGTAGTCGTCCGGTGGTCCAGAAACCTCAATGCAATTTTTTATTATATTTGATTTATGGAGGTGCTTTGTGAAGTTTTATAATCGAACACACGCAAGTAATCCTAGTATGCGGAGTCCAGCGTCAGCCGACGATGTTCTCTCTCCTAGGCTCCCGCGACTCTAAGGCGACGGGCGGTTCCTAGGGCTTGAACACCGTCTGGATCTTCGAGTGATTCACGGATCCAAATCTTTCCCTTCCAATTCCGCTTGATCTCCTGCTGACCCGGGGTACTCGCGGCTTCCATATCCAGTCTCTGTTCGGGGTGAATAAGGGGCGTTCTCTGTATCGCAACCCACCCTTGGCGGGGGCTGGTTTTTGGTTTCTGTCTGTACTTGCATGGCGGGTGATCGCGTGACGGAGGGACTTGGTTCCCTTGGGGGCGTGCAGTCTGCGCCGGACGGTGGTGATGCTACTCTAGTCCGGGCGCTTCCAGGCCAGGGTGTGGCGATGGCGGCAGAGCCTTCATCCTCGGCAGGCGGTTCGTGCTCGGCGGATCACGTGGAGGATTTGATGGAACGGCTTCGGCT
The DNA here is from genome assembly GCF_002575655.3 of Aegilops tauschii subsp. strangulata. Lineage (NCBI taxonomy): Eukaryota > Viridiplantae > Streptophyta > Magnoliopsida > Poales > Poaceae > Aegilops > Aegilops tauschii. The sequence goes on along the minus strand of NC_053037.3, from coordinate 514,587,961 downwards.
AACGGCGGTCGAGGCGTTGCCGGTGGTGTTGGATGATGAGGATGAGGCTGATCTGGTTTCTCCGGATTGTGCCTTGGTGGGGAAGGTACTTTCTCCCAATACTCTTCATATTCAGACAATCTCGTCGGCTATGAGGCCGGCCTGGGGCAACCCTAAAGGTTTGCTACTCCACCCTTCTGGGATAATGTATTTGTTGCCGAATTAGGTACCCAGGCGGACAGAGCCAGGGTGATCGAGGGTTCGCCTTGGATGGTGGGCAAGCATGCTGTGTTACTCAAAGTTTTTGATCTGAACACACAACCCCTTCAAGTAAAGTTTGATCGTTTGGCTATTTGGGCCCGTATAATGCATTTGCCACCAAGATTGATGAAGGCTAAGCTTGGAATGGAGTTTGCTAAACCCATTGGCAATATTCTCAGGATAGAAGCCGATGCTGATGGTCGCTGCTGGGGAGGTTATATGCGTGTAAGAGTTGAGATCGCTGTTCAGGAGCCTATTGTTCGCTATGTGACAGTGACTTCACTCAGACTCCAATCTACTGACACCTACTCGGTGATGTATGAGAGACTTCCCTTTTATTGCTTCTCATGTGGTCTTCTTGGCCACTCGTCGGTCCTGTGTCCTAGTCCAGGCATTAGGGATGATAATGGTGACTTGTCGTATGCTTCCAAGAAACTTGTTGTTCCGGATGGACACAAGAAGGTCAGTGGTTCAAAATTTTCTGTTGAGTCTGATGTCAAAGCAGGTGGCTCCCGTTCGGCATTCCCGGGCCGTTCTAAGCCTGGAATTCCTGTGGACGCCGATGCAACAGAGGGAGGGGTTTCCTCCATGCCTAAGCGAGCCAGACGGGGCCGCGGTCGTGCTTCCTCAACTCGTGGTCGGGGGAGGGGAAGGGCTGTGGCTATGGATAGAGAACTCATCCTGGGTGGTCATGATAAGCAAAGCACTTTGGGACTCAAGAGGAAGTCAAAGCCATCACCGTCAGCGCTTTCTTCTGATCCGAAGCAGTCTGTTATTGATGCCAATGCTTTAGCTCTGGTTTTGACTACAGATCCTCAACATACTTCCTTTGATGTGGAGCAGGTTTCTGACATGGAGTCAAATAAGAAACAACGTACTTCAAACTCTCGATCGGCGGATCCGGCGGAGGCTGCGACGCAATGAGTATCATATGCTGGAACTGTCGAGGCTTGGGGTCGGACTCGACAGTTGGTGAGCTTCGCTGGCTTGTGAAGCTCTACCGACCCTCCCTCCTCTTTCTTTCAAAGACAAAGATGAGGGATACAAGAGTTAAGAATTTCATGTGGTCCTTGGGTTTTTCTGGGTGTTTTGCTGTCAGCAGTGAGGGTCTCAGTGGCGGCCTCGCTCTTTTCTGGTCGTCTGCTGCGGTAGTCACTGTCAAGGCAGCCAATAAGCGTTGTATTGATGCTCATGTGCAACTAGAAGAAGGTTTACCTTGGCGTGCTACGTTTGTCTATGGGGAGCCAAGGAGAGAGGATAGATCTCACTTTTGGGAACTTCTACGACGGTTGCAACCTAACTGGATGGGTCCTTGGATTTGCTGTGGTGATTTTAATGAGGTGCTTACACAAGATGAACATTGTGGTCCTAGGGACAGATCTGATGCTCAGATTGCCGCGTTCCCAGATTGCATGTTTGACTGTGGCCTGGCTGATTTGGGTTTCTCGGGTCCGAAGTTTACTTGGTGCAATAAGCAAGATCACATCAGTCATGTTAAGTGTCATTTAGACCGTGCCATGGCTAACAGTGTTTTTTCCTGTTTATTTGAAGCTTGTTTCATGGAGAATGTTATCGCTACCACATCTGATCACTATCCTATTCTTGTTTACCTGGATCGCGGTTCTCAACAACGTCGTACGATTCCGGTTCAATAGGGTTTCAGATTTGAGGCCATGTGGTTGTGAGCTTCGGACTACAAGGATACTCTTGAGCAAGCGTGGTCGGCTGGCAGGGAGGGCTGCTTGTCTTTGCAATCGACATGGATGAACCTAAAGAATGTAGCTGGTTCTCTGCGGTCCTGGAGTAAGGAAGTTTTTGGTTCCATTCGTAAGAGTATTGGTAAGATGGAGCGTCGTCTGGCTACTATTAGGGCTTCACCGCCCTCCCCATCCTCTCTGTCGGAAGAGAAGCATATTGAAAGTCGACTATGTGAGCTTTTTGAGCGGGAGGAAATTATGGAGAGGCAACGCTCTAGGGTGGACTAGCTCAAGGAGGGTGATCGAAACACTGAATTTTTCCAGGCGCGTGCGGCGGCCAGACGGAGAACTAACCGGATTCATTCTCTGCACCGTGAGGATGGCACGGTGTGCAGCTCTCAAGGTGAAATTAAGAGTTTGGTGCAGGATTATTATGAGAAGCTTTTTACATCTCGACCATGTCCTACGGCTGATGATGTTGTGCAAGCTATTCCGAACAAGATCACTAGTGAGATGAATGCTGATTTGTGCAAACCCTATTCAAATGATGAAATTAAGTCTGCTTTGTTCCAGATGGGTCCTACTAAGGCCCCTGGGCCGGATGGTTTCCCGGCTCTTTTTTATCAGAATCATTGGGATTTCTTGGGAGAGGATATCTGTCAGGCGGTTCGTGGATTCTTGGAAGGGAGACCGATTCCTGAAGGTTTCTGTGATTCTGTGACAGTGTTGATTCCAAAGATGGCCAGGCAGAAACATTTGAAGAATTTCCGTCCTATTAGTCTTTGCAATGTACTCTATAAGATAGCATCCAAGGTTTTGGCGAATCGTTTGAAGTCAATTCTGCCAGTGGTAGTGTCAGAGTGTCAAAGTGCTTTTGTTCCCGGAAGATTGATCACAGACAACACCTTGATTGCTTATGAATGCCTGCATACAATCCGGCACCAACGAGTTAAGAAGCCCTTCTTTGCCCTGAAGATAGACATGATGAAGGCTTACGATCGCGTGGAGTGGAGCTATCTCCATGAGTGTTTAACTAAGTTGGGTTTTGCTCCTTCCTGGATCGAGGCGGTGATGCGATGTGTCACTAATGTCCGTTATGCTGTCAGAGTCAACGAAGAATTAACTGAACCGGTGGTTCCATCTTGTGGTATTAGGCAAGGAGACCCAATCAGCCCATATCTCTTTCTCTTATGCACGGAAGGTTTGTCAAGTCTGCTATTTCAAAAGGAGGCTAGTGGCGAGCTACATGGAATTCGAAATGGCCGTCATGGTCCATCTATCTCACACCTCCTGTTCGCAGATGATAGCATTTTCTTTGCTAAGAGTGATCCTAAGAGTGTGGCAGCTTTGGAGGCTACCTTAAGCTTATATTGTTCGGGTTCAGGGCAAGCAATTAATAAGGACAAGTCCTCGGTTTTCTTTGGTAAGCATTGTCCTGTTAATGTCAAAAATCGTGTGAAGGCCCAACTGGATATTTTCAACGACTCCTTTCATGATTCATATCTGGGTATGCCTACGGATGTTGGACGATCCCCCACAAGTACTTTCAAATTTCTCCCGGATAGGGCGTGGCAGAATATTCATGGCTGGTCGGATCGACTGTTGTCGAGAGCAGGAACTAAAACTTTACTCAAGTTCAAGACTCAGGCTATTCCTACTTTCATTTCAAGTTGTTTCCGTTTGCCGGTTGCTACTTGCGAGAAGTTTCGACAAATTGTGTCTGATCAGTGGTGGAGGCGTGAAGATGGTAAAAAGAAAATGCATTGGCGTTCTTGGGATTGCCTATCGACTCCTAAATTCCTTGGAGGAATGGGTTTTAAGGATTTGACACTTTTCAATCAAGCAATGCCGGGGAAACAAGGTTGGCGATTGCTTACTGATCGTGGGTCGCTGTGTGCGCAGGTATTGAAAGGAAGGTATTTCCCGTTCGGCGATTTTTGGAATGCTGTTGCTCCTCGCTCAGCCTCGGCAACTTGGCGAGCCATTTTGCACGACCGAGACCTGCTGAAGAAGGGTGTTCAATGGGGTATTGGGGATGGAAGAAGCACACATATTCTGAAGGATAATTGGATCCCCTCTACCCCTCCAGCTTTGCTTCGGCCCATATCCCCTATCCCAGAGTCTGCCAAGGTTCATTGCTTGATTGATGAGGATAGTGGATGTTGGAATGTGGATACTGTGAGAGCTTTCTTCACGGAGGAGGTAGCCAATGTTATTCTTAAAATTCCAATAAACTTGACGGGCGGTCAAGATTTTGTGCGCTGGCTTTCACTAGGTTCGGTGAATATACTGTCTGTTCCGCTTATAACATGGCAAGGACGAACCGATTCTTGTCTGATCGGAGTGGAAATGGTGGGGGGCAACACTCCAGTTGGTCTTTGGAAGAAAAGTTATGGAAGAAGCTTTGGAATATTAAGGCTCCAAATAAGATGAAAGTGATGCTTTGGCGTTTTGCTCACAATTGTCTACCCTCGAGAGAGCAACTTCTCCGCCGCCAGGTGCCAATGAGGACTGACTGTTATTTCTGTGGTAGATCGGAAGGTATTGAGCATGCTTTGCTTTTTTGTGGACATGCCCGTGCTATCTGGGAGGAGATTAAGAATGTTTTTGGAATCAAGCTATATCGTTCATCCTTTACATCTCCAAAGCAATGGCTTTTCAATTTCCTATCCTATGGTTCTGATCGAGATGTCTCTATTCTGACTGTCACTCTTTGGCACATTTGGGAGGCTCGGAATTCTGCTCGTAATGAACCTGTTGCTCCTCTCCCGAAGCATACGGCTGTGAGGGCGCGTGCTTACATTGATTTGATCTCCCGGCATCTGTTCAAAACTCATGCGGCTAGACGTGAGACCCCTGCTTCTAGCTCTCATTGGTCTCCGCCACCGCATGGTTCTTTGTTGGTGTCTTCAGACGCAGCTGTTTCTTTGGACCGGGGCTCCTCAGCTATTGGCGTGATGATCCAAGACATTCGGGCCAGTGTGTTGCCGCTGCTTCAGAACCCTTGCCGGGTGTTTCATCCCCGAAAGTGGCAGAGGCGATGGCTCTTCGTCGTGCAGTTTATTTGGCTCGCCAAGAGAACTATATGCATGTGATTTTCCAATCCGATTGTCTCTCGGTGGTGCAAAGGCTGCACTCTTCTCCACGAGATCGCTCCATTGTGGGTTCTATAATCGCTGATATCAAGACGGCGTGTGGGGCTCTGTCTGCTGTGACTTTCAAGCATGTTCGTCGGCAATGTAATGTTTTAGTTCATGTTTTAGCTAGATCTAGTTTGAGTGAGTCTTTGTATTTTTCATTCTGCTCCGGATTGTATTCGGGAGACTCTATGTAACTTTGTGGCTTGATCAATAAAGACCGACGTTCTCTCAAAAAAAAAATATGCGGAGTCCGAGGGGAAACAGTGGCAACCCAGCCAATTTTCACGCCGGACAACATCGGACGCGGCGGAGCGGGCCGATCGACCGCGCTGGTACTTCCGGAACGGCCAGCTGGTTCACCCATCCGGTCACCCTTCCAGAACGCCCCTGAGAAGAGGTTCGTGGCACCACCGGCGCATACCGTGCCACGGTACACGTAGCCAACACAGCAGGTTCATCTTTATGCCTACTCCCGAATAAACACGTACTCCACGGACACGTCGCCTCCCCTCCCGGAAAACGAAAAGAGTACACGCGTGACCCTTCCGCGGCGTGCTCCGGCATCGCCGTGTCGAACTCTACGGCGGTATAAATAAACCTTCCAGCCTGTGCACATCTCTCGCATCCCTAGCTACAAACAACTCCCTTGCATTTGGAGACCGACCTATTGCTATTTGTCACAGTAGTAGTACAACAAGCGCCACCGGTAAGATGGAATTCCAGGGGCAGCAGGGCAACCGCGTGGACCAGCACGGCAACCCGGTCGCCGCCGCACCTGGAGCCACCGCCGTGACGGGGGCGCCCGCCGGCGGGCAGCTGCAGCCCGGCAGGGAGGAGCACAAGACCCGCGGCATACTCCACCGGTCCAGCAGCTCCAGCTCCAGCTCGGTACGTATACGCTCTCTCTTCTTGCGTGCAATGCATCGATCGGCTGTAGATGAATGCATGTACTGCCATTGACACGTTGTTATTTCCATGGCTAGCCTAGTACTATCAAACTAGTATTAATCTGCTCCGTTTTGATTGATATAGTCCGAGGACGATGGCATGGGTGGACGGAGGAAGAAGGGCATCAAGGAGAAGATCAAGGATAAGCTTCCCGGGGCTCGCAAGCAGACTTACGGCCAGCCCGCCGCGCCCGCGGGCATGACCGGCACCGGGGCGACCGGCGGCCCTTACTACGTGCAGCCCGCTCCGGCTGGCACCGGAGCGCACGGGACCACGGCGACGACCGGCACCTACGGGCAGCCCGCTCCGGCTGGCATGACCGGCACCGGGGCGCACGGGACCACGGCGACTGGTGAGAAGAAGGGCATGAAGGACAAGATCATGGAGAAACTCCCGGGAGGTCACAAGAACGAGCAGCACACCATGCCCACCGCCGGCGCCTACGGACAGCCCGGGATGACTGGCACCGGAGTGCATGGGAACACCGCTCCCGGTGGGGGCTATGGTGGTCAGCCAGGGCACGCTGGTATGATCGGCACTGGAACGCATGGGAGCGGGACAACGGGCGGTCCTTACGATCATCAAGGGCACCCCGGAGTGACCGGCACCGGAGCACACGGGACCACGGCGACCGGCGGTGCTTACAACCAGCAAGGTCACGCTGGGGTGACAGGCACCGGCGAGAAGAAAGGTATTATGGGCAAGATCAAGGAAAAGCTGCCTGGCCAGCACTAGGCGCCAGTCAGCGTGTTTGTGAACAATAGGTACGAGCGGAGGTGGAGCAATAAGCCGATAAGTGGCTCACGTTTGTGTGTAGCGTTGGAGTAGTTGGTATGCTGCAGTACTGTACTGTGACGTAGTGCGGATGACACGTGGAGTCAGGTGCTAGAGTCCACACGACAGCGATCGTATCGTACTGCAGAAGATCTCAACCCTATGTCGATGTATGAGCATGTTGTAAGTTGTAACCGTTGTGTGAAGTTTCACTATGTTAAATATTACTTTGTGTGCGCACAATAATGATGCAGAGGCCCGGAGTAATTTTTTTTCTATATAAAAACCTTATATAAATATATTTGTGTGTTGTTTGTATTTGTTTCGCTATAAAAGTATCACTGGCTTCTACATCATTTGATGCACACAATCATTATTGTGAATCTTTTAATCTGAAAAGTCGAACGAAAATTGTAATTGTCCAACAAAAGGTAAGACACTCCCACTCGATCTGAGTCTTAAGTTGGTTGGTCACCCAACCTAACTTGCTTCCAAACATGCTAGAGATGCTACTCCCTCTAATCCATATTAATCAATCCCTCTACATTTCTCTGTTTAATGTAACTACTACCTCCGGCCCGGATAGTAAGCCCGGCGAGCCATCGAGCGGAGTCCGTTTTTTCAAGGCCGCTGACATGCATTGTTGCTTTTTCTCTCAATCCGCGTCTGAAGGCAACACACGCGAGTGACTACATGCGAAAGTTGCCCGCTAAACTCACTGCATGCATTAACTCCCTGCTAATTTCATTGGTGGTTACTGCGCTCGAATATCACACATCCTCAAAATTAATATCGTGCCGTGGTCCAAGAGTTTAGGCTAAGTGGACCTTTAATCCCGGACGGAGGTAGTAACTAGTTTCAGTAGGTCACAATTGTTGTTGTCTTCTCATTGTAATTATATTCTTCTACTCTCCCGTTTTGAAGATCATATAATGCACCGCCATTTTTCTCAACCTACTAGTGGGGGCGGGAGGGGGGTTCACCATGGCTAGGGGGGAGGGAACCATCACCACTGAAATTGATCTTCGCTTGTAATTAAATAAGAGAATATGGAGATCAATGTTCCCACCATATGTGCCCCGGTCAAGGGCACCAAAACCAACTATTTTTTGTCTCAGTGACTCCTAAGAACCTAATATAAAAGAAGCAACAACCCCTATATGTGATTCATCTCATACAATAAGGCCACATCCAATTATAACCACCGATCCTAACAAGGTACCGAAGGAGGTGAAGATTGTCTCCATCACATGCTACCACGATGACAACATCGACGACTCTCATGGTGCTATTGTAGTGTTGATGTTCACCCGCAACTACGTCGCCTCCATCATGCATGCACCAAGCGGTCACGAGATTTCACCTCGGTGTCACATCCAATGGGCACTCCAATATCAGGTTCTTCTCGCACTTCCACTTATTATCAAAATATTAGGTGTTCTAATCATGATATTAATACCATTTCTATGCTAATATGCAAGAATTTAATCTTTGGCTAAAAAGTCAAGAGGGAAGGCAGAGTAACGTTCCCCACACACGTCCCTTGACTGGGGCACCAAAACTAACTCTTTTTTGTTTTGACCTTCCAAAGAACCTAACGTAAAAGGAAGAGTTAGCCCCCGTCTATGTAATCCATCTCATATGGTAGGCCACGTCCTAAGTTAATCATCGATCCAAACGAGTTGCTGAGAGAGGCCAAGACCATCTCCACAACCAACCACCGCAAGGACAGTGTGGTCGGCTCTCATGGCGCCTCTAGATTATTGTTCTTCGCTTACAACTACGTTGTATTCACCATGCTTGCATCAAGTATACATGAACTTCGCCTCGGCCTCGCCTTCCTTTTTTAGGGTTTACGATTGGACAGGGCCACCTCGAAGATTTTTGTGGCCATGCGCGAAATTCTAAACAGGGCCCAAATTTAAATGCCACAAACATAGTAATGAGAATGAATCATTTAATGTATTATGTAATGACGATACCGTTCCAATTGCACGAACATGTACATGTTTTAGATTGAGTTAGATCATGTACTCCTTGCTTTTTTTAGGGTTTTGATGACCTTTTTTCTCACATAATTTACTCAAACATAAAGGATAACATACCATGTCAGCAACATTGAAAGTACTAGTTATCGACAGAGGGGGGGGGTGAATAGGTGATTTTTATGAAAGTCTTCAAAACATGAGGTTTTTGAAGACAAACAGATGAAATGAACCTATTGATATGCAGCGGAAGATAGACTACACTAGACAAGCCATAGTCAAGTAAACAGTGTAGTGAAAATACGAAGACTATCAGCAGCTAGGTAGTATGGATCAGGATCCTCAGAACTGCAGTCAGATTCTTCTTCAGATGAGGAAACAACCTTTGCCTTCAAAGCACGGGTTCAACCATAGTTGAGGCCATAGATGTCTCTGTTCTCAGATAGCTGGAACTCATGTGTGTTGAGCCTCTCAAGTATGTCAGACAGATCGAGATCTTTGAAGTCAGGACATTCTTGTATCATCAGGGCCAGGGTGTCAAATGAGCTATCAAGTGATCTCAGGAGCTTCTTGACGATTCCATGCTTGGTGATCTTAGTGGCGCCGAGAGCGCGAAGCTCATTTGTGATATCAGTGAGGCGATCAAATGTGAGCTGGACATTCTCATTGTCGTTTCTCTTGAAGCGGTTGAAGAGGTTGCGAAGAACATCAATCCTTGAGTCTCTCTGAGTTGAGACGCCTTCGTTGACCTTGGACAGCCAGTCCCAGACTAGCTTCGCAGTTTTCAGTGCACTCACACGGCCATATTGTCCTTTGGTCAGATGACCGTAGATGATGTTCTTGGCGGTTGAGTCCAATTGAGTGAACCTCTTGACATCAGCAGCGGTGACACCTTCATCGACCTTGGGAACGCCTGTCTTGTCGACATACCAGAGGTCAACGTCAATGGCTTCAAGATGCATGCGCATCTTATTCTTCCAGTAGGGGTAATCAGTGCCATCGAAGACTGGGCACACAGCAGACACCTTGATTATCCCTGCAGTTGACATAGCTAAAACTCCAGGTGGTTAAACCGAATCACACAGAACAAGGGAGCACCTTGCTCTGATACCAATTGAAAGTGCTAGTTATAGACTAGAGGGGGGTGAATAGGCGATTTTTATGAAAGTCTTCAAAACACGAGGTCTTTGAAGACAAACAGATGAAATGAACCTATTGATATGCAGCGGAAGATGGACTACACTAGACAAGCCATAGTCAAGTAAACAATGTAGTGAAAGTACGAAGACTATCAGCAGCTAGGTAGTATGGATCAGAATGGAAGACAATATGAAGCCAAATAGGTAATAGTCTTCACACAGTGAAGTCAATCAGATCAGACAGGCAAGCAATGACTTCACGAAGACAAATAGTAAAGTAAAGGGAAGTGGGGGATAGAACCAATTGCTTGGTGAAGACAAGGATTTGGTAGACCAGTTCCAGTTGCTGTGACAACTGTATGTCTGGTTAGGGAGGCTGGGATTGAACTCAGAAGACCGCATCTTCACCTTATTCCCCTTGAGCTAATGACACACAGTCCTCGCCCAATCACTCTGATAAGTCTTCAAGGTAGACTTCCAAACCTTCACAGACTTCATTCACCGGCAATCCACAATGACTCTTGGATGCTCAGAACGCGACGCCTAACCGGCTGGAGGATTCACAGTCCTCAAGTGTAACAAGTCTTCAGGTCACGCGGTCAGAACGACTTCAGTGATGCCTAACACTCTTTGGCTCTGGGTGTTTTGGGCTTTGTCCTCGCAAGGATCTCTCTCTCAAAGGCTGCGGAGGTGGGTTGCTCTCAAACGACAAAAGCCGTGCACTAACTCTGAGCAACCACCAATTTATGGTGTAGGGGGTGGGCTATTTGTAACCAGGAGGCAACCCGACCTGATATGTCCAAAATGACCCTGGGTCACTAAGGAACCGACACGTGTCCAACGGTCGGATTTCAAACACACGCGGTAGCTTAACTTGGGCTACAAGTAAAGCTGACTTATCCAGCTCTGGATAAGATTTGCTTTCATTGTCTTTGCTCGAAGACATAGGATTTTGGTTGAGCATCACATCAGTCACTCTGACTTTGTTCACTTGGATCCCACTTAACAGTACAGTGGTTCCTATGACTCAATAAAGAAGAAAAGGAAACTACGAAACAACTATGTCTTCACACTCCATAGTCTTCAAGTGAATGTCTTCACATGTCATAATATTCATCATGAATGTCTTCACAAACTACCATTGTCTTCATACATTTTAGGGGTCGTCTCTGGTAGGTAAACCGAATCAATAAGGGACTACTACCTGTGTTATCCTGCAATTCTCACAAACACATTAGTCCCTCAACCAAGTTTGTCGTCAATACTCCAAAACCAACTAGGGGTGGCACTAGATGCACTTACAATCTCCCCCTTTTTGGTGATTGATGACAAACTGGTTGAAGTTTTCAACGGGATAAAAGTATGTGAAAGTTAAAGAACAAAGTCATTGTCTTCATAAGTTGCAAAAGGCTCCCCCCTGAAGATGTGCATATAAGTAGTTTGCTTTTGAATGCAAATGCACATGGCAGGTTTTACTTTGTGGAGATCCTCTTCAACTTATGAAGACAATTCATCATTCATATATAAGAATAACGAAGATAATGACATGCATAATGAGAAATGGGCGTCTGCAGAATGACTTCATGCAGAATTTATCATCGCATCACAAAGTAGCAGCAAAAGTAGTAGACTACCATCAAGTTTAAGTGTTATAACTCAAGAGCCAAATTGTTTTAAAACGAGAGTTGTAAGAACTTAGCAAAAATAATGCAACCACCCCATATGGACCCGCTTGAAGACTATCAACCTCATATGAAGGAACTATGCCCTAGAGGCAATAATAAAGTTATTATTTATTTCCTTATATCATGATAAATGTTTATTATTCATGCTAAATTGTATTAACCGGAAACATGATACATGTGTGAATACATAGACAAACAGAGTGTCACTAGTATGCCTCTACTTGACTAGCTCGTTAATCAAAGATGGTTATGTTTCCTAACCATGGACAAAGAGTTGTTATTTGATTAACGAGATCACATCATTAGGAGATTGATGTGATTGACTTGACCCATTCCGTTAGCTTAGCACTCGATCGTTTAGTATGTTGCTAATGCTTTCTTCATGACTTATACATTTTCCTATGACTATGCGATTATGCAACTCCCGTTTACCGGAAGAAAACTTTGTGTGCTACCAAACGTCACAACGTAACTGGGTGATTATAAAGGTGCTCCACAGGTGTCTCCGAAGGTACTTGTTGGGTTGGCGTATTTCGAGATTATGATTTGTCACTCCGATTGTCGGAGAGGTATCTGGGCCCACTTGGTAATGCACATCACTTAAAGCCTTGCAAGCATTGCAACTAATGAGTTAGTTGCGGGATGATGTATTACAGAACGAGTAAAGAGACTTGCCGGTAATGAGATTGAACTAGGTATTGAGATACCGACGATCGAATCTCGGGCAAGTAACATACCGATGACAAAGGGAACAACGTATGTTGTTATGCGGTTTGACCGATAAAGATCTTCGTAGAATATGTGGGAGCCAATATGAGCATCTAGGTTCCGCTATTGGTTATTGACCGGAGACGTGTCTCGGTCATGTCTACATAGTTCTCGAACCCGTAGGGTCCGCACGCTTAAAGTTAGATGACGGTTATATTATGAGTTTATGTGTTTTGATGTACCGAAGGAGTTCGGAGTCCCGGATAAGATCAGAGACATGACGAGGAGTCTCAAAATGGTCGAGACGTAAAGATCGATATATTGGAGGACTATATTCGGACATCGTAAAGGTTCCGAGTGATTCGGGTATTTTTCGGAGTACAGGAGAGTTACGGGAATTCGTATTGGGCCTTAATGGGCCATATGCGAAAGGAGAGAAAGGCCCCAAAGGGTGGCCGCACCCCTCCCCATGGACTAGTCCGAATTGGACTAGGGAGGGGAGCGCCCCCTTCCTTCCTTCTCCTTCTCCCTTCCCTTCTGCTACTCCAACAAGGAAAGGAGGAATCCTACTCCCGGTGGGAGTAGGACTCCCCCCTTGGCGCGCCCTCCTCCTAGGCCGGCCGCCTCCCCCCTTGCTCCTTTATATACGGGGGCAGGGGGGCACCCCAAAGACACAACAATTGATCTATTGATCTCTTAGTCGTGTGCGGTGCCCCCCTCCACCATAATCCACCTCGATAATATCGTAGCGGTGCTTAGGCGAAGCCCTGCGTCGGTAGAACATTATCATCGCCACCACGGCGTCGTGCTGACGGAACTCTCCCTCAAAGCTCGGCTGGATCGGAGTTCGAGGGACGTCATCGAGTTGAACGTGTGCTGAACTCGGAGGTGCCGTACGTTCGGTACTTGGATCGGTCGGATCGTGAAGACGTACGACTACATCAACCGCGTTGTGCTAACGCTTCCGCTTTCGGTCTACGAGGGTACGTGGACAACACTCTCCCCTCTCGTTGCTATGCATCACCATGATCTTGCGTGTACGTAGAATTTTTTTGAAATTACTACGTTCCCCAACAGTGGCATCCGAGCCTGGTTTTATGCGTAGATGTTATATGCACGAGTAGAACACAAGTGAGTTGTGGGCGATATAAGTCATACTGCTTACCAGCATGTCATACTTTGGTTCGGCGGTATTGTTGGATGAAGCGGCCCGGACCGACATTACGCGTACGCTTACGCGAGACTGGTTCTACCGACATGCTTTGCACATAGGTGGCTGGCGGGTGTCAGTTTCTCCAACTTTAGTTGAACCGAGTGTGGCTACGCCCGGTCCTTGCGAAGGTTAACACAACACCAACTTGACAAACTATCGTTGTGGTTTTGATGCGTAGGTAAGAACGGTTCTTGCTAAGCCCGTAGCAGCCACGTAAAACTTGCAACAATAAAGTAGAGGACGTCTAACTTGTTTTTGCAGGGCATGTTGTGATGTGATATGGTCAAAGCATGATGCTAAATTTATTGTATGAGATGATCATGTTTTGTAACCGAGTTATCGGCAACTGGCAGGAGCCATATGGTTGTCGCTTTATTGTATGCAATGCAATCGCCCTGTAATGCGGCAGCGATAGTCGTAGAAGCATAAGATTGGCGAGACGACAACGATGCTACGATGGAGATCAAGGTGTCGCGCCGGTGACGATGGTGATCATGACGGTGCTTCGGAGATGGAGATCACAAGCACAAGATGATGATGGCCATATCATATCACTTATATTGATTGCATGTGATGTTTATCGTTTATGCATCTTATCTTGCTTTGATTGACGGTAGCATTATAAGATGATCCCTCACTAAATTATCAAAGTATAAGTGTTCTTGCTGAGTATGCACCATTGCGAAAGTTCTTCGTGCTGAGACACCACGTGATGATCGGGTGTGATAGGCTCTACGTTCAAATACAACGGGTGCAAAATAGTTGCACACACGGAATACTCAGGTTAAGCTTGACGAGCCTAGCATATAACAGATATGGCCTCGAAACACGGAGACCGAAAGGTCGAGCGTGAATCATATAGTAGATATGATCAACATAGTGATGTTCACCGTTGAAACTACTCCATCTCACGTGATGATCAGACATGGTTTAGTTGATATGGATCACATGATCACTTAGAGGATTAGAGGGATGTCTATCTAAGTGGGAGTTCTTAAGTAATATGATTAATTGAACTTAAATTTATCATGAACTTAGTCCTGATAGTATTTTGCAAATTATGTTGTAGATCAATAGCTCGCGTTGTTGCTTCCCTGTGTTTATTTTTGATATGTTCCTAGAGAAAATTATGTTGAAAGATGTTAGTAGAAAAGATGCGGATTGGATCTGTGATCTGAGGATTATCCTCATTGCTACACAGAAGAATTATGTCCTTGATGCACCGCTAGGTGACAGACCTATTGCAGGAGCAGATGCAGACGTTATGAATGTTTGGCTAGCTCAATATGATGACTACTTGATAGTTTAGTGCACCATGCTTAACGGCTTAGAATCGGGACTTCAAAGACGTTTTGAACGTCATGGACCATATGAGATGTTCCAGGAGCTGAAGTTAATATTTCAAGCAAATACCCGAGTTGAGAGATATGAAGTCTCCAACAAGTTCTATAGCTAAAAGATGGAGGAGAATAGCTCAAGCAGTGAGCATGTGCACAGATTGTCTGGGTACTACAATCGCTTGAATCAAGTGGGAGTTAATCTTCTAGATAAAATAGTGATTGACAGAATTCTTTAGTCACCATCACCAAGTTAGTAGAACTTCGTGATGAACTATAGTATGCAAGGGATGACGAAAGTAATTCCCGAGCTCTTCGCGATGCTGAAATCGACGAAGGTAGAAATCAAGAAAGAGCATCAAGTGTTGATGGTTAACAAGACCACTAGTTTCAAGAAAAGGGCAAAGGGATAGAAGGGGAACTTCAAGAAGAACGGCAAGCAAGTTGCTGCTCAGGTGAAGAAGCCCAAGTCTGGACCTAAGCCTGAGACTAAGTGCTTCTACTGCAAAGAGACTGGTCACTGGAAGCGGAACTGCCCCAAGTATTTGGTGGATAAGAAGGATGGCAAAAGTGAACAAAGGTATATTTGATATACAGATTATTGATGTGTATTTTACTAGTGTTCATAGCAACCCCTCGGTATTTGATACTGGTTCAGTTGCTAAAGAGTAGTAACTCGAAACGGGAGTTGCATAATGAACAGAAACTAGTTAAGGATGAAGTGACGATGTGTATTGGAAGTGGTTCCAAGATTGATATGATCATCATCGCACACTCCCTATACTTTCGGGATTAGTGTTGAACCTAAATAAGTGTTATTTGGTGTTTGCGTTGAGCATGAATATGATTTGATCATGTTTATTGCAATACGGTTATTCATTTAAGTTAGAGAATAATTGTTGCTCTGTTTACATGAATAAAACCTTATATGGTTACACACCCAATGAAAATGGTTCGTTGGATCTCGATCATAGTGATACACATATTCATAATATTGAGGCCAAAAGATGCAAAGTTAATAATGATAGTGCAACTTATTTGTGGCACTGCCGTTTAGGTCATATTGATGTAAAGCGCATGAAGAAACTCCATGCTGATGGGCTTTTAGAATCACTTGATGCTTGCGAACCATGCCTTATGGGCAAGATGACTAAGACTCCGTTCTCCGGAACAATGGAGCGAGCAACTGACTTATTCGGAAATAATACATACTGATGTATGCGATCCGATGAGTGTTGAGGCTCACGGCGGGTATCGTTATTTTCTGACCTTCACAGATGATTTGAGCAGATATGGGTATATCTACTTGATGAAACATAAGTCTGAAACATTTGAAAAGTTCAAAGAATTTCAGAGTGAAGTGGAAAATCATCGTGACAAGAAAATAAGGTTTCTATGATCTGATCATGGAGACAAATATTTGAGTTACGAGTTTGGTCTTCAATTAAAACAATGTGGAATAGTTTCACAAATTCGTGCCACCTGGAACACCACAGCTTAATGGTGTGTCCGAACGTCATAACCGTACTTTATTGGATATAGTGTGATCTATGATGTCTCTTACCGATCTACCACTATCGTTTTGGGGTTATGCATTAGAGACAGCTGCATTCACGTTAAATAGGGCACCATCTAAATCCGTTGAGACGACACCGTATGAACTATGGTTTGGCAAGAAACCTAAGCTGTCGTTTCTTAAAGTTTGGGGTTGCGATGCTTATGTGAAAAGTTTCATCCTGATAAGCTCAAACCCAAATCGCAGAAGTGCGTCTTCATAGGATACCCAAAAGTTACTGTTGGGTACACCTTCTATCACTGATCCGAAGGCAAGATATTCGTTGCTAAGAATGGATCCTTTCTAGAGAAGGAGTTTCTCTCGAAAGAAGTGAGTGGGAGGAAAGTAGAACTTGATGAGGTAACTGTACCTGCTCCCTTATTGGAAAGTAGTTCATCACAGAAACCGGTTCCTGTGACACCTACACCAATTAGTGAGGAAGCTAATGATGATGATCATGAAACTTCAGATCAAGTTACTACCGAACCTCGTAGGTCAACCAGAGTAAGATCCGCACCAGAGTGGTACGGTGATCCTGTTCTAGAGGTCATGTTACTTGACCATGACGAACCTACGAACTATGAAGAAGCGATGGTGAGCCCAGATTCCGCAAAATGGCTTGAGGCCATGAAATATGAGATGAGATCCATGTATGAGAACAAAGTATGGACTTTGATTGACTTGCCCAAATGATCGGCAAGCCATTGAGATTAAATGGATCTTCAAGAGGAAGACGGACGCTGATAGTAGTGTTACTATCTACAAAGCTAGAATTGTCGCAAAAGGTTTTCGACAAGTTTAAGGTGTTGACTACGATGAGAGTTTCTCACTCGTATCTATGCTTAAGTCTGTCCGAATCATGTTAGCAATTGCCGCATTTTATGAAATATGGCAAATGGATAAACAAAACTACATTCTTTAATGGAATTATTAAAGAAGACTTGTATATGATGCAACCAGAAGGTTTTGTCAATCCTAAAGGTGCTAACAAAATATGCAAGCTCCAGCGATCCATCTATGGACTGGTGCAAGCATCTCGGAGTTGGAATATACGCTTTGATAAGTTGATCAAAGGATATAGTTTTATACAGACTTGCGATGAAGCCTGTATTTACAAGAAAGTGAGTGGGAGCACTACAACATTTTTGATAAGTATATGTGAATGAAATATTGTTGATCGGAAATAATGTAGAATTATTCTGCAAAGCATAAAGGAGTGTTTGAAAGGATTTTTTGAAAGGAAGACCTCGGTGAAGCTAATTACATATTGAGCATCAAGATCTATAGAGATAGATCAAGACGCTTGATAAGTTTTTCAATGAGTACATACCTTGACAAGATTTTGAAGTAGTTCAAAATAGAACAGTCAAAGAAAGAGTTCTTGCCCGTGTTACAAGGTGTGAAATTGAGTCAGACTCAAAGCCCGACCACGGCAGAAGATAGAAAGAGAATGAAAGTCATTCCCTATGCCTTGGCCATAGGTTCTATAAAGTATGCCATGCTGTGTACCAGATCTATTGTATACCCTACACTGATTTTGGCAAGGGAGTACAATAGTGATCTAGGAGTAGATCACTGGACAGCGGTCAAAATTATCCTTAGTGGAATAAGGATATGTTTCTCGATTATGGAGGTGACAAAAAGGTTCGTCGTAAAGGGTTACGTCGATGCAAATTTTGACACTGATCCAGATGACTCTAAGTCTCAATCTGGATACATATTGAAAGTGGGAGCAATTACCTAGAGTAGCTCCATGCAGAGCATTGTTGACATAGAAATTTGCAAAATACATACGGATCTGAATGTGGCAGACCCGTTGACTAAACTTCTCTCACAAGCAAAAAATGATCACACCTTAGTACTCTTTGGGTGTTAATCACATAGCGATGTGAACTATATTATTGACTCTAGTAAACCCTTTGGGTGTTGGTCACATGACGATGTGAACTATGGGTGTTAATCACATGGTGATGTGAACTATTGGTATTAAATCACATGGTGATGTGAACTAGATTATTGATTCTAGTGCAAGTGGGAGACTGAAGGAAATATGCCCTAGAGGCAATAATAAAGTTATTATTTATTTCCTTATATCATGATAAATGTTTATTATTCATGCTAGAATTGTATTTACCGGAAACATGATACATGTGTGAATACATAGACAAACAGAGTGTCACTAGTATGCCTCTACTTGACTAGCTCGTTAATCAAAGATGGTTATGTTTCCTAACCATGGACAAAGTGTTGTTATTTGATTAACGGGATCACATCATTAGGAGAATGATGTGATTGACTTGACCCATTCCGTTAGCTTAGCACTCGATCGTTTAGTATGTTGCTAATGCTTTCTTCATGACTTATACATGTTCCTATGACTATGTGATTATGCAACTCCCGTCTACCGGAAGAACACTTTGTGTGCTACCAAACGTCACAACGTAACTGGGTGATTATAAAGGTGCTCTGCAGGTGTCTCTGAAGGTACTTGTTGGGTTGGCGTATTTCGAGATTAGGATTTGTCACTCCGATTGTCGGAGAGGTATCTCTGGGCCCACTTGGTAATGCACATCACTTAAAGCTTGCAAGCATTGCAACTAATGAGTTAGTTGCGGGATGATGTATTACGGAACGAGTAAAGAGACTTGCCGGTAACGAGATTGAACTAGGTATTGAGATACCGACGATCGAATCTCTGGCAAGTAACATACCGATGACAAAGGGAACAACGTATGTTGTTATGCGTTCACCCATGATCTTGCGTGTACGTAGATTTTTTTTTGAAATTACTACGTTCCCCAACATCATATGCTTCTCCCCCTTTTGTCAGTAAGGACCAAAAAGGTTTGAAGACACAGAGGATCTACTCGTTCCCAGTTGGAGAAGATGTTGGAGCAGGGTCGACATTGGAGGTGGGCGGTGCAGACGGGCCTGAAGCAGAATCGTGGTGCAGAGCAGCCAGAGTTGGTGAAGTGGCGTCATCTTCTTCGTCGACGACTCCCGCAACAACAGTTGCAGCCAAAGATGAATGTTCAGAATCTTCAATTGAAGGTGTGTGACGCCAACTTGCAGATTGTGGAGGCCTGGAATTAAACTTGAAGCTCTTAGTGAAGCCATCTTCGCGAAGATCATCTTCAGAGCAGAGCAATGTGAGGCTCTTCCAGGACCGCCGACGGGCTTCATGTGCAACGAATGAGTTCTTGGTGGCCAAGTTGCAAATGCGATTAACATCCACCAATAGACTTTGCATTTGACGCTTCGGCCAGTCATGATGCCTATCCTGCTTCTGATGTAAAGAAACCAGAAGCTCACGATCGTTGAGGACACGGGGACGCTTCTGAGGCCTTTGAGCAATGGTGCTGGCAGTGGCTTCAGTATTGGCACGGTGTGGCAGACACAAGTTGCCAACCAAAGGATAAGCAGGAGTAGCAGAATTTGGCACATGAATGCCTTCAATGGGCTGCGTGAAGCTTTGGAATTCTGCATTTTGAAGATGGAGTGGCTTCTTTGCTGGCTCGGGGTAGATGGCTTCAATTGACATATCAACATTAGGCAAAAATACAACGTGGTTGCACGCCGAAGGTTGATAGTTGATGGTTGAATGAAGCTTAATCAAACGCATCACCCATGGAGCATAAAACTTCAGACCAAAAAGATCAATCCCATAGGTTGCAAGTTGTCTGATGAAGAAATCCCGAGTGTTGAATCTGATGCCATTGATAATATAGAAAACCAATGTCTTCATGGCGCCTTCGAGTTTAGCTTCAGAGGAATTGCCTTTGATTGGCCAGAGAGTACGCCTCAGAATGTGATAAACTGTGCGTGGCAAGTACTCAAGGTCCTTAACAAAGAAATCCGTGGGGTATTCGGCGTCATGGGGCAATGGCTTCATCATGCTCAACATCTGGCTCATGTTGGGCTCTGGCTTCTGGAATATGCTTTGCAGTTCATTTTGATGAAACTGACAACCAGGTTCAAACAGCTCACCTGGAGTGGGCAGGGAAGTATGCTCAATAATGTCCTGAGCTTTGGCTTCATGATGAATATCACCTGTCATCCACTCAAGGATCCAAGTCTTCGGATCCCTGTTGTAGCCTCGAATATGCAATGTGGCATAGAACTGGAGCAGAAGTTCTTCGTTTCAGTGCTCCTTGTCAGTCACAAATGGTAGCAGCCCAACATCCCGGAAATAGTCAAGGGCCTCCTCAAGGCATGGCAGCCCAACCATAGCATCACAATCCAGACGCTTATGAGGAAAAATCTGGTCCCGGTTGTATAAGATGCAGGAGTAGTAGCTTCGCTGCTGATGGCTCCAAAACCCGTCAGAGGATATCTTGGGCTTCGTGTACGGGTTCTTGGCACTGTCAAAGAAAGTGTTGTGCTCTCTGAAACTGGGCACACTGAACGAGCCCTGAGTTGTTGCAGCACTGGGAAGCCTTGGCAATCTTAGCTTTGGCTTCTGAACCTGAGGCCTCTGCTCCACGTGATAATCATATTGAGGGCCGGGAGCAGTGGGTGGAACCATGATAGGCCATTTGACTGTGACAAGCTCGCCACTACGATTGAACGCGCGTTCCATTGTATGAGGCCTTGGTGGAGGAACGGCATCTTTTGAAGTCATTGACTGCACAGTGGTGTCAGTTACAGCATTGGCTTCGGGCTCCACATTGTCTTCAGCCATGACAGTGTCATTGGCTTCAGTGGTGTTGGTTGTGGCAGCCTCATTGTTTTCAACCTCCATCTCATCAACAACTAGAATGTCTTCAGCAGCTTTAGCTTCAGACTTAGAAGTAGTCACAGAAGGGATGGCGTCAGGGAACACTTGACGTGCTACTGAGCTGGTGTGTTGCACATCCTCTTCTGGAATGCTTGACATGGAGACCGGAGGCCTGAGGCCTTTGCGAAGCCTGCAGAATGGTAGCGACGCCTTTGGTGAGGGAGTGGTCTGTTCCATGTAATCATCATCGTGCACCGGAGTGGTGACTTGAGTTGGTGGAGTACGGGGGATCTCATCTTGCAGGGGGGTATCTTGGTGTTGCTCTACCCATGAGTCATCTTGAGCAACTGGCGTCAAGGGACGACCAATGCTAATGAGTTCACTGCTCGTGGGAGCAGGCGATGATACCGTATTGGGTTCAAGCCGAGGAAGGACTTCATCATCATTCACATTATATTCACTGTGACGCCCGGATAATTAAGCTACAACGAACCTCCGCTAATGATGCCACGTCACCTTGGTTACTGTTGATAAACTCGCGTCAGTTCGAAACCCAGTTCAAATTTCAAATTTAGAATAAAGGCAAACAATAAAAGTTTTCAAATATTAAAAACTAAATGTTCGGGTGGAGCCGAATAATGCATAGGTAATTATGGTGGAGAAACCATACTTTTATAAAATGTTTAAATAATCTAAAATGAATAAAACAGTAGAAAAACCAACATTTAAATGCTTTTATAATTAATAAAATACTAAACTAAATTGTTTTGGGATAAAGCCTTTTGTGGTAGTGGGTTTTGTGGTATTACTAATTTAGGGATCATTTTAATATTAAGTAAAAAGTAAACTTAAAAGAAAGTAAAATAAAAACAAAAAGGAAATAAATAAGAAAAGGAAAAACAGAAAGGTAAGAAAAAGAAAAGAAACAACCCCCCCACTGGACCACCCGGCCCAGTTAGCCAACCGGCCGGCCCAGCCACCCCCTCTCTAGACTACAAGGCCACCTCCCCGAACCCTAACCCTCACCCGATCCCCACTTCCCCCACTCTCCCCTCACTCCCCCGATCTAGATCGAGATCGGGGCGACCACACACCCGACCCCGTCGACGCCACCGCCCCAGATCGCCGTCGCCGTTCACCAGAGGAGCCTCGCCGGAGCTCCTCCGCCTCGACTTCCCCGACTCCTCCCCGACCTTAACATTGCCGACGCCGTCAATGCACGCCGCTGCACCTCGTCACCACGTCGCCGTCGTCTCCGACTTCCTCCTTGACTCCCATTGCCCCGTGCCCTGCAAACCCCTCATGAGGCCCCTCCTCCTTCTCCTCTGCCTCGCTCCTGCCACGCACCGCGCGCCCCTGCCATGCTACTCCTCCTGCCGCGCGCGCTCGCACGCGCGGGGCCGCGCCCACGCCTCCAGCGCTCATGCGCGCGCGCCCGTGTTTGGCCCCGCCCTGCCTCTCGCTGCGGCCTGCTGCTGTTGCACCTGGCCCTCGCCCCACGACCATCGCTCCTCGGCGTCGCCTGCTGTGTCCCTGCCTCGCCGAGGCCGCACCGCCTCTCACTCATCCCCGCATGCTGACCGCCTCCCTGCGCCACCGCGACTGCTCGCCGCCCCTGCTCCCGCTCTGCGGATCTGCTCCACCGCGCCGCCCCACTCCCACCGGCCGCATCCGCGCCTGCACCACAGCCCCCTGCTTCGACCGGCCGCCGGAGCCACCACGCCGCATGACCCCCCTGCTCCCCTGCAAGCACACCGCCTTGCTTGCGCCCCGGCCTCGCCTCGTCCGCCCGTGACTCCCCGCGCTCACCAGGACGGCCACTGCCGGGGCCGCGCCCTGCCTTTCCCCCCGACGCGCTGCGAGCTGGCCGCCAGCGCTCCTCCGTGAGCGACCACGCGCGCAAGCCCCGCCATGGCCTGCCGGGCGGGCTGGTGCCCGACGCCCAGCATCGCCCGCTGCCCGAGAACCGCGCCCGACCCGCTAAGGCCCCTGGGGCCTATGACAAGCAGGCCCCACCACAGAACGTTTAAAAAAAGGGAATTAAAATAAAATAAAATATAAAACATTAATTAATTAATTAAAGAATTAATTAACTTAATTAATTTCGTATTAGTTTCACCTAATCATTTTAGTTAACTAATTAAGCCTAACTAATTAACCTAAACCCTGATTAACCTAAACAGGGTATGACAGGTTGGTCCCACTGGACCCACACGTCAGTTTGACCAGTCAACACCTCTGTTGACTGCTGACGTCATGACGTCAGCATGCACTATTCTGTATAATGTTGAATTAAATTAATTAATAAATTCTAAAAATGATTTAAAACTTTAGAAAATCATATAAAATAAACCGTAGCTCAGATGAAAATACTTTCTACATGAAAGTTGCTCAGAACGATGAGACGAATCCGGATACGCAGCCCGTTCGTCCGCCACACACCCCTAGCATATCGAACACGCAACTTTGCCCCTCTAGTACATCTGTCCAAAAACGCGAAACACCGGGGATACTTTCCCGAATGTTTCCCCCCTTCGCCGGTATCACCTCTTACCGCGTTAGGGCACACCTAACACCGCTGTTTGCTTTGTCATGCATCATTATGCATCTGTTTGCATTGTATTCATTGTTTCTTCCCCCTCTTCTCTCCGGTAGACTACGAGACCGACACCGCTGCTAGTGCCCCATCTGACTACGCTGTTGACGACCCCTCCTTCTTGCCAGAGCAACCAGGCAAGCCCCCCTTGATCACCAGGTATCGCCTATTCTTCTCTACACTGCTTGCATTAGAATAGTGTAGCATGTTACCGCTTTTTGTTAATCCTATTCTGCTTCATAGCCTGTCTTTGCTAGTACTGTTGTTGCCTTTACCTACAACCCTACATGCTTAGTATAGGATGCTAGTATTCCATCTATGGCCCTACATTCTTGTCCGTCTGCTGTGCTATACTATTGGGCCGTGATCACTTGGGAGGTGATCACGGGTTTATACTATAAACTTTATACATGATACATGTGGTGACTAAAGTCGGGTCGGCTCGTGGAGCACCCGCGAGTGATTCACGGATTGGGGGCTGAAAGGACCTTTGTCCCGACGGCCCTCTGGGTGGATCTTTGTGGCGGAGCGACAGGGCAGGTTGAGACCACCTAGGAGAGAGGTGGGCCTGGCCCTGGTCGGCGTTCGTGGTTACTTCATAATAACATGCTTAATGAGATCTTGGTATTTGATCTGAGTCTGGCCACTGGCCTATACGCACTAAGCAACTACGGGGGAACAGTTATGGGCACTCGACGTCGTGGTATCAGCCGAAGCCTTCGTGACGTCAGCGACTGAGCGGTGCGCGCCGGATTGGACTGGAACGCCTGCTAGGCTAGGTCTGCTTCCGGCCGCCCATGCAACGTGCAGGTGTGCAATGGGCGATGGGCCCAGACCCCTGCGCCATATGATTTAGACTGGCGTGCTGACCTCTCTGTTGTGCCTAGGTGGGGCTGCGACGTGTTGATCTTCTGAGGCCGGGCATGACCCAGGAAAGTGTGTCCGGCCAAATGGGATCGAGCGTGTTGGGTTATGTGGTGCACCCCTGCAGGGAAGTTTATCTATTCGAATAGCCGTGATCTTCGGTAACAGGACGACTTGGAGTTGTACCTTGACCTTATGACAACTAGAATCGGATACTTAATAAAACACACCCTTCCAAGTGCTAGATACAACCCAGTGATCGCTCTCTCACAGGTCGACGAGGAGAGGATCGTCGGGTAGGAGTATGCTATACGATGCTACTTGGTGAACTTACCATCTACTCTCTTCTACATGCTGCAAGATGGAGGCTGCCAGAAGCGTAGTCTTCGACAGGACTAACTATCCCCCTCTTATTCTGGCATTCTGCAGTTCAGTCCATCGATATTGCCCTTTACATTGATACCCATGCATATGTAGCGTAGATCCTTGCTTGCGAGTACTTTGGATGAGTACTCACGGTTGCTTTTCTCCCTCTTTCCCCCCTTTCCATTTCTTCCTGGTTGTCACAACCAGATGCTGGAGCCTAGGAGCTTGACGCCACCGTCGACGACGACTCCTTCTACACTGGAGGTGCCTACTACTACGTGCAGGCCGCTGCCAACGACCAGGAGTAGTTTAGGAGGATCCCAGGCAGGAGGCCTGCGCCTCTTTAGATCTGTATCCCAGTTTGTGCTAGCCATCTTATGGCAACTTGTTTAACTTATGTCTGTACTCAGATATTGTTGCTTCCGCTGACTCATCTATGATCGAGCACTTGTATTCGAGCCCTCGAGGCCCCTGGCTTGTATTATGATGCTTGTATGACTTATTTATGTTTTAGAGTTGTGCTGTGATATCTTCCCGTGAGTCCCTGATCTTGATCATACACGTTTGCGTGCATGATTATTTTACGATTGAATCAGGGGCGTCACATTCACGACCAATGTCTTCAGTTGCATTGGGGTCAACAGATGGAATCTCTTCACATTCTAGAGCCTCTGTGGAAGCAGGCTCATGAATCACAAGGCGGCGCTCGCGGTTGTCAGGTGGTCCATGCCAGGACTCCCAAGTGCTTTTTTTCGGCGTTCTGGGAACGGGGGTCCCCAGACTTGCCTGCCTGCGGCCCACAGCATGGCTAAGCAAGCAGGCCGTACGGCCTATCTTCATCAACAAGGCATCCAAGACCCTCGCAAGGGTCCAAGCCTCGCGAGGCAGGCTCACAAGGAGCGGATATATCAAGGCGGGGCAAAACCTCACGAGGCTCTCGTGACGTGAGCCATGACGAACGACACCAGGCGGGCGCCAGGCGGGCCCCAGCGCGCAGCGTCCTTATTTCCTCTTTGGTGCTAAGGAGGCTAGCGCAGGCGAAGAGTACCGAGGCATCAGGCAAAGGTTGCTATATTGGTGCAACGAGACCAAGACCAGGAGGACGGCAAGACGGAGGTCATCGTGGAGCCCAAGACGGCGTCACCACCAGAGCTTTTCGCAAGCGAAGACCACTTTTGTCAGGATAGCTTGTACTAGCTGCCCCCCTTCAAATTTGCCCGCCGTTGTTGGCTCCCTTCCCGCTCGATATTTGGGAAGAGGACCAGGGCCTATATAAGTAGAGCTAGCCACCAAAGTAGGGGCATCTCATCTTAGCTTGATCCAACCCGATCGAGAGCCTACCCTAGCCACAAGAACACCTCAACCTCAGGAGGCTGTTCTTCCCTTGTACTGTTCATCATCAGCCCTAGAGGCAATCCACCACCACCACACTGGAGTAGGGTATTACACCACAACGGTGGCCCGAACCAGTATAAACCTCGTGTCTTTCTGTGTTGCGAGTTCGTGGAGTTCGTCCGCGAGATCTTAGCGAGCTAAGGCGTAGATCGGAAGGAGGGAAAGACTTCGCGCGCACCCCAGTGTTCGAACCTTAAGGGTTTGCCGGAACCCCACCTCTGACATTTGGCGCGCCTGGTAGGGGTGCGCCGGAGCTTCTTCTCCACCAACCAGCTCGCCGACGCTCCACAGCCACGATGTCCAGCGACTCAAGGGCCGGCTCCGATCGCTGGGCAGCCTGGCCAGCCCGGGCAGCGCCGCCTGCCCATGAAGATCTCGACCCCGCACTCCAGGCGGCGCGAGCACCGCCAAACTCCGCCGGGCGCGGGCAGCGCGGCCAGGCGTCGTCCACCCTCACCCGCGGCAAGTACGAGCCGCTGCAAGAGCGGCGAGTCATGCCGCGACAACGGCACCGCACTCACGGCGGGAGCAAGCAAACATGCGGGCGGCACTCACGATGGCAAGGGAGCTGCTGCGATGCATGCTGATGGAGAGCGGCCGAGATACACTGCTGGAGCGTGTTGCCGAGCTGCTGGATGCAGCGGCGTCGGGAGCACCACCCTTCTGCTATCGACTTCCTCCTCAGGCCACTGCAGGGCCGCGCGGTGAACCTCACCACATCCGCACGCCATCAACTACGCCCGGGGGCTTCATCAACATCAGCACGGCCAGAGGCGTAGGGGGCTCCGACTCCCCCATGCCGCCCGCGATAAGCACGAGCGCAAGCGTCGCCCTCCATGGTCCCAGCCGGATGCCACGCTACCATCCTCAGGACACCACCCTGGGCCAAGCAACATGGAGCATGGGGCACCACGGCGAGGTGTTCGGGGTGACGGCCCCGGAAGCCTATGTGCCCCGCGTGATGGACCAAGAGTACGCACCAGAGGACGACCCCGACTCATTCATTGGAGAAGATTGGGGAGAGGGGGCGCTAGGAGCCGAAGCCTTCCAAGAACCAACGGAGAACCACAACGATCGCGCTGGCAACGACAACTACAGGGTACCGCTAATCTCTCAGGAACATGTTTATGCTAACCATGGGCTGTAGATGAATCAGGTTGCAGCGTCGATCGACGACCCTGGCACGGCAGCACCCGTTCCAATAAGGGAGACACGCTGGGGGCTGCCGGGAGGGAGCCAGGAGCAAGGCCCCTCCCCGCGGCGTGCGACGCCTAGCGACACCCGGAGGTAGGCCCTCTGCCGGGGAGGCCTCGACAACCCTTCCCCCGGCAGAGGACCTGTGGTCGCCGGGGGCACCGCTGGCGTCCTCTTTCCCTCCTTCGTGTTGTCCCGGTGACCGGTCGGCTCAAAGGAGGTCAAGGGTGGCGCAAGGCGGGGCCCTCGTCTGGCGATATGAAGCAAGGCCAGTACCTGTGAAGAAGGCCCAGTGCCTGTGAAGCTCGCCGCCCGTGACACTCTCACGTAATAATGAGTTGGGGCTGTACACGCCCCGGAGTCTCAGGGGTGCCGGCCTCAGGCCCTGGGGCTCCCTCCTACGCCTAGTGGCAGCACTTAGCTCCGCGCTGGTGAGAAGACTAGACTAGGTGCCGGACGCGACCTTTTGCTTTGGATCTCTTTCTCTGTAGCTTTGCTTTCTGGATCTGGATTTGAGTTGAAGTTGAGTTTTTATTGATGCGCACGGGGGGAGCCTTTTCTCGTTCGAGCAATTTCTTGCCTTCTGAACCTCGTTTTGTCTGGGACTCATGTCCGTCGCTTTCCCCTCACGAGCTCCTCGCGAGCGGGACAGCGCGAAGCGCGCACGCCAAGTGCGCGCTAGCACTACAACTGGTGCTCACCTCTAGTGGGGCCCCTTCTGACGGGGCGACGAGCTCCGCAGGGTTCTCAGAAACTCGGCGCGTCGCGACCCAGCTCAAAGCTGGCACTGACTAAGGTAAACCACGACAGAGAACTTGCACCCGGATTCACGAGCTCACGGGGACACAAACTCGCATCGCATAGGAAAGTAAAAACTGCAGTTTGCTTACATGAGGGGCTCCCCCTCCCAAAATGCTCTTACAAGTTTTCCAAGGGCCATGCCCGAGCTTCGTGTGCAGGATGAAACGACAGGAGAACATGGGATCAGCCAGAAATGTCGCTCGCTACATCACCCGTGGAGGCGTCACTTGCGCCATCATTGTCTTCATCAGCAACGTCGCCACCGCCAGCGACGCCCCCGACGCCGTCGTCCACCACGTCACCTTTGTGTGCGGCGACCACCACCCCGTCATCTTCCGAAGTGAAGGCCCTGACCAACGTGTCCACGTTGTCTTCAACCCAACGCGCCAGGTCATCCCGGACGACCGTTGGAACGGGGGCGATGGCGGCGTCGAAATCAAAGTTGGGGTCGGCATTCAGAAGGTGGTTGAAGACATGGGAGAAAGCACGCTCAAGCAGGCCACATCCCCTTTCCTCCACAAGCTGGCGAGCTCTGGCAGATCGAGCCTCCAGGCGCGTCACAACCTCAGTGAAGAAGATCAGATGGCTAGCATAGTCATTAGAGTGAGGGGCCGGTACCTCCATGTCGCAAATATAGCCCAGGGCGGTGTTGGCCCTGTTCCGAAGATCCTGAAGCATAGGAGCATGCTCGCGCTCCAGTGTTCGTCGTTGGAGCACTTCCTCCGTGTTCTGCCGTGCAACGGCCTCAGCGTCATCAACCCGCCTACCAAGGGAACGCAGCTCAGCGCGGGCGGAGGCCAAGTCCGCCTTCGCCGTAACCAGGGCAGCGGCCGTGGCCTCCGCGCGCCTCTCAGCCTCATCCAACCTGGGCCTGAGGGCAGCGGCCCTGCCCGCATCCTCCGTACCCGCGAGCTTCAGCTTTAGGTTGTACCTACCCTCCAGGTCCGCGCGAACCTCAGCCACCCGGCGATTCACCTCCTCCTCAACTCCGGCCTCGCGAGCCCTGACGGCATCTTCCGCTTGAGCAACTTGACGTTCCCTCGTCTCCAGTCGCTCGAGCTCGAGGCTGCGCTCCCCGGCTTCCAGGGCCAGCATCTCACTGCGCTTTCGGACCTCCTCATCCTTCGCGGGTGTCCCCCTCAGTGATGCAAGAGCGGCCCTGCGCGCCTCCACCTGCTGCTCAAGGGATGCACTCCAGGCCTGGAGCTCCCACGCGCGTTCCTCCGCAGCCTCGCGAGCCTCTTCCAAGGCTCGCGAGTGGGCTTCATGTGCGATCTTGAGGGACACCTCGGCCTTCGCGTTCTCAAGGTCGCGCTGATAGCGACCGAGGTTGATGGCCACCCTCAGCTTGCGCCGCTCCTCCACCAGCCGGAGACCTTCGGCCTCAAGGCACGAGTCAACACCCGCGAGCTCTTCACCAAGTCGGCTCATCGCACCCATCGCCTCCTGGAAGAGCTCGTGACGAACCACGCTCCGCCCGCGCTTGAGCTCGAACGCTCGAGCCTCCTCGTCGTCCGCCTCGGGGGCTGCGGGCGGGGCGCCACCCCTGGCAGGGGGCTGGGGGCTGACGCCGCACCTGACGCCAGCTCGTCCTCGCGAGGAGCCCAAGCCGGCTAAGGCTCGCTGCTTGAAGAGGAACCAAAGATCGAAGCCAGCCAGCCGCTGCCCATGAGCGAAGGAGCCTTGGGTACGCCCGCGAAGCTCCATGCCAGACCGTGGGAGAGGGATGGCCAAGCTGCGGGCTCAGCGCGCCGCGAAGGCAGAGATGCTCCCCCGACCGACCTAGCTCCAAGGGCGGTAGGAAGACCAGGAACGCTCAAGGCAGATGGGGGAGTTGATGAAGGAGGAGGCCGCTTCTCGGGAGACGCAACAACTTCAACGGAAGGAGCCCTGGAGAGCTGACGTCAAGATAAGGATGCAACACGCAGGAAGCCGTGACAATAAGGTACTTACGCGTCAATGGCGATGTACTTTCGCCGCTTCAATGGCCCGAAGATGTTGCTGCCGCTAGGGGATCCTTTGCTCTTGCGGAGCTCCTCGAAGTCCACACAAAGACGACCGAAACACTGGACGTGACGGCCGGTGCGCAGCGGGGCCGAAGAAGAGCCCGGAAGGATATCTTCAGGGGTGCCCGGTTGCGGCAAACAGCCGGGCACCGTTTCACCACAACCTCCCGAGGCTCCTGGAGCCTTGGCCTCGGGAGCCGCATGCTGCACCTCCTCAATAACCGGCGCCTCAGGAGGGGGGTCGCAGGCCCCCGAAGACGACGCCCCAGGATCACCATTCGGCGTGTGTTCCTCAGGACTCGAGCCACCGGCCCCCGTCGGAGCTCGCTCTCCCGCACCTTCACCTGGGGTGAGCTCGGCACCGGCGCCGAAGAAGGGAACCACGACGACGGGGTTCTCGTGGGGCCCCACCAGTCCGATCGGCCGCAGCCCCCATTCGTCGAAGGAAGGCATGCTCGCTGCAAACTCATCCTTGTTCTTGCAGCGATACATCAGGCAATTCTTCCCAGGCATTTCGGCCGGCAAAGGGACACCCGTCAAGACCTTGAGCACTTTTTGCCGCGTCCCAAGAGGGAGCCCAGACTCCTGGAACCTCATGTGGTCCTGACTGTTGAGCAAGGTCCACATTGGGCGAGAGTGGCGCTGAAGCGGAGCAACCCGACGTTTGACGAACTCCTTCACCACCATCGGCGCGGTCATGCCACGGTCCTTCAGCAGCCTCAGCCTGGCCCAGACGAGGGCAAGGCGGGGGCTCGAGAGCTTCTGGTGGCTCCAGCCGGAGTTTGGAACAGCGAGCCCCGTCGGGAGACGAAGCAGGGGGCTAAGCACGCCGGCATCGACAAACAGCCATCGCGTACGAAACACGCTCGTGGATGAAGGGAGCTCGAAGTCAATCCCCGCGCCCGCGGTCGCGGCCATGGCCTGGAAGCTCACGCACCCCGATCATTGCTGAGGGTCGGCCAGGTGCAATGAGAAGAAATGATGGAGGAGGGCCACCGAAGGAGCGATTGGGGGTCAAGATGCAGCATGTAGATCTGGTAATGCTCTAGCACCGCGTTGAGGAAGGCAGAGAAGGGAGGAATCAGGCCAGCCCAGAGGGCATCTATGAAGATTGGGACCTCGGTGGCTGCCCGAGTGATACGTCCATTTTGCATCATGCATTTATATCGATATTTATTGCAATATGGGCTGTTATTACACGTTATGTCACAATACTTATGCCTATTCTCTCTTATTTTACAAGGTTTACATAAGGAGGGAGAATGCCGTCAGCTGGAATTCTGGGCTGGAAAAGGAGCAAATATTAGAGACCTATTCTGCACAACTCCAAAAGTCCTGAAACTCCACGAAAGTTATTTTTGGAAATAATAAAAAATATTGAGCGGAAGAAGTACGCCAAAGGGGGACTCACCTGGCCACGAGGGTGGGGGGCGCGCCCTACCCCCCAGGGCGCGCCCCCTGCCTCGTGGGCCCCCTGTTGGCTCTCCGGTGGCCATCTTCTGCTATATCAAGTATTTCGTCAAGGTAAAAATCATAAGCAACCTTTCGGGACGAGACTCCGCCGCCACGAGGCGGAACCTTGGCGGAACCAATCTAGGGCTCCGGCAGAGCTGTTCTGCCGGGGACACTTCCCTCCGGGAGGGGGAAACCATCGCCATCATCATCACCAACGCTCCTCTCATCGCGAGAGGGCAATCTCCATCAACATCTTCACCAGCACCATCTCCTCTCAAAACCCTAGTTCATCTCTTGTATCCAATTCTTGTCTCCAAGTCCGGGATTGGTACTAGTAGGTTGCTAGTAGTGTTGGTTACTCCTTGTAGTTGATGCTAGTTGGTTTATTTGGTGGAAGATCATATGTTCAGATCCTATATGCATATTAATACCCCTCTGATTATGAACATGAATATGTTTTGTGAGTAGTTACGTTTGTTCCTGAGGACATGGGAGAAGTCTTGCTATTAGTAGTCATGTGAATTTGGTATTCGTTCGATATTTTGATGAGATGTATGTTGCCTAGCCTCTAGTGGTGTTATGTGAACGTCGACTACATAACACTTCACCATTATTTGGGCCTAGAGGAAGGCATTGGGAAGTAATAAGTAGATGATGGGTTGCTAGAGTGACAGAAGCTTAAACCCTAGTTTATGCGTTGCTTCGTAAGGGGCTGATTTGGATCCATATGTTTCATGCTATGGTTAGGTTTACCTTAATAATTTTGTTGTAGTTGCGGATTCTTGCAATAGAGGTTAATCATAAGTGGGATGCTTGTTCAAGTAAGAACAGCACCCAAGCACCGGTCCACCCACATATCAAATTATCAAAGTACCGAACGCGAATCATATGAATGTGATGAAAACTAGCTTGACGATATTTCCCATGTGTCCTCGGGAGCGCTTTCCTTTATATAAGAGTTTGTCCAGGCTTGTCCTTTGCTCCAAAAAGGATTGGGCCACCTTGCTGCACTTTATTTACTTTTGTTACTTGTTGCTCGTTACAAATTATCCTATCACAAAACTATCTGTTACCTATTATTTCAGTGCTTGCAGAGAATACCTTGCTGAAAACCGCTTATCATTTCCTTCTGCTCCTCGTTGGGTTCGACACTCTTACTTATCGAAAGGACTACGATAGACCCCCTATACTTGTGGGTCATCACCGAGCCATGCGAGTGCGAGACGCAGGCCAAGCCACCGTCTCTCCCCACTCGTTGAAGCTGGAAGCGAGCATCGGACGGACCTTGTCCATGGCCTCGTCGTTGAGCACCCGGGATCGGTCTAGCACCGGCTCGACAGCCGGAGATGCGCCTGACGGAGACATTGGCTTCTTCCCCTTGCCCGCTTGTTTTGGCGCCATGGCAACGAAGCAGGGGGAGGGCAGGTCAGATCGGAGAAGGGAAGCAGAGTCTCAAGGAAGCAGGGGGATTGGGGAAGCGAGGCGCAGACGACGGAGGAATAACTATGTAGGCCGCGGGGCCGCATAGCTAGGAAGATTCAAAGGCACCGTGGGGAAGCGGAGACGCCCACGTCCAATCAACCGCCACGCATCAACCGAGGCCGCATGCTTTTGGGGCCCGCAGTGCTCCGAACTTGACCCTTGGCTTCGCCGCGAAGCCAAGCCCGAGCGCACCTTGGGCCCGGGGGCTACTGTCGGCGTTTTGGGAACGGGGGTCCCCAGACTTGCCTGCCTGCAGCCCACGGCGTGGCTAAGCAAGCAGGCCGTACGACCCATCTTCATTAACAAGGCATCCAAGACCCTCGCGAGGGTCCAAGCCTCGCGAGGCGGATGACGCACGACCTCCTCTGGAGTAGCCTAGCCAGGCAGGCTCACGAGGAGCGGAGATATCTAGGCGGGGCAAAACCTCATGAGGCCCTTGTGACGTGAGCCATGACGAACGACACTAGGCGGGCGCCAGCGCGCGCAGCGTCCTTATTTCCTCTTTGGTGCTAAGGAGGCCAGCGCAGGCAAAGAGTACTGAGGCATCAGGCAAAGGTTGCTATATTGGTGCAACGAGACCAAGACCAGGAGGACGGCAAGACGGAGGTCATCGTGGAGCCCAAGACGACGTCACCACCAGAGCTTTTCGCAGGCGAAGACCACTTTTGTCAGGATAGCTTGTACTAGCTGTCCCCCTTCAAATTTGCCCGCCGTTGTTGGCTCCCTTCCCGCTCGATATTTGGGAAGAGGACCAGGGCCTATATAAGTAGAGCTAGCCACCAAAGTAGGGGCATCTCATCTTAGCTTGATCCAACCCGATCGAGAGCCTACCCTAGCCACAAGAACACCTCAACCTCAGGAGGCTGTTCTTCCCTTGTACTGTTCATCATCAGCCCTAGAGGCAATCCACCACAACCACACTGGAGTAGGGTATTACACCACAACGGTGGCCCGAACCAGTATAAACCTCGTGTCTTTCTGTGTTGCGAGTTCGTGGAGTTCGTCCGCGAGATCTTAGCGAGCTAGGGCGTAGATCGGAAGGAGGGAAAGACTTCCCGCGCACCCCAGTGTTCGAACCTTAAGGGTTTGCCGGAACCCCACATCCGACACTTTTCTCTTCTCAGCTTCATTGTGTGCTTGCACACATTTCTGTGCATAGTACTTCATGCGCTCGCGAGAGCCTTTGGCTTCTTCACGCTTCTTGTTGAATTCGGCCTTGAGGTCATTCATCGTTTGCTTGAATATTTGCACATCAGCAACACTGAGCTTTTCAACGTGCTTCTTGAAATGTGCCTTCTCATAGTCTATCTTTTTCTTCAGCTCAGCGATTTTCTATGCCAAGGCATTGGCAATGGCACAGTGAAAAGTGACGCCGATGTCCATAGGCAGCTGCAGATTGTCAATGTTGATGCTTTGGTCCTCAAACCATTCATCAATGAAGTTGTTCAGTATGTCAGCATCAAATAGAGGCAGATCTTGGAAGATCTCAGCCTCTTGCTTGTTCTTGATCAACATTTCCAGATCTTCATCTCCAATATCTTCATCACTTGACAGATCGATGATATTGTCTTCATTGCGCAGAGCGACAGCAGGAGTCAGGTTTTGCCCAGAAATCTTCTTAGGCTTCTTGGTCTTCTTGGAGGCACAAGATAAGTCTTCAGACTGCACACTTGGTGCAGGAGGTGCAGTCGTCAATGGCTTCACAGTCGAAGCTTTTGGAGCGGCAGAGGGCTTGGAAGCTTTTGACTTCTTCTTCTTCTTCTTCTTCTTCTTCTTCTTCTTCTTCTTCTTCTTCTTCTTCTTCTTCTTCTTCTTCTTCTTCTTCTTCTTCTTCTTCTTCTTCTTCTTCTTCTTCTTCTTCTTCTTCTGCTTCGGTGGTGCAGGGGCATCCTCAGAGTCTGCATCATCAGCAGATTGTTCTACCGTGGCCATCTGAGTAGCAATATGGGAGAGGAGCTGAAAGTGCTTGTTATCGACTAGAGGGGGGTGAATAGGCGATTTTTACAAACAATAGAAATGAACCTATTAACATGCAGCGGAAAGTAGACTACACTAGGCAAGTCATAGTCTTCAATGAAGTGAAAGCACAAAGACTATTAGCAGCTAGGCAGTATGGATCAGGATGGAAGATAGTATGAAGCCAATCAGAACAAGTAGTTACACAGTGAAGTCAAATAGATAGTGCAAGCAGGCAATGACTTCACGAAGACAAACTGTAAGTAAAGAGAGAGAAAAGATAAAACCAGTCTCTTGGTGAGGACAAGGATTTATTGGACCAGTTCCAGTTGCTGTG
Organism: Aegilops tauschii subsp. strangulata; assembly: GCF_002575655.3. Lineage (NCBI taxonomy): Eukaryota > Viridiplantae > Streptophyta > Magnoliopsida > Poales > Poaceae > Aegilops > Aegilops tauschii. The sequence continues at coordinate 514,552,371 of NC_053037.3, read as the reverse complement.
ACAACTGTACGTCTGGTTAGGGAGGCTGAGATTCAACTCAGAAGACCTCGTCTTCAACTTATTCCCCTTGAGCTAAGGACACCCAGTCCTCGCCCAATCACTCTGGTAAGTCTTCAAGGTAGACTTCTGAACCTTCACAAACTTCGTTCATCGGCAATCCACAATGACTCTTGGATGCTCAGAACACGACGCCTAACCGGCTGGAGGATTCACAGTCCTCAAGTGTAACAAGTCTTCAGGTCACGCGGACAGAAAGACTTCAGTGATGCCTAACACTCTTTGGCTCTGGGTGTTTTGGGCTTTGTCCTCGCAAGGATTTCTCTCTCTCAAAAGCTTCGGAGGTGGGTTGCTCTCAAACGACAAAAGCCGTGCACTAACACTGAGCAGCCACCCATTTATGGTGTAGGGGGTGGGCTATTTATAGCCACTAGGCAACCCGACCTGATTTGTCCGAAATGACCCTGGGTCACTAAGGAACTGACACGTGTTCCAATGGTCAGATTTCAAACACACGCGGCAGCTTGACTTGGGCTATAAGTAAAGCTGACTCATCCAGCTCTGGATAAGATTTGCTATCATTGTCTTCGCTCGAAGACATAGGATTTGGTTGAGCATCACTTCAGTCACTCTGACTTTGTTCACTTGGACCCCACTTAACAGTACGGTGGTTCCTACGACTCAACAAAGAAGAAAAGGAAACTACGAAACAACTATGTCTTCGCACTCCATAGTCTTCACGTGAATGTCTTCTCGAGTCATAAGCTTCGATGTGATTGTCTTCACATACCACCATTGTCTTCAATGTCTTCATACATTTTTAGGGGTCATCTCCAGTAGGTAAACCGAATCAATGAGGGACCACTACCTGTGTTATCCTGCAATTCTCACAAACACATTAGTCCCTCAATCAGGTTTGTCGTCAATACTCCAAAACCAACTAGGGGTGGCACTAGATGCACTTTACAATCTCCCCCTTTTTGGTGATTGATGACAAACTGGTTGAAGTTTTCAACGGGGATAAAAGTATGTGAAATTGTAAAGAATTATGACATTGTCTTCATAAGTAGTGAAAGGCTCCCCTGAAGGTGTGCGTATAAGTAATTTGCTTTTGGAATGCAAATGCACATGGCAGGTTGTACTTGTGGAGATCCTCTTGAACTTATGAAGACAATTCATCATGCATGAAAAGATATAACGAAGATAATGACATGCATAATGAAAAATGGACATCTGCAATATGACTTCATGCGGGATTTATCATCGCACATGCGGAATTTATCGTCGCATCACAGAATAGCAGAAAAAGTAGCAGACGACCATCAAGTTTAAGTGTTACAACTCAAAGAACCAAATGTATCAAAAGCGAGAGTTGTAAGCACTTGGCAAAAGTATAGCAGCCACCCATATGGACCCGCTTGAAGACTATCAACTCATATGCTTCTCCCCCTTTTGTCAGTAAGGACCAAAAAGGTTGAAGACATAGAGCCTCTACTCGTTCCCATGAGTTGGTGAAGCAGCAGGGTCGTCGTTGAGGTTCGGTGGTGCAGAAGAACTTGGTGCAGTGTCGATATGCGCCGAAGTTGGAGGTGGTGAAGTAGCATCATCTTGGTCATCAATGACTCTGGCATTAACAGTTGCAGCTGAGGAGGAATAGTCAGAGTCTTCAAGTGAGGGAGTCCGACGCAAGACAACATTCCTTGGAGGAGTGGAGTCAAACTTGAATCTCTCTGTGAAGCCATCGTCTTGAAGATCAGCTTCAGCACTGAGCAATGTCAAACTCTTCCATGACCTCCTACAGGTTTCATGAGTGACAAATGCATTCTTGGTGGCAAGATTGCGAATGCGGTTGACATCCACCAAGAGGCTTTGCATCTGACGCTTCAGCCAGTCATGATGCTTATCCTGTTTTTGATGCAGGGCGACGAGAAGCTCTCGGTCGTTGAGAACACGAGAACGCTTCCGAGGCCTTTGAGCAATTGTGCTTTCAGTGGCTTCAGTATGGGCACGATGAGGTGCACGTGTATTGCCAGCCACAGGATAAACACGAGTTGCAGCCAGAACGCCTTCAATAGGTTGAGTGAAGCTTTGGTGATCGACATTGTGAAGATAAATTGGCTCCTTGGCAGGCTCTGGGTAGATGGCTTCGACAGACATATCAACCTCTGGCAAGAATATCAGATGGTTGCGCGCAAACGGCTGATAGTTGACAGCAGAGTGAAGCTTGATAAGGTGCATTACCCAGGGAGCGTAGAATTTCAGACCAAAGAGATCAGAGCCAGATGCAGCCAATTGCCTGATGAACAAGTCTTGAGCATTAAAGCTGTTGCCATTGAAGATGTAGAAAACCAATGTCTTCATTGCTCATTCAAGCTTCGCTGCAGGAGAATGTCCCTTGATAGGCCATAGTGTTCGCCAGATAATATGATAGATAGTGCGGGGCAGATACTCTAGGTCTTCAACAAAGAATTCCCTTGGATATTCAGCGTAGCGTGGCAGTGGCTTCATCATGCTCAGCATTTGGCTCATGTTTGGCTCAGGCTTCTGGAAGATGCTCTCCAAAGCATTGCGGTGAAGCTGACAACCAGGCTCGAAGAGTTCACCTGGAGTGGGCAGGCCAGTGAGCTCAATAATATCCAGAGCTTTGGCTTCGTGGTGTACATTGCCTGTCATCCACTCAAGGATCCAAGTCTTCGGATCCCTGTTGTAGCCGCGAATGTGGAGGATAGCATAGAATTGTAGCAGAAGCTCTTCGTTCTAGTGCTCTTTATCAGCCACAAATTGCAGCAGACCAGCATCTCGAAAACAATCAAGGGCTTCTTCTAAGCAGGGCAGGCCAGCAATAGCTTCGCAGTCTAGGCGCATATGGGGAAAGATGAGCCCTTGACCATAAAGAACACAAGAGTAGTAACTGCGTTGCTGATAGCTCCAGAACCGATCAGATGAAATTCTTGGCTTCGAGTATGGGTTCTTGCCGCTGTCAAAGAAGGTGTTGTGTGCAATGAAGCCATTCACATTGAAAGATCCTGGTGAAGTTGCAGTACCTGGAAACCTTGGCAGCCTTGGTTTTGGCCTCTGCCCTGAGGCCTATGCTCCACATGATAGTCAAACTGAGGTCCGGAAGCAGGAGGAGGAACCAGAATGGGCCAGCGAACCATGACAGGTTGGCCGCGATCAAATGCCAGCTCGATAGTGTGTGGCCTTGGAGGCGGTACAGGAGCATCGGCATTAACGTGAGCTGCAAGTGGTATAATGGCTTCAGGTGCAATATTGACTTCAGGTGCATTGGAAGCTTCAGGCTCATTAACTTCTGGCGCCACGTTGACTTCAGGTGCTACATGATACGTCTCCAATGTACCTATAAGTTTTGATTGTTCCATGCCATATTATATTCTGTTTTGGACATTATTGGGCTTTATTATACACTTTTATATTATTTTTGGGACTAACCTATTAACCAGAGGCCCAGCCCAGAATTGCTGTTTTTTGCCTATTTCAGAGTTTCGCAGAAAAAGAATATCAAACGGAGTCCAAACGGAATGAAACCTTCGGGAACATGATTTTTGGAACGAACGTAATCCAGAGGACTTGGACCCTACGTCAAGACATCAATAAGGAAGGCACGAGGTAGGGGGGCGCGCCCTCCACCCTCGTGGGCCCCATGTTGCTCCACCGGCATACTTCTTCCTCCTATATATACCTACGTACCCCCAAACTACCAGATACAGAGCCAAAAACCTAATTCCACCGCCGCAACCTTCTGTACCCGTGAGATCCCATCTTGGGGCCTTTTCCAGAGCTCCGCCGGAGGGGGCATCGATCACGGAGGGCTTCTACATCAACACCATAGCCTCTCCGATGATGTGTGAGTAGTTTACCTCAGACCTTCGGGTCCATAGTTATTAGCTAGATGGCTTGTTCTCTCTTTTTGGATCTCAATACAATGTTCTCCCCCTCTCTTGTGGAGATCTATTCGATGTAATCTTCTTTTGCGGTGTGTTTGTTGAGACTGATGAATTGTGGGTTTATGATCAAGTTTATCTATGAACAATATTTGAATCTTCTCTGAATTCTTTTATGTATGATTGGTTATCTTTGCAAGTCTCTTTGAATTATCAGTTTGGTTTGGCCTACTAGATTGATCTTTCTTGCAATAGGAGAAGTGCTTAGCTTTTGGTTCAATCTTGCGGTGTCCTTTCCCAGTGAGAGTAGGGGCAGCAAGGCACGTATTGTATTGTTGCCATCGAGGATAACAAGATGGGGTTTATATCATATTGCATGAGTTTATCCCTCTACATCATGTCATCTTACTTAAAGCGTTACTCTGTTCTTATGAACTTAATACTCTAGATGCATGCTGGATAGCGGTCGATGTGTGGAGTAATAGTAGTAGATGCAGGCAGGAGTCGGTCTACTTGTCGCGGACGTGATGCCTATATACATGATCATACCTAGATATTCTCATAACTATGCTCAATTCTGTCAATTGCTCAACAGTAATTTGTTCACCCACCGTAATACTTATGCTCTTGAGAGAAGCCACTAGTGAAACCTATGGCCCCCGGGTCTATTTTCCATCATATTAATCTTCCAACACTTAGCTATTTTCTTTGCCTTTTATTTTACTTTGCATCTTCATTATAAAAATACCAAAAATATTATCTTATCATATCTATCAGATCTCACTCTCGTAAGTGACCGTGAAGGGATTGACAACCCTTTATTGCGTTGGTTGCGAGGATTTATTTGTTTGTGTAGGTGCGAGGGACTCGTGCGTGGCCTCCTACTGGATTGATACCTTGGTTCTCAAAAACTGAGGGAAATACTTACGCTGCTTTACTGCATCACCCTTTCCTCTTCAAGGGAAAACCAACGCAATGCTCAAGAGGTAGCAAGAAGGATTTCTGGCGCTGTTGCCGGGAGGCTTATGCAAGGTCAAGTCAAGATTTGGACTCCCGACAACAAGCCATTTCTGGCGCCGTTGCCGGGGCGCTACGCAAAAGTCAACATACCAAGTACCCATCACAAACCCTTATCTACCGCATTACATTATTTGCCATTTGCCTCTCATTTTCCTACCCCACTTCACCCTTGCCGTTTTATTCGCCCTCTCTTTTCCGTTCACCTCTTTTCCGCTTGTTTTGTTGTTATGGCTAGCTCGGTCTTCATCCCTTCGTCTCCCGACTTTGAAGTCCTCCACTTCAAGCAAAGACAAGGGGAAAATTTAAAAGATGCTTGGTTTAGGATGCTTGAATCTTATCGTAGTTGCAATATAGAGGGAGATTTCAAAATCTTGCTTCACAATTTTTATGTTGGGCTAACCTTGCCCCATACACAACTCCTCGATTTTTCCGCCAAAGGTAGTTTTATTGATATTGATCCTGGCTTCCCTTATGAAATTATAGAGGGGATAGTGGGAGTACTCCCCCTACAAAAAGGATCATCCCTTACCCAAGAAGAGACTCAAATTCTAGAGAAATTATGTGAATTGCAAAAAATTGTTGAACCTCTTAAAAGTATTGGTGGGAACATCAACCGCATGAATAATCTGATTACGCTTTGCAATAAGCGGCTGGATGCTTTAGATCAAAGGATCACCGAGCATAACTCCATTAAGAACTTGCCTACCAAAGATGGCAATACCTAGATCTATCCTTGCTATTATGCCTAGCAAGGGGCGTTAAACGATATCGCTTGTTGGGAGGCAACCCAATTTTATTTTTAGTTTTTTGCTTTTTGCTTCTGTTTAGGAATAAATATTTGATCTAGCCTCTGGTTATATGTGTTTTTATGTTTTAATTAGTGTTTGTGCCAAGTTTAACCTATAGGATCTTCTTGGATGATAGTTATTTGATCTTGCTGAAAATTCCAGAAACTTTCTGTTCATGAAAATAATTGTTAAAAATCACCAGAACGTGATAAAATATTGATTCCAATTGCTGATGATCAATAAAAAAATTGTCTAGGTCGTCCTGTTTTGGCTGAATTTTTTGAGTTCCAGAAGTTTGCGTTAGCTACAGATTACTACAGACTGTTCTATTTTTGACAGATTCTGTTTTTCGTGTGTTGTTTGCTTATTTTGATGAATCTATGGCTAATAAAATAGTTTATAAACCATAGAGAAGTTGGAATACAGTAGGTTTAACATCAATATAAATAAATAATGAGTTCATTACAGTACCTTGAAGTGGTGTTTTGTTTTCTTTCGCTAACGGAGCTCACGAGATTTTCTGTTAAGTTTTGTGTTGTGAAGTTTTCAAGTTTTGGGTAAAAGATTTGATGGATTATGGAACAAGGAGTGGCAAGAGCCTAAGCTTGGGGATGCCCATGGAACCCCAAGATAATCTAAGGACACCTAAAAGCCAAAGCTTGGGGATGCCCCGGAAGGCATCCCCTCTTTCTTCTACTTCCATCGGTAACTTTACTTGGAGCTATATTTTTATTCACCACATGATATGTGTTTTGCTTGGAGCGTCTTGTATTATTTGAGTCTTTATTTGTTAGTTTTCCACAATCATCCTTGCTGTACACACCTTTTGAGAGAGACACACATGATTCGGAAATTGTTAGAATACTCTATGTGCTTCACTTATATCTTTTGAGTTATATAGTTTTTGGTCTAGTGCTTCACCTATATCTTTTAGAGCACGACGGTGGATTTGTTTTATAGAAACTATTGATCTCTCATGCTTCACTTATATTATTTTAAGAGTCTTAAAATATCATGGCAATTTGCTTTAATTATAATATCATGAGAAATTTGATGCTTGATAATTGTTTTGAGATATAAAGGTGGTAATATCATAGTTGAGCTAGTTGAGTAATTGTGGAATTGAAAAATACTTGTGTTGGAGTTTGTGATTCCCGTAGCATGCACGTATGGTGAACCGTTATGTAACGAAGTCGGAGCGTGAGGTATTTATTGATTGTCATCCTTTGTGTGGCGGTCGGTATCGCGCGATGGTTAACTCCTACCAACCCTTCCCCTAGGAGCATGTGTAGTAGTACTTTGCTTCGAGGGCTAATAAATTTTTGCAATAAGTATACGAGTTCTTTATGACTAATGTGAGTCCATGGATTATACGCACACTTACCTTTCCGCAATTTTCTAGCCTCTTCGGTACCGTGCATTGCCCTTTCTCACCTTGAGAGTTGGTGCAAACTTCGTCGGTGCATCCAAACCCCGTGATATGATACGCTCTATCACACATAAACCTCCTTATATCTTCCTCAAAACAGCCACCATACCTACCTATTATGGCATTTCCATAGCCATTCCGAGATATATTGCCATGCAACTTTCCATCGTTTCGTTTATCATGACACGCTCCACCATTCTCATATTGCTTTGCATGATCATGTAGTTGACATTGTATTTGTGGCAAAGCCACCATCCATAATTCTTTCATACATGTCGCTCTTGATTCATTGCATATCCCGGTACACCGCCGGAGGCATCCACATAGAGTCATATTTTGTTCTAAGTATTGAGTTGTAATTCATGAGTTGTAAGTAAATAAAAGTGTGATGATCATCATTATTAGAGCATTGTCCCAAGTGAGGAAAGGATGATGGAGACTATGATTCCCCCACAAGTCGGGATGAGACTCCGGACTAAAAAAAAGAGGCCATAAAAAAGGAGAAAAGACCCAAATAAAAAAAGAGAGAAAAAGAGAGAAGGGACAATGTTACTATCCTTTTACCACACTTGTGCTTCAAAGTAGCACCGTAATCTTCATGATAGAGAGTCTCTCGTTTTGTCCTTTCATATACTAGTGGGAAATTTCATTATAGAACTTGGCTTGTATATTCCAATGATGAGCTTCCTCAAATGCCCGAGGTCTTCGTGAGCAAGCAAGTTGGATGCACACCAACTTAGTTTCTTTTGTTTGAGCTTTCATACACTTATAGCTCTAGTGCATCCGTTGCATGGCAATCCCTACTCCTTGCATTGACATCAATTGATGGGCATCTCCATAGCCCGTTGATTAGCCTCGTTGATGTCAGACTTTCTCCTTTTTTGTCTTCCCACATAACCCCTACCATTATACCTATTTCCACCATAGTGCTATATCCATGGCTTGCGCTCATGTATTGCGTAAGAGTTGAAAAGGCTGAAGCGCGTTAAAAAGTATGAACCAATTGCTTGGCTAAAACCGAGGTTGTACATGATATGAATATTTTGTGTGGGGAAGATGGGGCATAGCCAGACTATATGATTTTGTAGGGATAACTTGCTTTGGCTATGTTATTTTGATAAGACATAATTGCTTGGTTAGCATGCTTGAAGTATTATTGTTTTTATGTCAACATTAAACTTTTATCTTGAATCATATTAAATCTGAACATTCGTGCCACAATAAGAAGAATTACATTGAAATTATGCTAAGTAGCATTCCACATCAAGAATTCTGTTTTTATCATTTACCAACTCGAGGACGAGCAGGAATTAAGCTTGGGGATGCTTGATACGTCTCCAACGTATCTATAATTTTTGATTGTTCCATGCTATATTATATTATGTTTTGGACATTATTGGGCTTTATTATACACTTTTATATTATTTTTGGGACTAACCTATTAACCGGAGGCCCAACCCAGAATTGCTGTTTTTTTGCCTATTTCAGAGTTTCGCAGAAAAAGAATATCAAACGGAGTCCAAACAGAATGAAACCTTCGGGAACGTGATTTTTGGAACGAATGTAATCCAGAGGACTTGGACCCTACGTCAAGACATCAACCAGGAAGGCACGAGGTAGGGGGGCATGCCCTCCACCCTCGTGGGCCCCACGTTGCTCCACCGACGTACTTCTTCCTTCTATATATACCTACGTACCCCCAAACTACCAGATACGGAGCCAAAAACCTAATTCCACCGCCGCAACCTTCTGTACCCGTGAGATCCCATCTTAGGGCCTTTTCCAGAGCTCCGCCGGAGGGGGCATCGATCATGGAGGGCTTCTACATCAACACCATAGCCTCTCCGATGATGTGTGAGTAGTTTACCTCAGACCTTCGGGTCCATAGTTATTAGCTAGATGGCTTCTTCTCTCTTTTTGGATCTCAATACAATGTTCTCCCCCTCTCTTGTGGAGATCTATTCGATGTAATCTTCCTTTGCGGTGTGTTTGTTGAGACCGATGAATTGTGGGTTTATGATCAAGTTTATCTATGAACAATATTTGAATCTTCTCTGAATTCTTTTATGTATGATTGGTTATCTTTGCAAGTCTCTTCGAATTATCAGTTTGGTTTGGCCTACTAGATTGATCTTTCTTGCAATAGGAGAATTGCTTAGCTTTGGGTTCAATCTTGCGGTGTCCTTTCCCAGTGACAGTAGGGGCAGCAAGGCATGTATTGTATTGTTGCCATCGAGGATAACAAGATGGGGTTTATATCATATTGCATGAGTTTATCCCTCTACATCATGTCATCTTACTTAAAGCGTTACTCTGTTCTTATGAACTTAATACTCTAGATGCATGCTGGATAGCGGTCGATGTGTGGAGTAATAGTAGTAGATGCAGACAGGAGTCGGTCTACTTGTCGCGGATGTGATGCCTATATACATGATCATACCTAGATATTCTCATAACTATGCTCAATTCTGTCAATTGCTCAACAGTAATTTGTTCACCCACCGTAATACTTATGCTCTCGAGAGAAGCCACTAGTGAAACCTATGGCCCCCGGGTCTATTTTCCATCATATTAATCTTCCAACACTTAGCTATTTTCTTTGCCTTTTATTTTACTTTGCATCTTCATTATAAAAATACCAAAAATATTATCTTATCATATCTATCAGATCTCACTCTCGTATGTGACCGTGAAGGGATTGACAACCCCTTTATTGCGTTGGTTGCGAGGATTTATTTGTTTATGTAGGTGCGAGGGACTCGTGCGTGGCCTCCTACTGGATTGATACCTTGGTTCTCAAAAACTGAGGGAAATACTTATGCTGCTTTACTGCATCACCCTTTCCTCTTCAAGGGAAAACCAACGCAGTGCTCAAGAGGTAGCACTACATTTGCTTCAGCCATGACAACATCATTGGCTTCAGTATTGGTGTTGGTGGCAGCCTCAATATTCTCAACCTTCACTTGAGTAGCTGGAGGGTCCGACACGTTCTCCTTGAGAACAACTTCTTGGTTGGACGGGGGTGTAGCAACACGTTCTTCTTCTTGACGGGGTTCTTCTTGTTCATCGGCTGATGTAGCCAGAATGTCTTCAGCAGCTTTGGCTTCAGACTTTGAGATATTCGCAGTTGGAGTGGCTTCAGGAAACACTTGACGTGATACTAAGTGGTGGTGCTCTTCTCCTTCTGGAACACTCGAAAGAGTGACTTGTGGCCTTGGTCCTTTGTGAAGCCTACGAAATGCGGGCGACGCTTGTGGAGATGGAGTTGGCTGGGCCACAAAGTCGTCATCTTCAAGCACCGGAGTGGTGACTTGAGTTGGGGGAGTACGCGGCAATTCTTCTTGACGGGGGGAGACTTGAGGGTGATCAGCTCATGAATCATCCTGAGCGATTGGCGTCAAAGGACGGCCAATGCTGATGAGTTTGTTGTTCATGAGAACAGGCGATGATACCGTTGGGTGCTCGATCTGAGGAAGGACTTCATCATCATCTACATTGTCTTGGGGACCAATGTCTTCAGCTGCGGTGTGGTCAATAGCTGGATCTTCTTGAGCTTCAGGAGCCTCTGTGGTAGCAGGCTCGTGAACTATCAAACGACGCTCTTGGTGTGCGGACGCAGGACGAGCAACTGAGATTGGCTCGACGACAAGGGGCTCTGTGGGAGCAGCCCGATCTTTCTTCTTTGTCTTTCTCTTCTTGGTTGGTGGAGCATCATCAGTGATGTTCTCGGACTTGCGCTTTCTGGCTTCGGCTTCAGTTGTCCTTGTTTTCTTGAACTCTGAAGCAGCTGTGGGGACCTTAGGCTTCGAGCCTGTCATGCTGGCTGGGAAGACAATGCGAGGTTCTTCCCGCCTGGATACTTCAGTTGGGGCCACATCAGGCTTCTTCTTCTTGGCAGCCATCTTGGGGTCGATGCCAGGACGCCCAAGTGCCTTGCGCTTCTCGGCTTCATTGTAAGCAAGAACACATTTGGCAGCAAGTTGTTTCACTCGCTCTCGCAAACCTTTTTCTTCTTCACGTTTCTTCTGAAACGCTCCCTTGAGCTCATGCATCATTTGCTTGAAGTTTTGGACATCAGTCACACTGAGCTTGGCCATGTGCTTCTTGAACTGAGCTTTTTCATAGTCAATTTTGTTCTTCAGTTCAACTGTCCTCTGAGCTAAAGCCAGCTCAGGAGCAATGGCTCCATGGAAGGAGACACTGAGGCCAATTGGGAGCTGAAGATCATCAAAACTGAGGTTTGGGCTGTCAAACCACTCATCAATGAAATTGTTCAGGACGTCCACCTCGAAAAGGGGCAGATCATTGAAGATTTCTGCCTCTTGCTTGCTCTTAATCAGCAGCTCGAGAGCATCGTCGCCAAGATAATCATCACTTGGCAGATCAATGGCTTCGTTCTCATTCCTCAGAATGGCAGCTGGGGTCAGTGCTTGACCAGTAATCTGCATGGGCTTCTTCTTCTTCTTCTTCTCAGACTTGGAGATGCGAGAGAGATATTCAGAATGCACACTTGGTGCAGGAGGAGCAGTGGCCAGAGGCTTTGCACGCGAAGCTTTTGGTACAGTGGAGGGTTTTGAAGCCTTGGGTTTCTTCTGCTTCTGTGGTTTTGGTGGAGAAGGCGCTTCTTCAGAATCAGCATCGTCTGCAAAGTGATCCACGACTGCCCCCTGAACGGCAATATGCGTGATAAGACCCTCAAGGTTGTAGAAGGGCCCGACAATATTGTGTTCAGCATCGCGTGTGCCATCAGCTCGAGGAGCAGATGGACCGGGGTTGAAGTCTAATCCCAGCGATTTCTTGTTCTCTTTGGCCGATGCCTTTGCAGTCTGAAAGTTGCGCTTGAAAAGATTATCATCACGACACCATAGCAATGATGATGGGTCGGCATTGGCAGGCTGTGGTCCATGGACCATACAGGGGTAGAAACCCTGAGCAATAGCTTCAACTCTGTTCTTTGGTTGAATATTTCGAAAGAGAATATCACCCCAAGGACACTTGATGGCATTCTTCTCAGCATACTCCTGGGTCACGAACTTGTATTTGAACCATTGCTCGGCCCAATATCTTCGAATCCATTGGATTCGAGTTTTGCGCTGATTGTAATCCTCTTCTGGATCAGTCTTGTACAGCTCATAGAGATCTGGTGGCAAATCCCTTGATGTGCCCCCACGGTGCTGCATGCGTCCCTTCCTTGCTGACTTTTTTGTGGCCATGAAGTTTAGACAGAATGGCTTCAAAGCTGTCAAAGTCTTCCGTCAGCTGGCCAGACAAGAACTAGCTTCGGGAGAATTAATGTGATGCTGTAAGAATTCTGCAAATGAATGCAGACTATGAGAACCAAGGTATTCTCTCACGGACATGTACCTGTGACAGCATTAGAGATGCGAGGGAAGGGGAAGAGGTCATATGCATTCTCAGAAGATTTTGAAGTTAAATCAGTTTGAAGACATTGACCTCATAGCACGAAGACATTCACTTATATGTTGAGAGTTGGTTCCAGATTTGTACGAATCCAAGAATAGGCACAAGTGAGGAATCTAACTATGTATGAAGCATAAGTGAATATTCTAGGCATATTATGAGATGCAGAACATGATAGATCCAAATTTGTAGCCACAGAAACCACTTTTGGTGTAGAAGGATGAATCTATCGGATCAAAAAGGCAGTAAAAGTAAGTTTTAATTACCACTCGAAGAACTGCTAGACGGAGTAGAGAGGAGGCCGAGCAGTTTGATCTTCCGTGCCCTAACTTGGCGACGGAAGACACCTACGGCGGCGGCGGAGAAGACGAGGTCCGCGGTCGGCGTGAGGACGGCGTCGGTGAGGTCGCGGCAGCTAAGCGCTTCGTCGCCGGCGTCGTCGAGAGCTAGCGGTGGCGCTAGGGTTTGTCGAGGAGGAGAGGTGGAAGAAGTATTTTGACCGCGATGTGATGTGTATTTATAAGGAGAGGGACAACACAGCGCAATTACGCAGGTGCCCCTGGCTGTTCATATCTGAGGGACACGTGGCGAACATGCAACACATTGGAAGTTGTTCCATGTTCCCACGCACGCCTGGACTGTCGGGTGGTCGTTCCGGCTTCTCCGGGTTTCAGGCAATAAGGATTGAGCATTTAAAACAGATTCAATGTTTTGTCTCTGTATCTTCTGCTGACAAGGACGCAGAGAAGACATTCGACAGTTTCAATAGAATGCATATGATTTGGATAGATAGAATTTGAGGTAGAGGCATAGAAGAGGTTAGGGTCCGATCACATTCACTTAGTCCAAAAGATTCAAACGAGAAGACATAGCCATAAGTGAATGCTGCAGAGGACAGAACACAAATATATGTATATATCTGAGTAAGACTAAATCAACAAAGTGAAGATCATCATGAAGACAAATTAATGTTGAAGATAAATCAAATGCGAAGACTTAGCAAATGTAACGCCAAGAGAAAAGACTCCAAACAAGAATTTGGTGGTGGCGTTACCCACCGTATAGGAAGTATTAGACCCAGACACGCCGCACAATTATCGTGGCACTCCGAAGTCAAATTCCGCATTAATGTATTCACACTCAGAGTGTAAGTCTTCATTGATTGAAGATATACATTACTTCGTGTGTTGCACATCTAAGTCATCAACATGCATAAGTGTTAGGATGTGTGCCTAATCACAGGACATTCAAGGATTCCAAGATATTTAGCTCACACAGCAACTTGCAAAACCTTTTCTCATCCAAGGGCTTTGTGAAGATATCTGCCAATTGCTCTTCAGTGTTGACGTGAATGATATCAATATCTTCCTTCATGACATGATCTCTGAGAAAGTGATGACGAATTTCAATGTGCTTTGTCTTCGAGTGCTGAACTGGGTTGTTGGCAATCTTGATGGCGCTTTCATTGTCGCAGTAGAGTGGTACTTGCTTCAGATGGATGCCATAGTCCTTGAGTGTTTGCTTCATCCATAGAAGCTGAGCGCAGCAAGATCCAGCAGCAATGTATTCAGATTCAGCAGTGGAGAGAGATACACAGTTCTGCTTCTTTGAAGACCAACAGACAAGTGATCGTCCCAGAAAGTGACATGTGCCTGATGTAGACTTGTGATCCACCTTGTCACCAGCATAATCAGCATCCGAGAATCCAACTAGATCAAACTCTGAGCCCTTTGGATACCATAATCCTAATGTTGGGGTGTAAGCCAAATATCGAAGAATTCGCTTCACAGCTAAGTGATGCGATTCCTTTGGTGCCGCTTGGAATCGGGCACACATGCAAATACTAAGCATTATATCTGGCCTAGATGCACATAAATAAAGTAAAGAACCAATCATGGAGCGGTATACCTTTTGATCGAACTCTTTACCATTGGCGTCAGGACCCAGATGACTTTTGGTTGGCATCAGCGTCGTGTAACATTTGCAGTCTTGCATTCCAAACTTCTTCAGGCAGTCTTTGAGATATTTCTCTTGAGATATGAAGATGTCGTTCCTTTGCTGACGAATTTGAAGACCAAGGAAGAACTTCAGCTCACCCATCATGGACATCTGATATTGCTCTTGAATCATGTGTCCAAACTCATCACTATATTTCTGGTTGGTGCAGCCGAAGATAATGTCATCCACATATATTTAGCACACAAACAGTTCACTATCATATGTCTTCGTAAAGAGTGTTGGATCCAGGGAACCAGGTTTGAAGCCTTTTCTCTTCAGGAAGTCTTTGAGTGTGTCATACCAAGCGCGAGGGGCTTGTTTGAGGCCATAGAGTGCCTTGTTAAGCTTGTATACCATATCAGGATGTTTTGGATCTTCAAAGCCAGGTGGTTGTGCAACATACACTTCTTCTTCAATCTTGCCATTGAGAAAAGCACTCTTCACATCCATTTGATACAGAAGAATGTTGTGATGATTTGCGTAGGCTAGCAGTATGCGAATGGCTTCAAGCCTAGCCACAGGAGCAAACATTTCATCAAAGTCAATCCCTTCAACTTGAGTGTATCCTTGAGCAACGAGACAGGCCTTCTTTCTAACAACTTGACCATGCTCATCTTGCTTGTTGTGATATATCCATTTGGTGCCAATGATATTGTTCTTACGAGGATCAGGACGCTTGACCAATTCCCACACATTGTTCAGCTTGAACTGTTGAAGCTCTTCTTGCATAGCTTGAATCCATTCAGGTTCCATGAAGGCTTCAGCAACTTTCTTGGGTTCAGATATTGAGACAAATGCAAAGTGCCCACAGAAATTTGCTAGCTGTGTTGCTCTAGAACGAGTGAGTGGACCAGGTGCATTGATGCTATCGATTATCTTCTCAATTTGCACTTCATTAGCAACACGAGGATGAACTGGACGAAGATTTTGCTCTTGCTGATCATTGTCTTCATTTTGAGCATTGTCTTCAGGCTGAGCATTGTCTTCTGGTTGATTAGGTGCAGAAATGATAAGTTCCTCTTCAGCTAGAGCTTCAGATGGTATGATTTCTCTAGTTCCCATGAGCTTGATGGATTCACTAGGTGGAACTTCATCTAGCACATTTGGCAGGTGCTCTCTTTGCGAGCCGTTAGTCTCATCGAACCGCACATCTATAGTTTCAACCACTTTATAGTGAAAGAGGTTGAAGACTCTATAGGAGTGCGAATCCTTTCCGTAACCAAGCATAAAACCTTCATGTGCTTTCGGTGCAAATTTTGAAGTGTGATGTGGATCCTTGATCCATCACCTAGCACCAAATACTCTGAAGTAACTGACGTTTGGCTTCTTACCAGTCAGGAGCTCATAGGAAGTCTTCTTCAGAAGCTTGTGAAGATAAACACGGTTGATGACATGGCATGCATTGTCAATGGCTTCAGGCCAGAACTTTCTTGGAGTCTTGTATTCATCAAGCATCGTCCGAGCCATCTCAATGAGTGTTCTGTTCTTGCGCTCCATGATGCCATTCTGTTGAGGTGTGTATGGAGCGGAGAACCCATGAGTGATGCCCAATGTATCCAAGTAAAGGTCGAGGCCGGTGTTCTTGAACTCTGTGCCGTTGTCACTTTTGATATGCTTGATCTTGACGCCATAGTTGTTCATGGCTCGGTTGGCGAAGCGTCTGAAGACATCCTGCACTTCAGTCTTGTAGAGGATTATATGCACCCATGTATATCTTGAATAATCATCAGCAATGACGAAGCCATAGAGACAAGCAGTAGTAGTGAGAGTAGAGTAGTGAGTAGGGCCAAATAAGTCCATGTGTAGCAGCTCGAAGGGTTGAGATGTCGTCATGATTGTCTTCGAGGGATGCTTGGCCCTCGTCATCTTTCCAGCTTCACAGGCACCGCACAGATGATCCTTCTTGAACTTGACGCCCTCGATGCCTATGAAATGCTTCTTCTTTGCGAGAGAGTGCAAGTTCCTCATGCCAGCATGCCCTAGCCTCCGATGCCAGAGCCAGCACTCTGAAGCTTTTGCTAGAAGACATGCGGCAAGCTGTGGTCCTGCTGAGAAATCTACCATGTACAAATCATCTTTCCGATACCCTTTAAAGACTAGAGACTTGTCAGATTCCATTAGAACAAGGCAACTATATTTTCCAAATATCACGATCATGTTCAAGTCACAAAGCATCGAGACAGACATTAAGTTGAAACCAAGGGATTCAACAAGCATCACTTTATCCATGTGCTGATCCTTTGAGATTGCAACTCTACCTAGACCCAATACCTTGCTTTTACCAGTGTCAGCAAATGTGATGTGACTCTTGTCAGATGGACGTAAGGTTGAGTCCATTAGAAGACTTCGATCACCAGTCATATGATTAGTGCATTCGCTGTCCATAATCCATTCTGAAGCATGAGGTGTCATACCCTACAGCACAGTTAGGGGGATAGGCTTCACCAAGAGTATTGTGAAGCATAAACATTTGACGAACAAGAGGATTATCAAAGCTCAGATCAAGGTTAGGACTGATAGGATGATTGGCAAGCGATTCAGGAACAAAATACATAGTAAGACGATTTGGGCATTTTATCTTGCGCCCCACTAGATGTTTTAGGTCCCCAGCAATAGCATCGGACGCCTTTGATTTCCGGCTAGAGACCTTTCCCTGCAAAGGAAAGTTAATTTTTCTTAACCACCCACATTTTCAGGGGTGGCTTAGAAGCAATGAGTCTAAGTGCAGCATCTGAGAACTTCGGCTTTGAAGCCCTAGCAAATAGCCTTGCAGGAGGTGAATAATACTCGTATGAGTAAGCAGAATAGTTCTTAGTCTTATGCATATAGCGGTTTGATGATACACACTCATATTCATAAGTTTGAGTATGATTTCCCTGCAAAACATTGACATTAGGGTGACTCAGGTGAGTCCTCTGTCTGTATGAAGCCTTTGGGCCATATGAAGCCTTTGGTATGGGGTTTGTCTGCTTCCCTTGTGGTGTCATGACGACATTCACACGAAGATTCTCAAGACACTTTTTGGGCACCCAGATCTTCTTCATAGGTGGTCCATTCCTGCAGTTAGTACCAATATACCTGGCAAGCACTTCACCATTCTGATTCTTAAACAGTTTATAGTTTGCATCAAAGGATTCATCAATGATAATAGGATTAGCACAAGTGAAGCCAGATAAGGTGGATGGATCCACTGAAGGTCCCTTTGCAGCAACCCATGTCGTTTTGGGGTACTGCTCAGGCTTCCAGTAGGAACCATCAACATTCATTTTCCTCTTGAACCCAACACCCTCTTTTCTGGGGTTTCGGTTTAGGATCTGCTTTTTGAGGACATCACATAGTGTCTGATGCCCTTTGAGACTTTTATACATCACTGTCTCAAGCAATGTCTTCAACCTAGCATTTTCATCAGCAATAGTAGTGGCATCCTCAGCAGAGGGGTTAGTTACCACATCAACAGTTGAAGATATTGCAACAGTAGCAGCAGTAGAACATTCAGCAACAGAGGTGGCGTTATCACGCTCAAGGCATTTTAGACATGGTGGTTCAAATCCTTCCTGAGCGGGACTGATCTGTTGAGCGTGAAGTGACTCGTTTTCTTTTTGAAGATCTTCATGAACACCTCTCAATTTCTCAAGTTCTTGCTTCCTTTGAAGATAATCATAGGAAAGCTTCTCATGAGTTGTTGAGAGCGTTTCATGACGACTTTCAAGTTCCTCACACTTAACATGAAGATTTTTTATGTCTTCAATTAAGGACTGAGATCGGGTCATTTCCGCGTCCAATAGGTCATCACTTTTGTCTAACAGTTTTTGAATATGTTCCATAGCTTTCTGTTGTTCAGTTGCAATTTTAGCAAGTGTTTTGTAGCTGGGTTTGGATTCACAATCAGAGTCATCTTCACTTGATGTTTGAACGTAAGCATCACGTGAGTTTACCTTGGCACCACGTGCCATGAAGCAGTAGGTGGGAGCGGAGTCGTCCTTGTCATTAGCATCAGCGTTGGTGATAGAGCCATTGTCTTCAGTGTTGAAGATGGACTTGGCAACGTAGGTTGTAGCCAGAGCCAGACTTGTAATGCCAGAGTCGGACTCCTCCTCGGACTCCACCTCTGCCTCCTCAGAAGCAGACTCCTCCTCTGAATCCATCTCCTTGCCAACAAAAGCACGAGCCTTGCCAGATGAGCTCTTCTTATGTGATGAAGACTTGGAGGAAGACTTGGAAGAAGACTTTGAGGATTTCTTCTTCTTCATGTCATCAGAATCATATTCTTTGCTCTTCTTCTTCTTCTTCTTCTTCTTCTTCTTCTTCTTCTTCTTCTTCTTCTTCTTCTTCTTCTTCTTCTTCTTCTTCTTCTTCTTCTTCTTCTTCTTCTTCTCATTTTCCCATTATGGACACTCACAGATGTAGTGACTAGGTTTCTTGCACTTGTGGCATGTTATCTTCTTGTGGTCATGAGTGGAAGCTTCATCATTTCTCGAGCTGGATCTTGAAGACTTTCTGAAGCCTTTCTTCTTGGTGAATTTCTGGAACTTCTTCACAAGCATAGCAAGCTCCTTTCCAATGTCTTCAGGATCCCCAGAACTGCAGTCAGATTCTTCTTCATATGAGGAAGCAGCTTTTGCCTTCAAAGCGCGAGTACGTCCATAGTTGGGACCATAGATATCTCTTTTCTCAGATAGCTCATGTGTGTTGAGCCTCTCAAGTATGTCAGACGGATCGAGTGTCTTGAAGTCAGGGCGTTCTTGAATCATCAGGGCAAGGGTGTCAAACGAGCTATCAAGTGATCTCAAGAGTGTCTTGACCATTTCATGCTTGGTGACCTCAGTGGCGTCGAGAGCTTGAAGCTCATTTGTGATGTTAGTGAGGCGATCAAACGTGAGCTGGACATTCTCATTGTCGTTTCTCTTGAAGCGATTGAAGAGGTTGCGAAGGACACTGATCCTTTGATCTCTCTGAGTGGAGACGCCTTCGTTGACCTTGGAGAGCCAGTCCCAGACTAGCTTCGACGTTTCTAGAGCACTCACACGGCCATACTGTCCTTTGGTCAGATTACCACAAATGATGTTCTTGGCAGTAGAATCCAGTTGAACGAACTTCTTGACATCAGCAGGGGTGACACCTTCACCAGTCCTGGGAACGCCGTTCTTGATGACATACCATAGATCGACATCAATGGCTTCAAGATGCATGCTTTCCCATCTTCTTAACCTGAAATGAAGGGGTACCCCTGGGAAGAGATCCAGTGGAGACAGCTGGGCCTGTAGCTCAGAGGATTAGAGCACGTGGCTACGAACCACGGTGTCGGGGGTTCGAATCCCTCCTCGCCCACAGCCTTCCAAAGGGGGAAGGGCCTTTACTTTCCCCCTGAGGGTAGGAAAATCATCTTATTCTTCCAGTAGGGGTAATCAGTGCCATTGAAGACAGGGCACGCAGCGGAGACTTTGATTATCCCTGCAGTCGACATAGCTAAAACTCTAGGTGGCTAAACCGAATCACACAGAACAAGGGAGTACCTTGCTCTGATACCAATTGAAAGTGCTTGTTATCAACTAGAGGGGGGTGAATAGGCGATTTTTATGAAAGTCTTCAAAACATGGAAGTTTCGAAGACAAACAATAGAAATGAACCTATTAACATGCAGCAGAAAGTAGACTACACTAGGCAAGCCATAGTCAAGTATTCAATGAACTGAAAGCACCAAGACTATTAGCAGCTAGGCAGTATGGATCAGGATGGAAGATAGTATGAAGCCAATCAGAACAAGTAGTTACACAGTGAAGTAAAACAGATAGTGCAAGCAGGCAATGACTTCATGAAGACAAACTGTAAGTAAAGAGAGAGAAAAGATAGAACCAGTCTCTTGGTGAGGACAAGCATTTGTTGGACCAATTCCAGTTGCTGTGACAACTGTACGTCTGGTTAGGGAGGCTGAGATTCAACTCAGAAGACCTCGTCTTCACCTTATTCCCCTTGAGCTAAGGACACCCAGTCCTCGCCCAATCACTCTGGTAAGTCTTCAAGGTAGACTTCCGAACCTTCACAGACTTCGTTCACCAGCAATCCACAATGACTCTTGGATGCTCAGAACGCGACGCCTAACCGGCTGGAGGATTCACAGTCCTCAAGTGTAACAAGTCTTCATGTCACGCGGACAGAAAGACTTCAGTGATGCCTAACACTCTTTGGCTCTGGGTGTTTTGGGCTTTGTCCTCGCAAGGATTTTTCTCTCTCAAAAGCTTCGGAGGTGGGTTGCTCTCAAACGACAAAAGCCGTGCACTAACTCTGAGCACCCACCAATTTATGGTGTAGGGGGTGGGTTATTTATAGACACTAGGCAACCCGACCTGATTTGTCCGAAATGACCCTGGGTCACTAAGGAACTGACACGTGTTCCAACGGTCAGATTTCAAACACACGCGGCAGCTTGACTTGGGCTACAAGTAAAGTTGACTCATCCAGCTCTGGATAAGATTTGCTCTCATTGTCTTCGCTCGAAGACATAGGATTTGGTTGAGCATCACTTCAGTCACTCTGACTTTGTTCACTTGGACCCCACTTAATAGTACGGTGGTTCCTATGACTCAACAAAGAAGAAAAGGAAACTACGAAACAACTATGTCTTCGAACTCCGTAGTCTTCACGTGAATGTCTTCTCGAGTCATAAGCTTTGATGTGATTGTCTTCAGATACCACCATTGTCTTCAATGTCTTCATACATTTTTAGGGGTCATCTCCGGTAGGTAAACCGAATCAATGAGGGACCACTACCTGTGTTATCCTGCAATTCTCACAAACACATTAGTCCCTCAACCAGGTTTGTCGTCAATACTCCAAAACCAACTAGGGGTGGCACTAGATGCACTTTACAGGTGCCCATCGAAACTATTGAAGGGGCCGATGACATTGGGATTGGCGTCACGTGTGCCATCAGACCTTGGAGGAAACAAACCAGGGTTGAAGTCAAGTGCGAATGCCTTCTTGTTCTTGGTAACCGACTCCTTTGCAAATCGAAAGTTGCGCTTGAAGAGATCATCATCACGGCACCATCGAAGATATGATGGGTCAGCATTATCAAGCTGAGGCCCTCGAACCATGCACGGATAGAAGCCTTGAGCAATAGCTTCAGACATCGTCTTGGGTGGCAGATTCTTGTAAAGAATATCGCCCCATGGGCGCTTGATAGCATTCTTCTCAGCATACTCAGGAGTGACGAAGTTACACTTGAACCATTTTTCTGCCCAATATCTTCTGATCCACTGGATTCGGGTCTTGTGTTGTCCATAGGTTTCCTCTGGACCAGTCTTGTATTGTTCATAGAGATCCGGGGGCAGATCCAGAGCAGTATTGCCACGGCATTGCCTGCCACCTTTCCTTGCTGATTTTTCAGACAGAGAGGCTTCAAAACAGTGAAAGGCTTTTGACGACTTGTCAAACAAGAACTGGCTTTAGTAGATTCAACGTAACGCTGCAAGTATTCTTTTGATCGAACTATTTACCATTGTCGTCGGGGCCCAATTGGCCTTTGGTTGGCATTGGCGTCGTGTACCCTTTGCAGTCTTGCATTTCAAACTTCTTCAGGCAATCTTTGAGGTATTTCTCTTGTGATATGAAGATGCCATTTCTCTGCTGACGGATTTGAAGACCAAGGAAGAACTTCAGCTCACCCATCATGGACATCTGATATTGCTCTTGCATCATATGCCCAAACTCATCACTGTATCTCTTGTCAGTGCAGCCGAAGATAATGTCATCCACATAGATTTGGCATACCAACAGTTCACCATCATATGTCTTCATGAAGAGAGTGGGATCGAGAGAACTAGGTTTGAAGCCTTTGCTCTTCAGGAAGTCTTTGAGTGTGTCATACCAAGCGCGAGGTGCTTATTTGAGGCCATACAGTGCCTTGTTGAGCTTGTACACCATGTCAGGACGCCTTGGGTCTTCAAAGCCAGGTGGTTGTGCAACATACACTTCTTATTCAATTTTGCCGTTGAGAAAGGCACTCTTTACATCCATTTGATACAGAAGAATGTTGTGATGATTTGCGTAGGCTAGCAGTATGCGAATGGCTTCAAGCCTAGCCACAGGAGCAAACATTTCATCAAAGTCAATCCCTTCAACTTGAGTGTATCCTTGAGCAACGAGACAGGCCTTCTTTCTAACAACTTGACCATGCTCATCTTGCTTGTTGCGATATATCCATTTGGTGCCAATGATATTGTGCTTGCGAGGATCAGGACGCTTTACTACTTCCCATACATTATTCAGCTCAAACTGTTGAAGTTATTCTTGCATAGCTTGAATCCATTCAGGTTCCATGAAGGCTTCATCAACTTTCTTGGGTTCAGATATAGAGACAAATGCAAAGTGCCCACAGAAATTTGCTAGCTGTGTTGCTCTTGAACGAGTGAGTGGACCAGGTGCATTGATGCTATCGATTATCCTCTCAATCTGGACTTCATTTGCAACACAAGGATGTACTGCACGAAGATTTTGCCCTTGCTGATCATTGTCTTCATCTTCAGCATTGGCTTCAGGCTGAGCAGTGTCTTCATGCTGGTTAGGTGCAGAAATAATGATTTCCTCTTCAGCCTGTTCCTCTAAAGGTATGATTTCTCCAGTACCCATAAGCTTGATAGACTCACTTGGTGTAGCTTCATCTAGCACATTTGTCAGGTGCTCTCTTTGCGAGCCGTTAGTCTCATCGAACCGCACATCCACAGTTTCAACCACTTTGTAGTGAAAGAGGTTGAAGACTCTATAGGAGTGCGAATCCTTTCCGTAGCCAAGCATAAAACCTTCATGTGCTTTCGGTGCAAATTTTGAAGTGTGATGCGGATCCTTGATCCATCACCTAGCACCAAAGACTCTGAAATAGTTGAAATTTGGCTTCTTACCAGTCAGGAGCTCATATGATGTCTTCTTTAGGAACTTGTGAAGATAAACACAGTTGATGATGTGGCAAGCAGTATCAATGGCTTCAGGCCAGAATTTCCTTGGAGTCTTGTACTCATCAAGCGTCGTTCGTGCCATCTCAATGAGGGTTCTGTTCTTGCGCTCCACGATGCCATTCTGCTGAGGTGTGTATGGAGCAGAGAACTCATGTGTGATGCCCAATGTATCAAGATAAGTGTCGGGGCCGGTGTTCTTGAATTCTGTGCCGTTGTCACTTCTGATGTGCTTGATCTTGATGCCATAGTTGGTCATGGCACGATTGGTGAATCCTCTGAAGACATCCTGCACTTTAGTCTTGTAGAGAATTATGTGCACCCATGTATATCTTGAGTAATCATCAACAATGACGAAGCCATAGAGGCATGCAGTGGTAGTAAGGGTAGAGTAGTGAGTACGGCCAAATAGGTCCATGTGAAGCAGCTCGAAGGGACATGTCGTTGTCATGATTTTCTTCGAGGGATGCTTGGCCCTAGTCATCTTTCCGGCTTCACAGGCACCACATAGATGATCCTTCTTGAACTTGACGCCCTCGATGATGACATGCTTCTTCTTCGCGAGAGTGTGCAAGTTCCGCATGCCCGCATTCCCAAGCCTCCCATACCAGAGCCAGCACTCTGAAGCTTTTGCTAGAAGACATACAGCAAGTTGTGGTCCTACGGAGAAATCTACCACATACAGATCGTCTTTTCGATACCCTTCGAAGACTAGAGATTTGTCTGATTCCATAAGCACAAGGCCACGATATTTTCCAAATATCACAATCATGTTCAGATCACAAAGCATTGAGACAGACATTAAGTTGAAACCAAGGGATTCAACAAGCATCAATTTATCCATGTCCTGATCCTTTGTGATTGCAACTCTACCTAGGCCCAATACCTTGCTTTTACAAGTGTCAGCAAATGTGATGTGAATTTTGTTAGATGGACGTAGGGTTGAATCCATAAGAAGACTTCGATCACCAGTCATGTGGTTAGTGCATCCACTGTCCATAATCCACTCAGTAGCCTTTGGAACCATACCCTACAGTGCAGTTTGAGGGATAGGCTTCACCAAGAGAATTGTGAAGCATAAACATTTGACGAACAAGCATACTATCAAAATTCAAATCCTTGTTAGGGTAGATAGGATGATTGTCAAGAAATCCTGGGACGAAATACATAGTAAGACCATTTTGGCACTTTATCTTGCGTCCCACAAGATGTTTTAGGTCCCCAGCATTAGCGCCTGAAGCTTTTGTTTTCCGGCTGGAGACCTTTCCCTGCAAAAGAAAGTTAATTCTTCTTAACCACCCACATCTTCAGGGGTGACTTAGAAGCAATGAGTCTAAGTGCAGCATCTGAAAACTTTGGCTTTGGGGCCCTAGCAAATAGCCTTGCAGGAGGTGTATAATACTCATAAGAATAAGCAGACAAGTTCTTAGTTTTATCAACATAGTGGTTTGATCAAACACGCTCATATTCATAAGTCTGAGTATGGTTTCCCTGCAAAACATTAGCGTTAGGGTGAACCTGGTGGGTCCTCTGTCTGTATGAAGCCTTTGGACCATATGAAGCCTTTGGTCTGGGGTTTGTCTTCTTCCCAGGTGGTGTCATGATGACATTCACAGGAAGCTTTGCAAGACAACTTTTGGGCAACCAGATCTTCTTCAAGGGTGGTCCACTCCTGCAGTTAGTACCAATATACCTGGCAAACACTTCACCATTCTGATTCTTAAGCAGTTTATAATTTGCATCAAACGATTCATCAATGATAATAGGGTAAGCACAAGTGAAGCCAGATAAGGTAGATGGATCCACTGAAGGTCCCTTTGCAGCAACCCATGTGGTTTTCTTGGGTTGGAGATGCTCTTATTTGCTTCATTGGTACGGGGAGAGCACAGATGCATGGCGGGACAACAAGATCCCCAAGATGGTTTGCTCGGTCGGTGACATTGGTTGGTAGATGAAAGTGCTAGTTATCGACTAGAGGGAGGGGGGGGGGGTGAACATGCGATTTTTATGAAAGTCTTCAAAACACGAGGTCTCTGAAGACAAATAGTAGAAATGAACCTATTGATATGCAGCGGAAGGTAGACTACACTAGACAAGCCATAGTCAATTAAGCAATGTAGTGAAAGCACGAAGACTATCGGCAGCTAGGTAGAATGGATCAGGATGGAAGACAGTATGAAGCCAAACAGTAAGTAGTCTTCACTCAGTGAAGTCAATCAGATCAGATTAGCAGGCAATGACTTCACGAAGACAAACTGTAAAGTAAGGGGAAGTGGAGGCTAGAACCAGTTGATTGATGAAGAGAAGGATTTGGTAGACCAGTTCTAGTTGATGTGACAACTGTACGTCTGGTTAGGGAGGCTGAGATTTAACTCAGAAGACCGCGTCTTTCACCTTATTCCCCTTGAGCTAAGGACACCCAGTCCTCGCCCAATCACTCTGGTAAGTCTTCAAGGTAGACTTCCAAACCTTCATAGACTTCGTTCACCGACGATCCACAATGACTCTTGGATGCTCAGAACGCGACGCCTAACCGGCTGGAGGATTCACAGTCCTCAAGTGTAACAAGTCTTCAGATCACGCGGACAGAAAGACTTCAGTGATGCCTGTCGGTGTCAAAACCGGCGGATCTCGGGTAGGGGGTCCCGAACTGTGTGTCTAAGGTCGATGGTAACAGGAGACGGGGGACACGATGTTTACCCAGGTTCGGGCCCTCTTGATGGAGGTAATACCCTACTTCCTGCTTGATTGATCTTGATGAATATGAGGATTACAAGAGTTGATCTACCACGAGATCGTAATGGCTAAACCCTAGATGTCTAGCCTGTATGATTGTGATTGCCTCTACGGACTAACCCCTCCGGTTTATATAGACATCGGAGGGGCCTAGGGTTGTACAGAGTCGGTTTGCAGAGGAAACAATCTTCATATCCGAATGCCAAGCTTGCCATCCACGCAAAGGAGAGTCCCATCCGGACACGGGAGGAAGTCTTCTGTCTTGTATCTTCATGGCCCATCAGTCCGGCCCACGTCACATAGCCCGGACGCCCGAGGACCCCTTAATCCAGGACTCCCTCAGTAGCCCCTGAACCAGGCTTCAATGGCGATGTGTCTGGCGCGTAGATTGTCTTCGGCATTGCAAGGCGGGTTCCTCCTCCGAATACTCCAAAGCAGCCCTCGAACACAGAAAACGTGTCCGGCTCTGCAAAACAAGTACCACACACAAGCGCCGAGAGTATAATATTTCATGAGTCCCATCTACTAACAACTTTCGTAGCGAGACATTACGTCCCTGCCCGGTCATTATTTCGAACCGTTTTTTAGCCTCCCGTTCCATGTTTCGAGATGCGGTTTTCATTGGCACGTTTTGTCGAAGCAGAGATCGTGTCCCCTTATTGCGGGATTCTCATCCATATGGGCATGGGTAATCCAACCGCGCCGTCTGCACGACCCTTGGGGAATAGGCGAGTTTTAAGGCGAATGGGGAGGTGCTTGGTATTTGCTATCTTTATAAAGAGATAAGGATTCACCCTTTCACCCATGCCTTCTCTCTCTCTGCCCACCCATTCTCGAGCTCCAACACCCAAGCTTCCATCCTTTCCACCTCAAAAAAGCACTCCGGCCATGTCCAGATCTGGAGCGTAGGGCAAGTGGATGGCCTCCTCCGTCACGGAGAAGGACATCACGAAGCTCCGGGAGGCGGGGTACCTGGCCCAGGAAATCGCCCACCGGCTTCCGGCCAAGGGGCAGATCGTCCCCACCCCAGAGCCCCATGAGAGGGTGGTGTTCATTCCCCACTTCGTCCGCGGGTTAGGGTTTCCTCTCCACCCCTTCGTTCGCGGACTCATGTTCTACTATGGGCTAGATTTCCACGAACTAGCTCCAAATTCTTTCCTCAACATTTCAGCATTCATTGTCGTGTGCGAGGCCTTCCTCCGCATCCCACCCCACTTCGGATTGTGGACAAAGATCTATAATGTGAAGCCGAATGTGGTGGATGGTCAACACGTAGAATGCGGAGGCGCTATGGTGAGCAAGCTGTCCAATGTCTCATGGCCCAAAGGTACCTTCGTGGAGACCGTCAAAGGGTGGCAATAGCAGTGGTTTTACGTCACAGAGCCCCGTGACACCACCTGGGTTGCAGCTCCCGAATTTAAGTCCGGGCCCCTGATGCGGCTCACCTCCTGGCTAGAGAAGGGTCTGGACTGTGCTTCGTCGGACGAGCTGACAACGCTGTAGACGCGCGTCAATAGCATGGCGGACAAGAACATTAAGCTCGTCAGCGTGATCCAAGTGATGCTTTTTCGCCGGATCCTTCCTTGTCAAAGCCGGACTTGCCATTTGTGGGAGTTCGATCCGGCCAAGCACCAGACCTTGCAACAGTTCTTCGGCGCTACACACGAAGGCATCTGGAAGGTGCTTTTTAAGGCCAATGAGACGTGGCCGAAGACGACCGAGGACCGTGGGTACAACCTGACCCATCCCGCCAGTCCGGTAAGTTTTTCGTATTTCATGGTGCATCCTTCACCTGTACATTCAAGGAAGATGTCTAAGCTTCCCTATCTGTCTTTTCAGGGCTAGACAAAGAAGGCGGAGCGGATCCAGTGTCCGGCTCCGCTGCCTGAAAACCCAGCTATCGCACTTCTGACGAATATGCTGGTCCCGGCACCCTACCAGGCGCTGGAGAAGAAGGCCAAGAAGAAGGGCCAGGCGAGAAGAGGCGGCCTTCACCGTAAAGGCACTTCGGACATGACGTCCGTAGACGCCGAAACCCACTCCTCCCCCGCCACCGAGGACGACGACGAGGAGGAGGAAAGCAACTCTCCTCCTAAGGGGGAAAGGAAGAAAAGGGCGGCCTCCACGGATCTGGAGGCAGAGGCGTCCAAGAAGGGGAGGGTCTCCCTCGTGGACAACTCTGCGTTGGACACTGATAGCAGCTCTGAGTGGCGCCCCAGTGAGAAGCCCCTGGCCGAATCGTAAGTACTCAAAGGCACTTATACACACATATATCCAACTTCTTTACTTCGTGGTTTTAATATGTCGAATCATGCGCTGCAGTCCAGCCCACGCCCGCCCCCAGCGATCCTCATCTTCGGGGAATTCGCTGGATCCAAATGTGATGGACAATGGGTCACTTCCGGCGGCCTCCTCTCTGTTGGGGAACGCAGTAATTTCAAAAAAAATCCTACGCACACGCAAGATCTATCATGGTGATGCATAGCAACGAGAGGGAAGAGTGTAGTCCACGTACCCTCGTAGACTGTAAGCGGAAGCATTATGACAACGCAGTTGATGTAGTCGAACGTCTTCATGATCCGACCGATCCTAGTACCAAAAGTACGACACCTCCACGATCTGCACACGTTCAGCTCGGTGACGTCCCACGAACTCTTGATCCAGCTGAGTGTCGAGGGAGAGCTTCGTCAGCACGACGGCATGATGACGGTGATGATGAAGCTACTGGCGCAGGGCTTCGCCTAAGCACTACGACGATATGACCGAGGTGGATTATGGTGAAGGGGGGCACCGCACACGGCTAAGACAATGATAAACTTGTGTGTCTATGGGGTGCCCCCTCCCCCGTATATAAAGGAGTGGAGGAGGGGGAGGGCCGACCCTCTCTATGGCGCGCCCTAGGGGAGTCCTACTCCCACCGGGAGTAGGATTCCCGCCCTTTCCAAGTAGGAGTAGGAGAGGAAGGAAGGAGGAGACAGGGAGGAAGGAAAGGGGGGTCGGCCCCCTCCCAATTCGGATTGGGCTTGGGGGGAGGGCGCCCCCTCCTAGGCCGCCTCCTCCTCTCTCTCACTAACGCCCAATAAGGCCCATACACTCCCCGGGGGGTTTCGGTAACCCCCCGGTACTCCGGTAAATGCCCGAACTCACCTGGAACCATTCCGATGTCCAAACATAGTCATCCAATATATCGATCTTTATTTCTCGACCATTTCGAGACTCCTCGTCATGTCTGTGATCATATCCGGGACTCTGAACTACCTTCGGTACATCAAAACACATAAACTCATAATACCGATCGTCACCGAACGTTAAGCGTGCGGACCCTACGGGTTCGAGAACTATGTAGACATGACCAAGTCTCATCTCTGGTCAATAACCAATAGCGGAACCTTGATGCTCATATTGGTTCCTACATACTCTACGAAGATCTTTATCGGTCAAACCGCACAACAACATACGTTAGTTCCCTTTGTCATTGGTATGTTACTTGCCCGAGATTCGATCGTCGGTATCTCAATACCTATTTCAATATCATTACCGGCAAGTCTCTTTACTTGTTCTGTAATGCATCATCCCGCAACTAACTCATTAGTCACAATGCTTGCAAGGCTTATAGTGATGTGCATTACCGAGAGGGCCCAGAGATAACTCTCCGATACTCGGAGTGACAAATCCTAATCTTGATCTATGCCAACTCAACAAACACCATCGGAGACACCTGTAGAGCATCTTTATAGTCACCCAGTTACGTTGTGACATTTGATAGCACACTAAGTGTTCCTCCGGTATTCGGGAGTTGCATAATCTCATAGTCACAGGAACATGTATAAGTCATGAAGAAAGCAATAGTAACAAACTACACGATCATAGTGCTAAGCTAACGGATGGGTCAAGTCAATGACATCATTCTCTAATGATGTGATCCCGTTCATCAAATGACAACTCATGTCTATGGCTCGGAAACTTAACCATCTTTGATTAACGAGCTAGTCAAGTAGAGGCATACTAGTGACACTCTGTTTGTCTATGTATTCACACATGTACTAAGTTTCCTGGTTAATACAATTATAGCATGAATAATAAACATTTATCATGATATAAGGAAATATAAATAACAACTTTATTATTGCCGCTAGGGCATATTTCCTTCAGTCTCCCACTTGCACTAGAGTCAATAATCTAGTTCACATCGTCATGTGATTTAACACCAATAGTTCACATCTTTATGTGATTAGTCCATATCGCCATGTGACTAATGCCCAAAGGGTTTACTAGAGTCAATAATCTAGTTCACATCGCTATGTGATTAACACCCAAAGAGTACTAAGGTGTGATCATGTTTTGCTTGTGAGAGAGGTCTAGTCAACGGGTCTGCCATATTCAGATCGTATGTATTTTGCAAATTTCTATGTCTACAATGCTCTACATGGAGCTACTCTAGCTATTTGCTCCCACTTTCAATATGTATCTAGATCAAGACTTAGAGTCATCCAGATCGGTGTCAAAGCTTGCATCGACGTAACTCTTTACGACGAACTCTTTATCACCTCCACAATCGAGAAACATATCCTTATTCCACTAAGGATAATTTTGACCGCTATCCAATGATCCACTCCTCGATCACTATTGTACCCTCTTGCCAAACTCATGGTGAGGTACACAATAGGTCTGGTATACAACATAGCATACTTTATAGAACCTATGGCTGAGGCATAGGCAATGACTTTCATTCTCTCTCTATCTTCTGCCGTGGTCGGGTTTTTGAGTCTTACTCAATTTCATACCTTACAACTCAGGCAAGAACTCCTTTTTTGACTGATGCATTTTGAACTCCTTCAAAATCTTATCAAGGTATGTACTCATTGGAAAAATCTTATCAAGCGTCTTGATCTATCTTTATAGTATTTGATGCTCAATATGTAAGCAGCTTCACCGAGGTCTTTCTTTGAAAAACTCCTTTCAAACACTCCTTTATGCTTTCCAGAAAATTCTACATCATTTCCGATCAGCAATATGTCATTCACATATACTTATCAGAAAGGCTGTAGTGCTCCCACTCACTTTCTTGTAAATACAGGCTTCACCGCAAGTCTGTATAAAACTATATGCTTTGATCAACTCATCAAAGCGTATATTCCAACTCCGAGATGCTTGCACCAGTCCGTAGATGGATCGCTGGAGCATGCACACTTTGTTAGCACCTTTAGGATTGACAAAACCTTCTTGTTGCATCATATACAACTATTCTTTAAGAAATCCATTAAGGAATGTAGTTTTGACATCCATTTGCCAGATTTCATAAAATGTGGCAATTGCTAACATGATTTGGACAGACTTTAAGCATCGCTACGAGTGAGAAAATCTCATTATAGTCAACACCTTGAACTTGTCGAAACTTTTTGTGACAATTCGAGCTTTGTAGATAGTAACACTACTATCAGCGTCCGTCTTCCTCTTGAAGATCCATTTATTCTTAATGGCTTGTCGTTCATCGGGCAAGTCAACCAAAGTGCATACTTTGTTCTCATACATGGATCCTATCTCAGATTTCATGGCCTCAAGCCATTTTGCGGAATCTGGGCTCATCATCGCTTCCTCATAGTTCGTAGGTTCGTCATGGCCAAGTAACATGACCACCAGAACAAGATTACCGTACCACTCTAGTGCGAACCGTACTCTGGTTAACCTACGAGGTTCGGTAGTAACTTGATCTGAAGTTTCATGATCATCATCATTAACTTCCTCACTAATTGGTGTAGGAATCACTGCAACTGATTTCTGTGATGAACTACTTTCCAATTCGGGAGAAGGTACAATTACCTCATCAAGTTCCACTTTCCTCCCACTCACTTCTTTCGAGAGAAAACTCCTTCTCTAGAAAGGTTCCATTCTTTGCAACGAATATCTTGCCTTCAGATCTGTGATAGAAGGTGTACCAACAGTTTCTTTTGGGTATCCTGTGAAGACACATTTCTCCGATTTTGGTTCGAGCTTATCGGGTTGAAGCTTTTTCACATAAGCATTGCAACCCCAAACTTTAAGAAACGACAGCTTAGGTTTCTTGCCAAACCACAGTTCATACGGTGTCGTCTCAATGGATTTAGACGGTGCCCTATTTAACGTGAATGCAGCTGTCTCTAATGCATAACCCCAAAACGATAGTGGTAAATCGGTAAGAGACATCATAGATGACACCATATCTAATAAAGTACGGTTACGACATTCAGACACACCATTATGTTGTGGTGTTCCAGGTGGCATGAGTTTGTGAAACTATTCCACATTGTTTTAATTGAAGGCCAAACTCGTAACTCAAATATTTGTCTCCGCGATCAGATCGTAGAAACTTTATTTTCTTGTTACGATTATTCTTCACTTCACTCTGAATATTTTTGAACTTTTCAAAATCTTTCAGACTTGTGTTTCATTAAGTAGATATACCCATATCTGCTCAAATCATCTGTGAAGGTCAGAAAATAATGATACCCGCTGCAAGCCTCAACACTCATCGGACCGCATACATCAGTATGTATTATTTCCAATAAGTCAGTTGCTTGCTCCATTATTCCAGAGAACGGAGTCTTAGTCATCTTGCCCATGAGGCATGGTTCGCAAGCATCAGGTGATTCCAAAAGCCCATCAGCATGGGGTTTCTTCATGCGCTTTACACCAATATGACCTAAACGGCAGTGCCACAAATAAGTTGCACTATCAGTATTAACTTTGCATCTTTTGGCTTCAATATTTATGAATATGTGTATCACTACGATCGAGATTCAATAAACCATTTATATTGAGTGTATGACCATAGAAGGTTTTATTCATGTAAATAGAACAACAATTTTCTTTGACTTAAATGAATAACCGCATTGCAATAAACATGATCCAATCATATTCATGCTCAACACAAACACCAAATAACATTTATTTTAGGTTCAACACTAATCCCGAAGGTAAAGGGAGTGTGCGATGGTGATCTTATCAACCTTGGAATCATTTCCAACACACATCGTCACCTCACCTTTAACTAGTCTCTGTTTATTTTGCAAATTCTGTTTCGAGTTACTACTCTTAGCAACTGAACTAGTATCAAATACCGAGGGGTTGCTATAAACACTAGTAAAGTACACATCAATAACATGTATATCAAATATACCTTTGTTCACTTTGCCATCCTTCTTATCCGCCAAGTATCTAGGGGCAGTTCCGCTTCCAGTGACCATGTCCTTTGTAGTAGAAGCACTCAGTTTTAGGCTTGAGTCTGTCTTTGGGCTTCTTCATGGGAGTGACAACTTGCTTGCCATTCTTCTTGAAGTTCCCTTTCTTTCCCTTGCCCTTTTACTTGAAACTAGTGGTCTTGTCAGCCATCAACACTTGATGCTTTTTCTTGATTTCTACCTTCGCCGATTTCAGCACCGCGAAGAGCTTGGGAATTGTTTTCGTTATCCCTTGCATATTATAGTTCATCACGAAGTTCTAGTAACTTGGTGATAGTGACTAGAGAACTCTGTCAATCACTATCTTATCTAGAAGATTAACTCCCACTTGATTCAAGTGATTGTAGTACTCAGACATTCTGAGCACATGCTCACTAGCTGAGCTATTCTCCTCCATCTTGTAGGCAAAGTACTTGTCAGAGGCCTCATACCTCTTAACACGGGCATGAGTCTGAAATACAAATTTCAACTCTTGGAACGTCTCATATGCTCCATGTCGTTCAAAACATTTTTAAAGTCCCGGTTCTAAGCCGTGAAGCATGGTGCACTAAACTATCAAGTAGTCATCATACCGAGCTTGTCAAACGTTCATAACGTCTGCATCTGCTCCTGCAATATTTCTGTCACCTAGCGGTGCATCAAGGACATAATTCTTCTGTGCAGCAATGAGGATAACCCTTTGATCATGGACCAAGTCCGCATCATTGCTACTATAGTCTTTCAACTTATTTTTCTCTAGGAACATATCAAAAATAAAACGGGGAAGCTATACGCGAGCATATTGATCCACAACATAGATATGTGTAACGCCCACGATGCGGCTATATCTCCCACGTGTCGAGGCATGACTTAGAGGCATAACCGCATAGTGGTTTTGTCGCAAGAAGGGTCATCTTCACACAATCCCATGTAATGAACAAGAATGGGATAAAGAGTTGGCTTACAATCGCCACTTCACACAATACATAAATATTATTCATACATCATCCAAAATACAAACATATGGACCGACTACGGTCAAAATCCAGATGAAAAGAAGACAACCCCAAATGCTAGATCCCCGATCGTCCCAGCTGGGCTCCACTACTGATCATCAGGAAAAGACACATAGTAACGACCACGTTCCTCGTCGAACTCCCACTTGAGATCGACGCCATCATCTGCACTGGCATCGTCGGCACCTGCAACTGTTTTGGTAGAATCTGTGAGTCACGAGGACTCAGCAATCTCACACCCGCGAGATCAAGACTATTTAAGCTTATAGGAAAGGGAGGTGTAATAAGGTGGAGCTGCAGCGGCAAAAGCATATATGGTGGCTAACTTGCGCAAATGAGAGCGAGAAGAGAAGCAACGGAACGGACGTCATCTAGCAATGACCAAGAAGTGATCCTGAACTCCTACTTACGTCATACATAACTCAGACCGTGTTCACTTCCCGGACTCCGCCGAGAAGAGACCATCACGGCTACACACGCAGTTGATGTATTTTAATAGGGTCAAGTGACAAGTTCTCTACAACCGGACATTAACAAATTCCCATCTGCCTCATAACCGCGGGCACGGCTTTCGAAAGATAATACCCTGCAGGGGTGTCCCAACTTAGCCCATCATAAGCTCTCACGGTCAACGAAGGATAAACCTTCTCCCAGAAAAACCAGACCAGTCTCGGAATCCCGGTTTACAAGACATCTCGACAATGGTAAAACAAGACCAGCAAAGCCGCCCGAATGTGCCGACAAATCCCGATAGGAGCTGCACATATCTCATTCTCAGGGCACACCGGATGAGACATCCTACGAGTAAAACCAGACCTCGAGTTTCCAAGAGGTGGCCCCGCAGTCTGCTCAGTTCGGACCAACACTCGAAGGAGCACTGGCCCGGGGGGGGGGGGGTAAAATAAGATGACCCTCGGGCTCGCGAAAACCCGGGGGAAAAGGCTTAGGTAGCAAATGGTAAAACCAAGGTTGGGCCTTTCTGGAGGAGTTTTATTCAAGGCGAACTGTCAAGGGGGTCCCATAAATCACCCGACCGTGTAAGGAACGCAAACTCAAGGAACATAATCCCGGTATATCAGTAACTAGGGCGGAAAGAGTGGAACAAAACACCAGGAATAAGGCCGAGCCTTCCACCCTTTACCAAAGTATATATAGATGCATTAATTAAATAAGAGATATTGTGATATCCCAACATATCCATGTTCCGACATGGATCTAACTTCAACTTCACCTGCAACTAGCAACGCTATAAGAGGGGCTGAGCAAAAGCGGTAACTTAGCCAAAACAACGGTTTGCTAGGAGAGGATGGTTAGAGGCTGACATGGCAAAATGGGAGACATGATATAGCAAGTGATAGGTAGCGTAGCTTGGCAATAGAGCGAACAACTAGCAAGGCAAAGATAGAAGTGATATCGAGGGGTGGTCATCTTGCCTGCAAGGTTCTCAGAGTTGTCGAAAGCTTGATCCTCGTAAGCGTACTCAACAGGTTCCTCGTTCACGAACTCATCTCCCGGCTCTACCCAAGACAAGAACACAAGTAACGGAACCACAATCAATCACGAGGAATGCACAAGCAACATGATGCAAAACATGTATGATATGCGAGATATGATATGAGATGCATATGCGTGCTCCGGAAGGAAAATGATGAACATGGCAGTAACTTGTCAAACCAAGCATGCCACTGGAAAGATGAGATGATTTCGGTCGAAATCGATATAAAGATCACCGGAATCGGATGCACGGTTTGCAAATGGCAAGCAAAACAAGAATGACACGAATCTGCGTTTAACAGCATGATAGCACTTAAAATGCAAAAAGAAACAATGCTACAGCACTCCAACATAGCAACAAAGCACATGGAAGTAATCTACAGGAGATGCTTGACAAAAGATGAACACTGAGCTACGGCTAGTTCACAACATATCAAGCTCAAACAAGCATGGCAAAAGTGCAAAAGATAACAGGATCACAGAGATTTGGGCACCAATATGACCTCTAATGAACATGGTGCAGTTGAACAAAATGAAGAGCATCATGAGACGAACAAATTGACATATTACACGCGCGAACTGGAGCTACATGCAAGGAGTTATGGCATCACGAACAAGTGCACATGCTGAGAAAAATCCAACACTTAGAAATATTTCGGAGGGGGTTCGGGTCAACGCTCACAGAGATCCAGATCCGATCGGGGCTGAGCCTTCGAGGGAGATCACCGGGGCAGCAGCGCGGCTCGCCGGCGGGAGGGAAGGAGAGGTCGGAGAGGAGGCCGGCCGGGGCTCGGGCTCCGGTGGAGGGTCGCGGCCCGAGGCGGCGGAGCTCGAAGCGGCGGCGGCGGAGCTCCGGAGGTCCGGCGGCGGCGGCGAGGGAGGTGCGCCGGAGCACGGCGGGCGGCGGGCAGCCGTGGCGCCGGCGAGGCGCAAAGGCGGCGGCGCGGGCCAGGCGCGGGAGACGGCAGGCGTCGGGGCTGGTGCGGGAGGCGGCGGGCGGCTCGGGCCCGGGAGGGCTGCGGTCGGGCCTGCGGGCCGCGGCGGCAGCGACGGCGCGAGCATGCCACGTGGCGGCTCGGGAGTGGTTGCGGTGGGCGGCGCGGTTGTCCGGCGGGCGCTGGACGCGTCCGCCCGCGGAGAGAGGATTTAGGGTTTCCGGAGTCTGCGAATGTATCTCGGGATGCCCACATATTTATAGGTAGAGGGAGCTAGGAGGCTCCAAATGAGGTGCGGTTTTCGCCCACACGATTGTGATCGAACGACCTAGAGCATGGAAGAGAGTTTGGTGGGTTTTGGGCTGGTTTTTGAGGGGGGTTTTGCTGGACACTCAAATGGACATTGCGGATGCCCGGTTAACCGTTGGAGTACCAAACGACCTCCAAATGGAACGAAACTTGACCGGTAGTCTCCGGGTGGTATATTAAGGCCACTTGACAAGCCTCGGTCCATTCCGAGAAAGTTTGACACCCGCACACGAAAGAAAACAAGAGGGGTGAACCGGAGGAGATAGGAGCGTCGGATTGCAAAACGGACAACGGGGAAAATGCTCGGATGCAAGAGACGAACACGTATGCGAATGCAATGCACATGATGACATGATATGAAAATGCATGACATGACAAATACAAAACGAAAGACAAAACCCGACAACGGAGGGAATAACATAACACATAGCCGAAAATGGCAAGAGTCGGAGTTACAAATATGGCAAGTTGCATGCGGGGTGTTACAACACTCCACCACTACGAGAGGATCTCGTCCCGAGATCTAGGACTGAAAGAACTCTGGATATTCGGAACGGAGATGGTCCTCGCGTTCCCAGGTGGCTTCCCGGTCGGAATGGTGCGACCACTTCTCTTTCAGGAATTTGATTGACTTGTTGCGAGTCTTGCGCTCAGTTTCTTCAAGAATAGCAACGGGGTGCTCATGATAAGACAAATCTTCTTGGAGGTCAATCTCTTCGAAGTTGATAGTGCGCTCAGGCGCCTTGAAGCACTTGTGGAGCTGTGACACGTGGAACACATCGTGCACGTTCGTGAAGTTGGAAGGAAGTTCAAGTTGATAGGCGAGGTCGCCTCTTTTGCCAATGATATTGAAAGGACCCACGTATCTAGGGGCAAGCTTCCCTTTGATACTGAAGCGACGAGTGCCTTTCATTGGAGAGACGCGGAGGTAGACATGTCTCCGATCTGGAAAGCCAAATCACGATGCTTACTATCATAGTAGCTCTTCTGGCGCGATTGCGCGGCTTTGAGATTATCACGGATGACTTTACACATTTCTTCAGCTTCAGTGATTAAGTCATTGCCAAGAAGCTGGCGTTCACCAGTCTCTGACCAATTGAGAGGAGTACGGCACTTTCTGCCATAGAGAATCTCGAATGGGGCCTTGCCCGAACTCGCTTGGAAGCTGTTATTGTAGGAGAATTCAGCATATGGAAGACAATCTTCCCATTTCATGCCAAAGGAAATGACACAAGCCCTGAGCATATCTTCAAGAATTTGGTTGACTCGCTCGACTTGGCCACTAGTTTGAGGATGGAAAGCTGTGCTGAAGCGAATGTTTGTGCCCATGGCCTTCTGGAAGGAGTCCCAGAACTTAGAGGTGAAGATACTTCCATGATCTAAAGAAATCAATTGTGGAATGCCGTGCAAGGAGACAATTCTGGAGGTGTAAAGCTCTGCTAGCTGAGCTGCTGTGATGGATTCTTTGATTGGAAGGAAATGAGCCACTTTAGAAAGCTTGTCAATGACAACGAAGATAGCATCATTTCCGCGCTTGGACTTTGGAAAACCAGTCACGAAGTCCATTTCGATATGATCAAATTTCCATTCCGGGATAGCAAGAGGTTGGAGGAGACCAGCTGGTCGTTGGTGTTCTGCTTTCACTCTTCGACAGACATCACATTCATTCACGAATTGAGCAATTTCTCGCTTCATTCGAGTCCACCAATACGACTGCTTGAGGTCCTGATACATCTTCGTACTTCCAGGAT
Organism: Aegilops tauschii subsp. strangulata; assembly: GCF_002575655.3. NCBI lineage: Eukaryota > Viridiplantae > Streptophyta > Magnoliopsida > Poales > Poaceae > Aegilops > Aegilops tauschii. Next base: position 514,513,431 of record NC_053037.3, on the reverse strand, counting down.
GAATGGATAGGAGAGAATTGTGCGCCTCGTTCATTATGACTTTCCTTAGATCACCTTTAGGAACCACAATCCGGTCCTCGAAGAATAAAGTGTCTCTGTCATCAATGCGATAGCACTTGTATTTGGAAAGGCCCTTATCGATACCACGTTTCACCTTCTTCACCATGGCATCAAGGAGTTGTGCCTCACGAATTTGATCTTCCAAAGTAGGAGAAACTATGAGGTTGGCAAGAAAGCCTTGAGGAACAACTTGGAGATTCAGCTTGCGGAAAGCTTCACAAAGCTCCGGTTGGAAAGGCTTGAGAATTAAGCTGTTGCAATAAGCCTTCCTGCTTAAAGCATCTGCAATGACATTTGCTTTGCCTGGAGTATATTCAATACTCGGATTGTACTCTTGAATCATTTCGACCCATCGAGTCTGCCTGAGGTTGAGATTGGGCTGAGTGAAGATATACTTGAGACTCTTGTGATCAGTGAATATGTCCACTTGTCTTCCCAACAAGAGATGTCTCCACGTTATCAATGCATGGACAACTGCCGCCAACTCAAGATCGTGAGTGGGGTAGTTCTTCTCGTTGGGCTTCAACTGACGAGAGGTATAGGCCACAACTTTCTTCTCTTGCATTAACACAGCACCGAGACCTTGTAGAGAAGCATCACAGAAAACTTCATACGGCTTGGATTCATCAGGAGGAGTCAAGACAGGAGCTATGACAAGTTTCTCTTTGAGAGTGTTGAAAGCAGCGTCACACTCAGGAGACCAGACATATTTCACATGCTTCTGAAGGAGGTTGGAAAGAGGCTTTGCAATCTTAGAGAAATTCTCAACGAATCTTCGGCAATAGCTTGCAAGACCAAGAAAACTGCGGAGCTTCTTGACATTCTGAGGAGGTTCCCAATTTACAACTGCGGACACCTTCTCGGGGTTAACAGCGATGCCCTTGGCAGAGATGATGTGACCAAGGAAAAGAACTTCATTGAGCCAAAACTCACATTTGGAGAACTTTGCATAGAATTGATACTCTCTGAGCTTGTCGAGCACCAATCGCAAATGTTTGGCATGATCCTGCTTATTCTTGGAGAAGACCAAGATATCATCGAGATACACCAGGACGAATTCATTGGTATAGGGGTTGAAGATGAAATTCATCATCCGAGAGAACACCGGAGGAGCATTGACAAGGCCGAAAGACACGACAGTATATTCATAAGAACCAAAGCTTGTTCTGAATGCTGTCTTGGGAATATCTTCTTCACGAATGCGAATCTGATGATAACCTATACGAAGGTCAAGCTTCGAGAATACTTTAGCACCTTTGAGTTGCTCAAATAGCTCATTGATGTTGGGAAGTGGATACTTGTTCTTGATTGTCTTCTTGTTCAATGGGCGGTAGTCGACACAAAGTCGGTCCGTGCCATCCTTCTTCTTGACAAAAAGAACACCACAACCCCATGGAGAAGAACTTGGTCTGATCAAACCCAGACGTTCTTGTTCATTGAGCTGTTTCTTCAATTCCTTCAGCTCGTTAGGTCCAAGCTTGTATGGACGCTTGCAAACGGGTTCAGTGCCAGGCTCTAGTTCGATAACGAACTCAACTGGCCGGTGAGGAGGCATACCCGGAAGCTCTTCTGGAAAGACATCTTGATACTCACAAACGACTGGAATTTGAGAGATGGCATTCAATTCGCCCTTCTCACTGAGAGAGAAAAACCGAATGGTTTCATCACGAGCGGCATAAGTAATCACATCCTCAGAAGAGTGTGTCAATTGAATTTCCCTGGCAGTACAATCAAGTTGAGCTTTGTGCTTAGAAAGCCAGTCCATCCCGAGAATTAGATCAATATTCGAGTCACCAAGAACAATTGGAGAAGACTGGAATTTGTAGTCGCTCATCTTGATGGAAACATCGGGAGCAACCAAACTAGAAGACAAAAGCTTTCCCGGAGAAACAACTTGCATAACTTTGGATAAAATCTCTGTGTCAACATTGTGCTTCGATGCAAATGGGTATGGAAAGAAAGAATGCGATGCACCAGTATCAAAAAGAACTTTTGCGGGAATATCATTAACTGAGAGATTACCCATTATCACATCAGTAGATTCCTCCGCTTGAGCTGCATTCATCATGTTCACCTTTGCAGACTTTGGATTATGCTTGACCACTACATTGCTGGAAGATCTGACAGGAGGAGGAGGAGGCATACGCCTTTGGTTGAAGCATTTGTTAGCATAGTGACCTTTCTGCTGACATTTGTTGCAAGTCACCTCTGAGAGTGGACGGTGATAAGGAGCATTGGACTTTGGAGCTTGATTCTGAGACTTGTTCTGATAGCCAGAGTTGGAAGAGTTCGAAGAACCATGGCCACCTTTGTTCTTCTGCTGGTAAGGCTGACGAAACGGAGGAGGAGGAGGCAACCAGAACTTCTATTGCTTAGCTGTCACAAGTGAGGAAGAAGAAGACTGAACTGCGTCCCTGACTCTTTTCTTAGAAGCCTCACACTTGAGCTGAGCAGCCTCTTGCTTCAGTGCCATATTGTAGAATTGATCAAACTGAGTAGGCTCAACAAGAACGAGAGCTAACTGCAGATCCTCTTTAAGGCCACCTCTGAAGTGATAGATCATGCTCTTTTCATCAGGAACGTCTTGTTTAGCGAAGCGAGCAAGTTTCTGAAACTGAATGTTGTATTGATACACAGACATGTTGCCTTGCTTGAGATTGCGGAACTCCTCACGCTTGCTCTCAACAACACTTTGTGGAATGTGGTGCGCTTTGAAGTCCCGACAGAAGTCAGTCCAAGTGATCACACGACCTCCTCTGGAATCTTTGTATTGTTGATACCAATCAGCAGCTTGGTCCTTGAGCTGGAAAGAAGCGAACTTGACATAGTCCTCAGGCCTGACATTGCTACATTCAAAATGCTTGTTGATGTCCACGAGCCAATCATCGGCATCCGTGGCCTCGGCACAGTAGCTGAAAGACTTGGGCTGATTTGCGAGAAACTGGTTGAGAGTGGCAAAGTGAAGCTGATTGTTGCCTTGACCTTGATTGCCTTGATTGCCTTGCCCTTGAGTACGTTCTTGCAAGAGTTGCAGAATCATCTGAGCATTGGCGTTGGTGGCTGCCATGATTGCTTGCCATGCCTCTAGAGGTGGAGGTGGTGGCGGAGGGTTCGCTTGACTCCCTTCATTGCGATCCGGATTCTGACGCGTTGGCGGAGCCATCCTGAAGAGGGTGACATCCGTTAGCATCTTGATAGACAAATAGATAAGTAGAATCAACGGATAGAAATTGCAACATATAGTCTTCACAATAAACATTCGAACAAAGATGAACGAATGAATTCCGTAGTAATTCATCACACTTCCATAAGTTGAGAAGCCACTTGAAAAAGATATGGAATGAACATATGAATTCGAAGCAACTCGAATACCACAATACAAAATAAAATAAAGTATTGGCTTGCAAAATAAGCCGGAACAAACATATGATAGAGGTTTCGTCCGAAGTTTTTGTGGTGGGGCCCACACGGGCTCAATCGTACAGCACCATCATGTACAAGGCTGTGCATATGACATACGAAGCGTCCCCGAGTCGGCATAGCCATGGACTCTTTAAGACACTATGAGACCACTGTAAAATCAACCGTGTACAGGCGGACCACTAGACGTCGAACCCCAATCTCATATCATGCGTCTGTCGGAAAGATATCCTAAGGCTACTTGAATTCCCACTTATAAACTCCCGAAACTTTCTAGTTATGCAATCTGGTGTTGGGGATACAGGGGACACAAAATATATCACCCAAACTAGCAATCCCTAGATCAAGATGTATCCATCCGTCAACACATAACCAAGAAACCTTCGGAAATCGTTTACCTCAACCTTCGAAAAACATCCGTTATACAAGTTATGGCAATACTCCCGAACTCCCGCCCCAGTACTGGGTGGCGTCGAGGTGATCTCACCAACAACTGCATAAAAGAGATTTCGATGTCGGCGAAACTCTGGTATTCCAGAACTGCAACGATAAAATTGTGACGACAACACCTCGGAGCTCAACTCCCCGGGACACTGCCACAACCCCTAAATGTCAGGAGGCACCAAGAACAATGTTCTCGTCACAAAACCATCGGAACGATTCCAAGATACCCGCGTGATCCTAAATTTTTTTAGTGAAATTTGAGGAGAGAATAGTCAAAACTTCTACGTCAGGAGACCTCACCAGAGCGACGAAGGGACTGAGGAGTAAAAAGAATCCTACTCTCCGATATATATAATCCTAAGACTCAAAACATTTTTGTTCTAGACTCAACAACGCCAGTGATTCTATCAAGCAGGGGCTCCTAAGTCGGGGATGGATCTGATTACCAACTTGTAACGCCCACGATGCGGCTATATCTCCCACGTGTCGAGGCACGACTTAGAGGCATAACCGCATAGTGGTTTTGTCGCAAGAAGGGTCATCTTCACACAATCCCATGTAATGAACAAGAATGGGATAAAGAGTTGGCTTACAATCGCCACTTCACACAATACATAAATATTATTCATACATCATCCAAAATACAAACATATGGACCGACTACGGTCAAAATCCAGATGAAAAGAAGACAACCCCAAATGCTAGATCCCCGATCGTCCCAGCTGGGCTCCACTACTGATCATCAGGAAAAGACACATAGTAACGACCACGTTCCTCGTCGAACTCCCACTTGAGATCGACGCCATCATCTGCACTGGCATCGTCGGCACCTGCAACTGTTTTGGTAGAATCTGTGAGTCACGATGACTCAGCAATCTCACACCCGCGAGATCAAGACTATTTAAGCTTATAGGAAAGGGAGGTGTAATAAGGTGGAGCTGCAGCGGCGAAAGCATATATGGTGGCTAACTTGCGCAAATGAGAGCGAGAAGAGAAGCAACGGAACGGACGTCATCTAGCAATGACCAAGAAGTGATGAACTCCTACTTACGTCATACATAACTCAGACCGTGTTCACTTCCCGGACTCCGCCGAGAAGAGACCATCACGGCTACACACACAGTTGATGTATTTTAATAGGGTCAAGTGACAAGTTCTCTACAACCGGACATTAAAAAATTCCCATCTGCCTCATAACCGCGGGCACGGCTTTCGAAAGATAATACCCTGCAGGGGTGTCCCAACTTAGCCCATCATAAGCTCTCACGGTCAACGAAGGATAAACCTTCTCCCGGAAAAACCCGATCAGTCTCGGAATCCCGGTTTACAAGACATCTCGACAATGGTAAAACAAGACCAGCAAAGCCGCCCGAATGTGCCGACAAATCCCGATAGGAGCTGCACATATCTCGTTCTCAGGGCACACCGGATGAGACATCCTACGAGTAAAACCAGACCTCGAGTTTCCAAGAGGTGGCCCCGCAGTCTGCTCAGTTCGGACCAACACTCGAAGGAGCACTGGCCCGGGGGGGGGGGTTTTAAAATAAGATGACCCTCGGGCTCGCGAAAACCCGGGGGAAAAGGCTTAGGTAGCAAATGGTAAAACCAAGGTTGGGCCTTGCTGGAGGAGTTTTATTCAAGGCGAACTGTCAAGGGGGTCCCATAAATCACCCGATCGTGTAAGGAACGCAAACTCAAGGAACATAATCCCGGTATATCAGTAACTAGGGCGGCAAGAGTGGAACAAAACACCAGGCATAAGGCCGAGCCTTCCACCCTTTACCAAAGTATATATAGATGCATTAATTTAATAAGAGATATTGTGATATCCCAACATATCCATGTTCCGACATGGAACAAACTTCAACTTCACCTGCAACTAGCAACGCTATAAGAGGGGCTGAGCAAAAGCGGTAACTTAGCCAAAACAACGGTTTGCTAGGAGAGGATGGTTAGAGGCTGACATGGCAAAATGGGAGACATGATATAGCAAGTGATAGGTAGCGTAGCATGGCAATAGAGCGAACAACTAGCAAGGCAAAGATAGAAGTGATATCGAGGGGTGGTCATCTTGCCTGCAAGGTTCTCAGAGTTGTCGAAAGCTTGATCCTCGTAAGCGTACTCAACAGGTTCCTCGTTCACGAACTCGTCTCCCGGCTCTACCCAAGACAAGAACACAAGTAACGGAACCACAATCAATCACGAGGAATGCACAAGCAACATGATGCAAAACATGTATGATATGCGAGATATGATATGCGATGCATATGCGTGCTCCGGAAGGAAAATGATGAACATGGCAGTAACTTAGCAAACCAAGCATGCCACTGGAAAGATGAGATGATTTCGGTCGAAATCGATATAAAGATCACCGGAATCGGATGCACGGTTTGCAAATGGCAAGCAAAACAAGAATGACACGAATCTGCGTTTAACAGCATGATAGCACTTAAAATGCAAAAAGCAACAATGCTACAGAACTCCAACATAGCAACAAAGCACATGGAAGTAATCTACAGGAGATGCTTGACAAAATATGAACACTGAGCTATGGCTAGTTCACCACATATCAAGCTCAAACAAGCATGGCAAAAGTGCAAAAGATAACACGATCACAGACTTGGTGAAAAACTGGACATGGCGGAAAACAGCATCAGGTAGGAATGTTCAAAGCACGAAATCAACATGCTACAGGAACTTAACATAGCAAAACAAGGCATGGTAGTGTTCTACTAAATGCACATGACAAAAGTCCCTTACTGACCATAAGCCAAAAAGGTCCATAAGATATGATGGCAAGCATGTAAACATAGCAAGTTTCGTTATCAGGTTTCAGACTTGCAGAAAACAGAGCATGGCAGAAATAATAATATGTAGGCCTCTTTGTGAGCTTGATGCACTCACTACGGAGAAATGAACTACAAACCAAGCACACCTACAGCAAGATGGCATGTTTATGAAGCTAACCATGGCAAGAACAATAGCATATCATGTATGGATCAACTACAATAAGCTTGGCAAAATTGTATATCATGTTAAGAATCTGCCAGAAATATTTTATAGCAAACGTAGAGCAAGATTGAGTCATGCTATGGTAGTCCATAATTGCAAACAATTGCAGGAATGGATCAATTACAACAATAGCTACAAAACATACTTACTGAACATCTCCAAAATATGTATGGATCTCTCTGTAGCATCAAGTTTACATGGCAACAAAATAACAGCAGACAAGGACTTGGAGAAATCACTGAGTCTCTGAAATCAGAAATATCACGGGGCCTACTTTGCAAGCTTGTGCTAGTCACCACAGAGATCAAAAAAATACATGGACTACACCACTGGAAAGATGGCATGGCATATTTCAAAACACATGTAGAGCTCATGCTCATAAGATGCACAGATTAAATGATACAAAAATGACAAATCTCCAAGTTCTGATAAGAACCAGAGAATAACAGCAACTAGCCCTCTTCCAAAAGAGATTTGGGCATCAAGATGACCTCTAATGAACATGGTGCAATTGAACAAAATGAAGAGCATCACGAGAGGAACAAATTGACATATTACACGCGCGAACCGGAGCTACATGCAAGGAGTTATGGCATCACGAACAAGTGCACATGCTGAGAAAAATCCAACACTTCGAAATATTTCGGAGGGGGTTCGGGTCAACGCTCACAGAGATCCAGATCCGATCGGGGCTGAGCCTTCGAGGGAGATCGCCGGGGCGGCAGCGTGGCTCGCCGGCGGGAGGGGAGGAGAGGCCGGAGAGGAGGCCGGCCGGGGCTCGGGCTCCGGTGGAGGGTCGCGGCCCGAGGCGGCGGAGCTCGAAGCGGCGGCGGCGGCGAGGGAGGTGCGCCGGAGCACGGCGGGCGGCGGGCAGCCGTGGCGCCGGCGAGGCGCAAAGGCGGCGGCGCGGGCCAGGCGCGGGAGCCGGCGGGCATCGGGGCTGGTGCGGGAGGCGGCGGGCGGCTCGGGCCCGGGAGGGCTGCGGTCGGGCCTGCGGGCCGCGGCGGCAGCGACGGCGCGAGCGTGCCACGTGGCGGCTCAGGAGTGGTTGCGGTGGGCGGCGCGGTTGTCCGGCGGGCGCTGGACGCGTCCGCCCGCGGAGAGAGGATTTAGGGTTTCCGGAGTCTGCGAATGTATCTCGGGATGCCCACATATTTATAGGTAGAGGGAGCTAGGAGGCTCCAAATGAGGTGCGGTTTTCGCCCACACGATTGTGATCGAACGACCTAGAGCATGGAAGAGAGTTTGGTGGGTTTTGGGCTGGTTTTTGAGGGGGGTTTTGCTGGACACTCAAATGGACATTGCGGATGCCCGGTTAACCGTTGGAGTACCAAACGACCTCCAAATGGAACGAAACTTGGCCGGTAGTCTCCGGGTGGTATATTAAGGCCACTTGACAAGCCTCGGTCCATTCCGAGAAAGTTTGACACCCGCACACGAAAGAAAACAAGAGGGGTGCACCGGAGGAGATAGGAGCGCCGGATTACAAAACGGACAACGGGGAAAATGCTCGGATGCAAGAGACGAACACGTATGCGAATGCAATGCACATGATGACATGATATGAAAATGCATGACATGACAAATACAAAACGAAAGACAAAACCCGACAACGGAGGGAATAACATAACACATAGCCGGAAATGGCAAGAGTCGGAGTTACAAATATGGCAAGTTGCATGCGGGGTGTTACAATATGCAAATACTATCAGGACTAAGTTCATGATAAATTAAATTTCAATTAATCATATTACTTAAGAACTCCCACTTAGATAGACATCCCTCTAATCATCTAAGTGATCACGTGATCCATATCAACTAAACCATGTCCGATCATCACGTGAGATGGAGTAGTTTTCAATGGTGAACATCACTAGGTTGATCATATCTACTATATGATTCACGCTCGACCTTTCGGTCTCAGTGTTCCGAGGCCATATCTGCATATGCTAGGCTCCTCAAGTTTAACCCGAGTATTCTGCATGTGCAAAACTGGCTTGCACCCGTTGTATGTGAACGTAGAGCTTATCACACCCGATCATCACGTGGTGTCTCGGCACGACGAACTGTAGCAATGGTGCATACTCAGGGAGAACACTTATACCTTGAAATTTAGTGAGAGATCATCTTATAATGCTACCGTCGAACTAAGAAAAATAAGATGCATAAAGGATAAACATCACACGCAATGAATATAAGTGATATGATATGGCCATCATCATCTTGTGCCTTTGATCTCCATCTCCAAAGCACCGTCATGATCACCATCGTCACCGGCTTGACACCTTGATCTCCATCGAAGCATCGTTGTCATCTTGCCAACTATTGCTTCTACGACTATCGCTACCGCTTAGTGATAAAGTAAAGCAATTACATGGCGATTGCTTTTCATACAATAAAGTGACAACCTTATGGCTCCTGCCAGTTGCCGATAACTCTATTACAAAACATGATCATCTCATATAATAAAATTTAACATCATGTCTTGACCATATCAGATCACAACATGCCCTGCAAAAACAAGTTAGACGTCCTCTACTTTGTTGTTGCAAGTTTTATGTGGCTGCTACGGGCTGAGCAAGAACCGTTCTTACCTACGCATCAAAAACCACAACGATTTTTCGTCAAATGTGTTGTTTTAACCTTCAACAAGGACCGGGCGTAGTCACACTCGATTCAACTAAAGTTGGAGAAACTGACACCCACTAGCCACCTGTGTGCGAAGCACGTCGGTAGAACCAGTCTCGCGTAAGCGTACGCATAATGTTGGTTTGAGCCGCTTCATCCAACAATACCGCCGAATCAAAGTATGACATGCTGGTAAGCAGTATGAATATTATCGCCCACAACTCTTTGTGTTCTACTCGTGCATATAACATCTACGCATAGACCTGGCTCGGATGCCACTGTTGGGGAACGCAGTAATTTCAAAAAAAAATCCTACGCACACGAAAGATCTATCATGGTGATGCATAGCAACGAGATGGAAGAGTGTAGTCGATGTACCCTCGTAGACTGTAAGCGGAAGCATTATGACAACGCGGTTGATGTAGTCGAACGTCTTCACGATCCGACCGATCCTAGTACCGAAAGTACGGCACCTCCGCGATCCGCACACGTTCGGCTCGGTGACGTCCCACGAACTCTCGATCCAGCTGAGTGTCGAGGGAGAGCTTCATCAGCACGATGCGTGGTGACGGTGATGATGAAGCTACCGGCGCAGGGCTTCGCCTCAGCACTACGACGATATTATCGAGGTGGATTATGGTGGAGGGGGGCACCGCACACGGCTAAGACAATGATCAACTTGTGTGTCTATGGGGTGCCCCCTCCCCCGTATATAAAGGAGTGGAGAAGGGGGAGGGCCGGCCCTCTCTATGGCGCGCCCTAGGGGAGTCCTACTCCCACCGGGAGTAGGATTCCCCCTTTCCATGTAGGAGTTGGAGAGGAAGGAAGGAGGAGAGAGGGAGGAAGGAAAGGGGGCCCGGCCCCCCTCCCAATTCGGATTGGGCTTGGGGGGTGCCCCCTCCTAGGCCACCTCCTCCTCTCTCCCACTAAGGCCCAATAAGGCCCATACACTCCCCGGGGGGTTCCGGTAACCCCCCGGTACTCCGGTAAATGCCCGAACTCACCCGGAACCATTCCGATGTCCAAACATAGTCATCCAATATATCTATCTTTATGTCTCGACCATTTCGAGACTCCTCGTCATGTCCGTGATCATATCCGGGACTCCGAACTACCTTCGGTACATCAAAACACATAAACTCATAATACCGATCGTCACTGAACGTTAAGCGTGCGGACTCTACGGGTTTGGGAACTATGTAGACATGACCAAGACACATCTCTGGTCAATAACCAATAGCGGAACCTGGATGCTCATATTGGCTCCTACATATTCTACAAAGATCTTTATCGGTCAAACCGCACAACACCATACGTTAGTTCGCTTTGTCATCGGTATGTTACTTGCCCGAGATTCGATCGTCGGTATCTCAATACCTAGTCAATTCGTTACCGGCAAGTCTCTTTACTCGTTCCGTAATGCATCATCCCGCAACTAACTCATTAGTCACAATGCTTGCAAGGCTTATAGTGATGTGCATTACCGAGAGGGCCCAGAGATACCTCTCCGATACTCGGAGTGACAAATCCTAATCTTGATCTATGCCAACTCAACAAACACCATCGGAGACACCTGTAGAGCATCTTTATAATCACCCAGTTACGTTGTGACGTTTGATAGCACACTAAGTGTTCCTTCGGTATTCGGGAGTTGCATAATCTCATAGTCATAGGAACATGTATAAGTCATGAAGAAAGCAATAGCAACAAAATAAACGATCATAGTGCTAAGCTAACGGATGGGTCAAGCAATCACATCATTCTCTAATGATGTGATCCCGTTCATCAAATGAAAACTCATGTCTATGGCTAGGAAACTTAACCATCTTTGAATAACGAGCTAGTCAAGTAGAGGCATACTAGTGACACTCTGTTTGTCTATGTATTCACACATGTACTAAGTTTCCTGGTTAATACAATTATAGCATGAATAATAAACATTTATCATGATATAAGGAAATATAAATAACAACTTTATTATTGCCTCTAGGGCATATTTCCTTCACTCTCCCAAGGCCACGGACGACGCCGAGGTGTTGTCCCGAAGGACCTTCCCAGGCCAGGGAGAGGTACAGGAGGCCGTCAGGGTGGCGCCAGAGGGTGATACCTCGGCCGCCGGACACATGGGGGAGCGAATCCCCCTAGAGACTGGCGATGGGGGCCATATCCAATCCGGCCCCCAGCCGAATACTATTCCGGACGCCCATACGGCTCCGGAATTAGGCAAGCAGCCTCCTTCGAAAGAAGGAGGTGCACCTATTCCGCCGGTGACCTCTGTCCATCCAGAGGCACCGGATACTCTACGGGAAGCGCTGCAAAGTGCTTCCATTGTTGAGGAACACCGTATCCTCATGGGTATGGTGGTTAAGAGGGTTCAGTCCGCTAAGAACGGACTGACCGAAGCCTGCACCAGCCTTCTAACAGGCTTTGAGGTATGCGACGTAATTATGCAAAAAGAATGTCATAGTATAGACAGTAGCCCTGAGACTCTGTCCGGTGTTCGAAAACAAAAGCCGGACAGAGGATCAAATAATTTTCGCAGGAGACTAACCATACATGTCTATGTGAATAAGCAGGCGTCGATGCTGGCTGCGACCTCCCATTCTGCCAAAGTCTCCAAACTGAAGCATAATCTGGAGCGGGCCGAGGAAGAGCTCGGCCGTGTGAAAAAACAACTAGAGGACAAGAAAGGTATGCAATGGCCTATTCAGATCAAGAAAGATATGAATGGTTTGTGTTGATCATGTTATCATGATATTTCGTAGGAGCTGCGACCGAAGTGGAGTCCCTCAAGAACGCGCTGGCCGAGGCCCGGAAGAGAGCGGCGAAGGAAGAAGCCACCCGCGAAAAACATGAGGCAAGGGTCGGGGAGGTCCAACAGGAGCTCCAGGACGCCATCAAGAAATGTGAGTCCTTGGAGCGCAAGATTTCGAACCAAGAGTCCGAACTTGCTAAGGCCCACCAAAGCGCACAAGTGGCCCGGGTTGAAGCCCAGGGCACCCTCTAGGAAATCCAGGAGGCCAGGAAAATCGCGGTGGGTAAGGCCTTTATTATGCAGAGCAAATATGTGAAGAATAGGTACCTCTTACTAACCCAGATTTGGAGTTCTCCAGGAGCGTTTGCGGATCTACCGCACAGTGTTGCTGATGCTGCGAAGTTCTTCCGAGCCGAAGAGGGGAGCTCAACGGAGAAGCTGTTCTGGTCGCAATACCTTGCGCTAGAGCATCCGGTGCCCTTTAGCGATCAGCTGAAACAGCTGACCGAACTGCATAGGGTGGCCGAATTGGCCATGAAGGATTTGATAATCCGTCAATGGCCTGCCGAAGCCATACCCGGCAACTACTTCGGGCTCGTGAAGCGGCTGGTCGATGCCTGCCCTCGGCATGATGCCATCAAGCGGTCGGTCTGCATCAAAGGTGCGCGGATGGCCTTCGCCCGTGTCAAGGTGCAGTGGGCGAAAATGAACGCCGTCAAGCTCGCGACCGAGGGACCGCCCGCGGGCAAGGAGCACCGCACGCCCGACCGGTATTTTGATGATGTCCTGGAGGGATCCCGCATTGCAGAGGGCCAGTGTGCAAAAGACATTATCTTTGAATGAAGACATTCATGTTATCTCGTCCTGTATTATGAAACAAAGCCGATATGTAATATAATGCTTGTTGTTTGTTTAAAATTTTGCCTCCTGTGTAGCCGTTTTATTAAATCTGAGAGTTGGCCAGTCGTCGGCTTCAGCCCCCACGTAGGTAGTACGAGGGTGTTTAGGTTGGAACCTAAACACTCTTGATCCAAGAGTTTGGTCCTTGAAGGAGGTGTTTAGCGCAAGGAACCAGGCAATCGGACTATGTGGCTTTATCACCCTCACTTAGCCATAGGAGTTTGACAATAGAAATGTAGGCGTAGCCCCTAGTTAGTATTTGTTAATCCGGACTAGGGTGCTGTAGACACCTGATCGGGTGGAGGCCAATCCGTCGCGCAACGCGGGAAAAATCGCAAGAGATTTCAACCTCCGAATAGCTGACCAGCTCTCGCCGCATCATGACTGTCAGTTTTCGGCTTTCTCTGCTGAGGTGTTTACCCGGATAAACTAGAAACACAATCGCAGTAGTTCTCCCTTTACTACCCTAGCCGATAGGACGGAACGTAAGATAGTAACCATAGGAGCCTGGCAACCCAACTATTGACCAAAGACATGATTCGGAGCCGACGCATATAATGCTAAATTCGGGGTGCCGAACTATACTGTAAAAAGTGTTTGGACTTTGTTGCCGTTGTATGGAGCGCAATGAAGCCCCTGGCGAATTAAAGCATACCAAAGTGTACGGGTGCAATCGATAAGAATCGTGAAATAAAATGAAGTAGTAAGCCAGTGCCACATAAGTTGGGCCGCAAACTATTTCCATTATAATTTGATTAATACATCAAAGCGTATTTGTCCAAATAGTGCGATAAGAAACATGGCTATTTAATATGCCGAGACCAAGGGGGAGCTGCGTGCGGGTCCTGAAAACAGGTAGAGTGATCGTCAAGAAGACCACCTAGGGATTCCCCCACACATCTATGCTACTTGCCGCCTTGGTATATCCATCCTTCAAAAGGATCGATGATCAGGCCGTCGTGAGGGGCCTGTGGAAAAGAAACCTAAAAAGGATAAAAAGAAAAGGGAAAGTATGTGTGCCCGGGGATGGTCGAGCCGCATTATGGACCACAATCGAGTTATGCCTCCGTCTTTGCCCATGGTATTTTGAGTGCGTAGTTATGTACGCGCGGTACGTACGCCGCCATTTGGTCGGGACTGAGACAGAGGCCGAATTGCTATTCGAACTCCTGACGAGTTGGACTGTCATGCTGCGGAGTAGTCCGGAGTCGTTTAACAGTGTCCGGGAGCTTGGCCGCTGAATTAATATTCTGCTTGATAAGGCCGCTCTGTACTTCCGCTGCCAAGGCCGCGGTGTGCTCCTCGGTACGGAGGGAGCGTTCCGTGTTTCCCTTGACTGTTATGACACCCCGTGGTCCGGGCATCTTGAGTTTGAGATAGGCATAGTGTGGCACCGCATTGAATCGAGCAAATGCAGTTCGTCTGAGCAGTGCGTGATAGCCACTGCGGAAGGGGACGATATCGAAGATCAAGTCTTCGCTTTGGAAGTTGTCTGGGGATCCGAAGACGACTTCCAATGTGATTGAGCCCGTGCAGCGAGCCTCTACACCTGGTATTACTCCTTTAAAGGTAGTTTTTGTGGGTTTGATCCTTGATGGATGGATGCCCATCTTGCGGACTGTATCCTGATAGAGCAGGTTGAGGCTGCTGCCACCATCCATGAGGACTCGCGTGAGGTGGAATCCATCAATGATTGGGTCGAGGACCAGTGCGGCTGAACCGCCATGACGGATACTGGTCGGATGGTCCCTGCGATCGAAGGTGATCGGGCAGGACAACCATGGGTTGAATTTTGGGGCGACTGGCTCTATCGCATAGACGTCCCTGAGCGCGCGTTTGCGCTCCCTCTTGGGGATATGGGTAACGTATATCATGCTCACCGTTTTAACTTGGGGGGAAACTTCTTCTGCCCCCTGTGTTCGTCGTCCTCACTTTGCGACCCCTTCTCCTTGTTCTCGATATTTAACTTGCCGGCCTGTTTAAAGACCCAACAGCTTCTGTTGGTATGATTGGTGGGTTTATCGGGGGTGCCGTGGATCTGACATGGACGATCGAGTATGCGGTCCAAGCTGGATGAGCCCGGATTGTTTCTTTTAAATGGCTTGTTCCGCTGGCCGGACTTGGAGCCACTGAATCCGGCGTGGACCGTTGTGTCATCGGTATTGTCACTGTTGCTTCGACGCTTGTGCCTATTGCGTCGGGGCTTGCCGTTGCTATTTCTGGCTTCAGAGGTTCCATGTTCGCTTGCATTATTATTGCCGTGGGCTAGCCAGCTATCTTGCCCCGCGCAAAAGCGGGTCATAAGTGTTGTGAGGGCTGCCATGGACTTCGGCTTTTCTTGGCCGAGGTGTCGGGCGAGCCCTTCCTCGCGGATGCTATGCTTAAAGGCCGCTAGGGCCTCGGCATTCGGACAGTCAACGATCTGGTTCTTTTTAGTTAGGAACCTAGTACAGAATTGCCTGCCTGACTCTCCGGGCTGTTGAACTATGTGACTTAAGTCATTGGCATCCGGAGGTCGGACGTATGTACCTTGGAAGTTGTCACGGAACGCGTCTTCCAAGTCCTCCCAGCTGCCAATAGAGTTTTCTGGCAGGCTGTTTAACCAGTGCCGAGCTGGTCCCTTGAGTTTTAGCGGGAGGTATTTGATAGCATGAAGATCATCATCGCGGGCCATATGAATATGGAGAAGAAAGTCCTCAATCCATACCGCGGGATCTGTTGTTCCATCATATGATTCGATATTCATGGGTTTAAACCCTTCTGGGAATTTGTGCTCCATTACTTCATCAGTGAAGCAGAGGGGGTGTGTGGCACCTCTATATCGGGCCAAGTCGCGACGTAGCTCAGATGGAGTCCGTCTGCGGTTTTCGGCCCGGACGTGGTTATGCTTGTCACGTCCGGCTAGATAGCCGTCGTCGTGCGCCGGGGCACGCCCCCGCGATCCGTAGATCGATCTGGTCTGACCTGCTCTATTTTCCAGGTCCTACCGCAGGTCATATGTATATACCCGAGCTATTGTGTCTCTACCTTTACGGTGAGGTAGTATGGGCTGGTGTTCGGCTTGAGTTGTCGTTTTGTCCCGGGCCACGTGGTGGTCGGTCAGCCGCGTTACGCACTCATGGTACGGGCTCAAGTGCCTCATCGTCGAATTGAGGTAGCATTTTACACTTTGGGTAACTTTTGGTTGGGCGCTCGAGGCCGTATTCCTCGGCTGCCAGGACATTAGTCCACCTGTCATTGAGTAGATCTTGATCAGCTTGAAGTTGCTGCTACTTCTCTTTCAGGCTGCTTGCAGTTGCTATTAGCCGGCGCTTAAAGCGCTCCTGCTCGAGGGGTTCCTCAGGCATGATAAAGTCTTCGTCGCCGAGGCTCACCTCATCCTCGGAGAGTGGAAGATAATTACTGTCCTCCGAGTCTTCGTTTACGGCCTGTTCATCAGGGCTAACTTGCCCATCTTCCCGATCGTCCTGTTCGGATGTTGGCTCGACGGGGTCTTCTTGGTCTTCGGCGTCGTCCGGAGTATTGTTGTCTCTCGTGCCGGTACTGCTGTCTTTTCCACGGCGTGATTTAGAGCGGCGCCGCTGACGTCGGCGCTTTGGTTGTATCTCAGGAGGTTTATCCTTGACTGCATTTTTTCTCGTTATCGTCGTTACCCTCTTTGGGAGTATCCACCATGTACATGTCATACGAAGAGGTGGCCGTCCAGCGTCCGGTAAACGGCGGGTTTTGGGCCTGCTCTTCTCCAGCATCGTCGTCCATACCGTCGATGTCTTCGGAGCCGTAATCGAGCATGTCAGTTATGTCCTTGTTAGTGGCTATGAAGTGGGTGGTGGGTGGGACGTAAAATTCCCCACTCTCAGCCCCTAGTCCGGGTTGGGAGTAGTTCGGACATTGCTCCTCTGTAATGACGAGGGATCGCATCAAGTCCAGAGCCTAGCTTAAAGGCGAGGTTTAGCCAGGGAGAAGAGAGTCCGTGGAGTACGGCGGGAAGGAGACTCTCTGGTCGAGCTCACACGATGCTGACTCCGAGGGTTCGGAGCCAGTGTCCGGGGAGGAGCCCGGCTTCATGATGGTTCCCAGCGACACTACTTCCTCTGGCTCTCCCGTACTAGGCTTAGTGGCCGCAGATAGTCCGGCGGGCTCAGGAATCCCGTCTTCGGACCTGGCGATGCGCTCCAGATCTAAGGCCAGAGCGGAGGTTGGGGTCGTGAACCCTTGGAAGATCAAGTCTCCTCGGATATCAGCAACATAATCCAGATTTCCAAAACTAATCGGGTGACCTGGGGCGTAGCTGTCGATCTGCTCTAGATGGCCAAACGAGTTGGCCCGCAGTGCGAAGCTACCGAATACGAAGATCTGGCCGAGGAGAAAAACCTCCCCGAGGACGGCATTGTTGTAGATGACTAATGGAGCCATCGAACCTTCTGATGACGACACAACTGAACTCTCAATGAAAGCACCAATGTCGGTGTCAAAATCGGCGGATCTCGGGTAGGGGGTCCCGAACTATGCGTCTAAGTCGATGGTAACAGGAAACGGGGGACACGATGTTTACCCAGGTTAGGGCCATCTTGATGGAGGTAATACCCTACTTCCTGCTTGATTGATCTTGATGAATATGAGGATTACAAGAGTTGATCTACCACGAGATCATAATGTCTAAACCCTAGATGTCTAGCCTGTATGATTGTGATTGCCTCTGTGAACTAACCCCTCCGGTTTATATAGACACCGGAGGGGCCTAGGGTTGTACAGAGTCGGTTTGCAGAGGAAAGAATCTTCATATCCGAACGCCAAGCTTGCCATCCACGCAAAGGAGAGTCCCATCCGGACACGGGAGGAAGTCTTCTGTCTTGTATCTTCATGGCCCATCAGTCCGGCCCACGTCACATAGCCTGGACGCCCGAGGACCCCTTAATCCAGGACTCCCTCAATCCCTAACACTCTTTGGCTCTGGGAGTTTTGGGCTTTGTCCTTGCAAGGATCTCTCTCTCTCTCTCTCAAATGCTTCGGAGGTGGGTTGCTCTCAAACGACAAAAGCTGTGCACTAACTCTGAGCAGCCACCAATTTATGGTGTAGGGGGTGGGCTATTTATAGCCAGGAGGCAACCCGACCTGATTTGTCCAAAATAACCTTGGGTCACTAAGGAACCGACACGTGTCCAACGGTCGGATTTCAAACACACGCAGTAGCTTGACTTGGGCTACAAGTAAAGCTAACTCATCCAACTCTGGATAAGATTTGCTCTCATTGTCTTCGCTCGAAGACATAGAATTTTGGTTGAGCATCACATCAGTCACTCTGACTTTGTTCACTTGGACCCCACTTAACATTACGGTGGTTCCTATGACTCAACAAAGAAGAACAGGAAACTTCGAAACAACTATGTCTTTGCACTCCATAGTCTTCACATGAATGTCTTCTCATGTCATAATCTTCACTGTGAATGTCTTCACGAACCACCGTTGTCTTCAATGTCTTCACACATTTTTAGGGGTCATCTCTGATAGGTAAACTGAATCAATAAGGGACTACTACCTGTGTTATCCTGCAATTCTCACAAACAAATTAGTCCCTCAACCAAGTTTGTCGTCAATACTCCAAAACCAACTTGGGGTGGCACTAGATGCACTTACAATCTCCCCCTTTTTGGTGATTGATGACAAATTGGTTGAAGTTTTCAACGGGGATAAAAGTATGTGAAAGTTAAGGATTAAGGCATTGTCTTCATAAGTAGCAAAAAGGCTCCCCCTAAAGATGTGCATATAAGTGGTTTTCTTTTGAATGCAAATGCACATGGCAGGTTGTACTTTGTGGAGATCCACTTCAACTTACGACAACAATTCATCATGCATATATAAGGATAACGAAGATAATGACATGCATAATGAGAAATGGGCATCTGCGGAATGACTTCATGCGGAATTTATCATCGCATCACAAAGTGGTAGCAAGAGTAGCAGACGACCATCAAGTTTAAGCGTTACAACTCAAAAACCAAATAGTTTCAAAACGAGAGTTGTAAGAACTTAGCAAAAATAAAGCAACCACCCATATGGACCCACTTGAGGACTATCAACTCATATGCTTCTCCCCCTTTTGTCAGTAATGACCAAAAAGGTTTGAAGACATAGAGTATCTACTCGTTCCCAGCTGGAGTAGAAGAGGAGCAGGGTCGAAGGTGGAGTTTGGTGGTGCAGACGGGCCTGACGCAGTATCGTGATGCAGTGCACACAAGGTTGGTGAAGTGGCGTCGTCTTCTTCGTCGAAGACTCTGGCAACAACAGTTGCCACTGAAGATGAATGTTCAGAATCTTCAATTGAGGGAGTGCGACACCAACTTGCATTTTGAGGAGGCCTGGAGTCAAACTTGAAGTTCTCTGTGAAGCCATCTTCGCGAAGATCTTCTTCAGGACAGAGCATTGTGAAGCTCTTCCAGGACCGCCTATAGGCTTCATGTGCAACAAATGAGTTCTTGGTGGCCAAGTTGCGAATGTGATTGACATCCACCAAGAGACTCTGCATCTGATGCTTCAGCCAGTCATGATGCCTATCCTGCTTCTGATGTAAAGCCACCAGAAGCTCACGGTCGTTGAGGACACGAGGACGATTCTGAGGCCTTTGAGCTATGGTGCTTGCAGTGGCTTCAGTATTGGCTTAGTGTGGTATGCACAGGTTGCCGGCCAGAGGATATGCAGGAGTTGCAGCATTAGGCACAAGAATCCCTTCAATGGGCTGTGTGAAGCTCTGGAATTCTGCATTCTGAAGGTGGAGTGGCTTCTTGGCAGGCTCGGGGTAGATGGCTTCAATAGACATATCAACTTCAGGCAGAAAGACAATATGGTTGCGCGCTGAAGGCTGATAGTCAATGGTTGAATGAAGCTTAATCAAGCGCATCACCCATGGAGCATAGAATTTCAGACCAAATTGATCAATTTCGGAAGCAGCAAGTTGTCTGATGAAGAAATCCTGAGTGTTGAACCTGATGCCATTGATGATATAGAATACCAAAGTCTTCATGGCGCCTTCAAGTTTGGCTTCAGAAGAATTTCCTTTGATAGGCCAGAGAGTACGCCTCAGAATATGGTACACTGTGCATGGCAAGTACTCAAGGTCCTTGACAAAGAACTCCTTTGGGTATTAAGCGTCTTGTGGCAATGGCTTCATCATGCTAAGCATTTGGCTCATATTTGGCTCTGGCTTCTGAAAGATGCTCTGTAGCTCATTCTGATGAAGCTGACAACCAGGTTCGTATAACTCACCTGGAGTGGGCAGGGAAGTAAGCTCGATGATGTCCTGAGCTTTGGCTTCATGATGTACATCACATGTCATCCACTCAAGGACCCAAGTCTTCGGATCCCTGTTGAAGCCTCGAATGTGTAGAGTGGCATAGAACTGCATCAGAAGCTCTTCGTTCCAATGTTCCTTGTCAGTCACAAAAGCCAGAAGACCAACATCCCGAAAGCAGTCAAGGGCCTCTTCAAGACATGGCAGCCCAGCCATAGCATCACCAATCCAGAAGTTTGTGTGGAAAAATCCGGTCTTGGTTGTACAAGATGCAAGAGTAATAGCTTCGCTGCTGATGGCTCCAAAATCTGTCAGAGGAGATCTTGGGCTTCGTGTATGGGTTCTTGGTGCTAACGAAGAAGGTATTGTGCTCTCTGAATCTGAGCACGCTGAATGAGCCCTGTGTTGTGACAGCACTTGGAAGCCTTGGCAGACGTGGCTTTGGCTTTTGAACTTGAGGCCTCTGCTCCACATGATAATCATACTGTGGCCCGGGAGCAGTAGGTGGAACCATAATTGGCCATTTGACTCTGACAAGCTGACCTTCACGATCGAATGCTTTTTCCATTGTATGAGTCCTAGGGGAAGGAACAACGCCATCTGAAGCGATTGGCGTCACAGTGGCTTCAACATTCACATTGGTTTCAGGTTCCACATTGTCTTCAGCCATGACTGAGTCATTGGCTTCGGCGGCGTTGTTAGTGGCAGCCTCAGTGTTTTCAACCTCCATCTGTTCATTGACTGGAGGGTCGGGCACAATCACATTCTCTTCAAGAATGGCTGGATTATTGGCAGGGGGTGTGGCTTCTCTTTCTTCTCCTTTATCTTCTTCTTTTTCTTCCTCGGCTGATGCAGCCGGAATGTCTTCAGCAGTCTTGGCTTCAGACTCTGAGGCAGACGCAGAAGGAGTGGCTTTAGGAAACACTTGACGTGCTACAGAGCTAGTGTGTTGCACTTCTTCTTCTGGAATGCTCGACATGGAGACCTGTGGCCTGAGGCCTTTGCGAAGCCTGCGAAATGCTGGCGGCGCCTTTGGAGAAGGAGTGGTCTCCATGTAGTTGTCATCATCAAGCACCGAAGAGGTGACTTGAGCAGGTGGAGTACGGGGTGTTTCATCTTGTATTGGGGTATCTTGTTGTTGGCGCTCAGCCCGTGATTCATCTTGAGCAAGTGGCGTCAATGGACGGCCAATGCTAATAAGTTCACTGCTCATTGGAGCAGGCGATGATACCGACTGGGGCTCGAGCTGAGGAAGGACTTCATCATCATCCACATTGTCTTCATGGCCAATGTCTTCAGCTTCGTTGGGGTCAATAGCTGGAACTTCTTCACTTGCTTGAGCCTCTGTGGAAGCAGGCTCATGAATCACAAGGCGATGTTCTTGGTTGGTTGAAGCAGGGAGAGCAACGGAGATGGGTTCAATGATGAGGGGCTCTGGGGCAACATGCTCTTTCTTTGAAGTCTTTGAAGCCTTTGTCTTCAATTTCTTCTTGGAGGGAGCATCATCAGATGTATCCTTGAGCTTCCTCTTTCTGGCTTCGGCTTCAGCATGCCTGGTTTTCTTCAGCTCTGAAGTTGCTGAGGTGACCTTTGGCTTCGAGCCAGTCATACTGGCAGGGAAGACAATGCTAGGTTCTTCCTGCTGTTGTGCTTTGGATTGAGCCGCAGCAGACTTCTTCTTTTGCTTGGCAGCCATCCTGGGGTCGATGCCAGGACGTCCAAGAGCCTTTCTCTTCTCAGCTTCATTATGCGCTTGAACACATTTCTGCGCATAGTACTTCATGCGCTCGTGTGAGCCTTTGGCTTCTTCACGCTTCTTGTGGAATTTAGCCTTGAGATCATGCAACATCTTCTTGGAGACTTGCACATTAGCCACACTGAGCTTGGCTATGTTCTTCTTGAAATGCGCCTTCTCATGATCAATCTTGTTCTTGAGCTCGACGGTTTTCTGAGCTAAGGCCAATTCATTTGCAATGGCTCCATGAAATGTGACGCTGATGTCCACGGGCAGCTGCAGGTCATCAATACTGATGCTCTGGTCGTCAAACCATTCATCGATGAAGTTGTTCAAAATATCAACATCAAAGAGGGCAGATCATAGAAGATCTCCGCCTCTTCCTTGCTCTTTATCAGCATCTCTAGAGCTTCATCACCAAGATCTTCATCACTTGACAGATCAATGGTGTCTTCCTCGTTGCGCAGAACGGCATCAGGAGTCAGGTTATGCCCTGAAATTTTCTTGGGCTTCTTGGTCTTCTTGGTCCTTTTGGAGACACGAGACAAGTCTTCAGACTGCACACTGGGTTCAGGAGGTGCAGCCTTCAATGGCTTCATAGGCGAAGCGGTTGGTGCAGCAGAGGGCTTTGAAGCTTTTGTCTTCTTCTTCTTCTGCTTAGGTGGTGCTGGCGCATCTTCAGAATCTGCGTCATCAGCAGATTGATCCACCGTGGCCCTCTACGCAGCAATGTGGGAGAGGAGCCCATCGAAGCTATTGAAGGGGCCGATGACATTGGGATTGGCTTCACGTGTGCCATCCTGTCTTGAAGCAGACGGACCAGGGTTGAAGTTGAGTCTGAAAGCCTTCCTGTTCTTTTCAGCTGACTCCTTTGCAAACTGAAAGTTGCGCTTGAAGAGATTGTCGTCATGACACCATTGTCGGTGTCAAAACCGGTGGATCTCGGGTAGGGGGTCCCGAACTGTGCGTCTAAGGCGGATGGTAACAGGAGGCGGGGGACACGATGTTTACCCAGGTTCGGGCCCTCTCGATGGAGGTAATACCCTACTTCCTGCTTGATTGATCTTGATGATATGAGTGTTACAAGAGTTGATCTACCACGAGATCGTAGAGGCTAAACCCTAGAAGCTAGCCTATGGTATGATTGTTGTTGTCCTACGGACTAAACCCTCCAGTTTATATAGACACCGGAGGGGGCTAGGGTTACACAGAGTCGGTTACAAGGGAGGAGATCTACATATCCGTATTGCCAAGCTTGCCTTCCACGCCAAGGAGAGTCCCATCCGGACACGGGACGAAGTCTTCAATCTTGTATCTTCATAGTCCAACAGTCCGGCTAAAGTATATAGTCCGGCTGTCCGAGGACCCCCTAATCCAGGACTCCCTCAGTAGCCCCCAAACCAGGCTTCAATGGCGATGAGTCCGGCACGCAGATTGTCTTCGGCATTGCAAGGCGGGTTCTTCTCCAAATTCTGAGTACCTGTTGAGTAGTGTCCGGCTTCCCATAAATGTTGCACTCCTTGGCTTCCGCGCCTAATAATGGCTATCTTCCACGTGTCGAGCGAATGCGAGAAGCCAGGACATTTTTACATTCGCCACCCTAGCTATGTGAGTAAATCGTCTATTAAAGAGGCAGGGATTCTCAGATCCAGATCACACCATCCTCCCACAGCGAGTATCCATCGGAGCGTGCCCGGAAAAAATCCATTCCAACATGGCCGGCCATCGCAGCTCCTCCTCTCGCTCCCGTAGCCCTAAGCCCGGCAATTGGAAGAAGTGTTCCGTCCCCCACAGCCAATTAGTAGAGTTACAGACCCAGGGATTTCTCCCTCCAGCGTATATGGTCCCCGTTCGAGCCGGGCTCGCCACCTACAGTGGCGGGGAGCAAGCGGAGAGCTCTCCCAACCCATCCATGGGGGAGCGGGTATGCCTTGTCCCTTACTTATTAAGAGGGCTCGGATTTCCAATTCATCCGTTCCTCCGCAGGCTCCTGGAGTTCTACGGCCTCCAGCTGCATAATTTTACTCCCGCCTCCATATTACACATCGCTGGCTATGTCGCCCTTTGCGAGCTGTTTCTGGGCTGCGAAGCTCATTTCGAGCTATGGAAGAGGCTATTCTGCCTCGTACCCCGTACACAGGAGGGGTTAATATACCAAGTGAGCGGAGCCGAAATATGGCGCATCGCCGGGACCGGATACCTGTCCGGTACTCCGAAGAAGACATCCGAGGACTGGCCTTCGGAGTGGTTTTATATGGAGGACGTTCCTCTTCCGGACCCTA
Organism: Aegilops tauschii subsp. strangulata; assembly: GCF_002575655.3. Classification (NCBI taxonomy): domain Eukaryota; kingdom Viridiplantae; phylum Streptophyta; class Magnoliopsida; order Poales; family Poaceae; genus Aegilops; species Aegilops tauschii. The sequence continues at coordinate 514,488,907 of NC_053037.3, read as the reverse complement.
TTCGGATGGGCCTTCCTGAGTTTGACAACGCTCCCTTGAAGAAACGCTGCAGCTGGCACCCTCGGAGCCCTCAGGAGGAAGATAACGGGGAAGTTCTTTACCTGATGAGTCGGATACAGACGCTGGCCCAGTCAGGATTGAAAGTAATGGAGGTTATGTCAATATGTATAATGCGGGGGGTACATCCACTTCAATATCGGGGGCAACCCATGTGGCACTTCAACGGAGAAGACGATGCCACCTGCTGCGGTCGTAAGGGACCGGACTCAGTCGCTGCTCTAGCAAAATTTTTGTCCGATTTGTACAAAGGAGAGGAAGAGGAGTTCATCCGCATTAAGCCACGGGATGGATTCTTCATGTACAATCCTCCAAGCTGGGTGAGCTGCCACTTTTTACTCCCAACCTTCCCGCATTCTTCGTCATAAGTATTTACCTTGCTGTTTCATAGCAGGAACTACGAAAAGCTGTAAGGGAGGTCCACAGCCCGCCTCCACAACCAGAGGACCCTGACCGGGCCCTCGACCCCGGACTCGAAGAGGATCCGGACACATTTGTGGAGCTGATTGACAGGACGTTCTATCAATTGAGCTGCGATGATGCCATGGTGGCCATCATAGCCGATTATCCTGGACTACTCCCTGCATCGCATGTAAGTAAAACCGGAGTCCCAACTTCCGAGAAGGATCCCTTTTTCTGCACTTCACCTACCGCACACATATGGTGTCTTACAGGGAAGGCCCTCGGGACGCCATGCCGAACCCGCAGTGACTCACCAACAAGGGGCACCAAAGCCGGGTAGGCTTAAAAGGAAGGCAGTCAGGACTGAGACGCCATCGCAGAGGTATGAAACAGAACCCCGCTCCGTGGTTGTCGTCTTTTAAAATATATAATAACGTCCATGTTTCCTTGTAGGAAAAACGCTCGCTGGACTATATCCGGAGAGGTTGCCGGCCACGCCTCCACCAGCCAGGCTCCAGAGCCGGACCTAGAGGCGGACGCTAACATGGGGCCAACACCGGATGTTCCTCCTACAGAGGATGCAGATAGGCTGTCTGCTATGAATTCCGAAGTGGAGAGTGCCATGAATCACAGGCGTCGCCGGGCCGTACTCCGTGACGCTTGTTTCTCCCAAGAGGCGTTCGATGCCTTCAACTCAGGAGACGCGTACATCCGAGCTGCTCAAAATGGTCTTGCCAGAGCCACGGACCAGTATGTAAAGGATATACGGGTAAGGAAATCTAATAATTATGTATATCAGTAGCCCCTGAGACTTGAAGCAGTTGACACAACTGATTTAAGGATCATTGTTTGCATAGGTTCTTACGGAGAATAATACCCAGTTGTCTCTAGAGCTGGAGGAGTGCAAAGCCCAGCTTCAGGCCGCAGTTGCCGCAGTGAAGGAGTCCGAGAAGGCCCCATCAGGTAACACTTGTTTTCATTGCAAAGAATGTCGTGTATCAGGTAGTATGCGGCATGCGTGCAAATCTAACAATAGATTCTGCAGATGACTCTGGAGTGAATCCGGAGGTCGTGCGAGGGGATGAGCAACATGCTAACCGACAGCTAAAGGCTGGCGAGCGCGTGCTTACACGGGTTAGGCGGGAGAAAAACGATCTCCAAGATGCCAATACCCGGCTGGGCGTTGAACTTAAAGATGTTCGAGCCCAGCTTGCTGACTCCGTAAAGGAGAATAAGAGGCTTCGACGCGGCATTTTCAGTAAGTGCTTGAACGAACTTTTAAAGAGTTCGGCGAAGAAACCGGCTGACAGAGTTATATCTGTAGGTATGCTGACAGGTCGTCCCACGGAGGAGATGCCCGGGTCTACAGGCGATCTTCTGCCAGAGCTCTCACAACTGCACGAACAAGTACGACAGGGGATGCAGGGCGTTGCCCAAGCCTTGTGGCCATCCGCCTCCCTGCCACGAGGCATGAGAGAGCTTGTGAAAAGCTCAAGGGAGCACGGCGGCGCTTCCGATTATGGAAGATATCAGCCTGCCTACAAGGTGCAAGGGAAGCCTGGGACATGGTGAAGACGCGATATACCAAGGCTGACCCGAACCACATGGTCGAGGTCGGACCTGTGGGGCCTGACGGGAAAGAGATCCCCGTCAGTTTGGTTTATGACCAGGTAGAATTAGCCGCAAAGTATTCTCAACAGGACTGTAGGCTAGACAGCCTGTTGGATGGTATAGAAGAAGAATTTAGTCAGTCTAAGTGACTGTGTACTTCAAGTGACATATATTGTCCCTAGCCGGATTGTAAATCATTTGTCATGGCGGACCCTTTCGCTTCAACCTCCGGACCCGACAGTCCGGAGTGTATCTGAATACCCGCTCAGTTATGTAAAAACCGGGATATGCGTGGAAACCAGGCGTAGGGGTCATAAGTGCTTGAACAGACAAGTACCCAACTAGCTACGTTATATTACATGGATAGTAAGAAACATCTTCCAGGGAGAATAGTTCCGTTAAGGGTTCCTTTCCATGGGTACACATGCATTAATGCGCATGTCCGGCTGCGAAAAGAGACGCATGATATAAACTTCTGGGGGCATGTAGTACAATAAATAGAAATCGTCTTTTATTCACCGACCGAATATTCCCTTAAGAACCCTAGCTTTCGGCTTCACCCAGTCTGAGGTACACATCCGGCTGACCCGGTAGTAACAATCGCAGAGGTGCTCCCCTTATGCCCTAGCCGAATTAACGGGAACGTAGGGCATAAACACAAGAGCCAGGCAACCCAGCTTGGCCAAAACTTAAGTCATATCGATGCACATAGTGGCGAAAAAAGGTACATGTGAAAAGTAACACATGTGTGGGGCCTAGAGCCCGGAACGTAGCTATATCAAGCTTCTGTATAAGAAGCCCCCAGGTATCATGAGCGCAGCTAGCGCGTCAATATTGTGTAGTCGAGACACATTTTAGCCTTTGAAGGCCTTAAAGAAAAAAAGAAAAGGCAAGAAAGAGAGAAAGAAAGAAAAGACAGATAATGAATATATAAAAAATTGACAGAGGTAAGGAGACGAACACCGAGTCCGGCACTAGGCGTAGAACCTTCGGAGTCTGGCTGCGTTCCATGGGTTTGGCTCGAGTCGATTATCCGATGCATCCCGCAGACGGTACGCTCCACCGGTCAGAATTTGGTCAATAACGAAGGGACCTTCCCATTTGGGCTTGAGCTTGTTCTTTTCTTCTCCGGTAGGCGTAGAACGAGTTCGCCAACGTTATAAGTTTTGGCCCGTACTTCTCTGCTTTGATACCTTCGAGCCTGTTGCTGATAGAATGCGGAACGGGCTTTTGCCACGTCACGCTCCTCCTCCAGGGCGTCCAAACTGTCCTGCCGATCAAGCTCGGCTTCTTTCTCTTCATACATGCGCACTCGAGGTGAGTCATGAATTATGTCGCAGGGCAGTACCGCCGCTGCGCCTTACACCATAAAAAACGATGTGTATCCGGTAGTGCGATTCGGCGTGGTCCGCAGCCCCCATAGTACGGAGTCGAGCTCCTCTACCCAGTGCGTATCGGATTCCTTCAAGGATCGCACTAATCTGGGTTTAATGCCGCTCATGATAAGACCATTTGCTCGCTCGACTTGACCGTTAGTTTGCGGGTGATAGACAGAAGCATAATCGAGCTTGATGCCCATGTTGCTGCACCAAAATTTTACCTCGTCGGCTGTAAAGTTCGAGCCGTTATCGGTGATGATGTTGTGGGGGACGCCATAACAGTGTACAACCCCGGATATGAAGTCTATCACTGGTCCGGATTCGACCGTTTTAACTGGTTTGGCTTCTATCCATTTGGTGAATTTGCCCACCATGACCAATAGGTATTTTTTCTTATGGCTTCCCCCTTTAAGGGGTCCGACCATATCAAGCCCCCAGACTGCAAAGGGCCAAGTGATGGGGATTGTTTGCAGAGCGGTAGGCGGCATATGGCTTTGGTTTGCAAAAGGCTGGCAACCGACGCAACGTTGAACGAGGTCCTGTGCGTCTTCTCGGGCCATCGGCGAGTAGAAACCTGTACGGAAGGCCTTGCTTACAAGGCCCCGGGCTGCGGCGTGGTGGCCGCCAAGTCCAGCATGAATTTCTGCCAAAAGCTTCCGTCTTCCTCTTCGGAGATGCACCTTTGAAGGACTCCGGTAGCGCTTTTCTTATAAAGCTCTCCCTCGTGGACCTTGTAGGCTTTAGACCGCCGCACAATGCAGCGCGCCTCGTTTGGGTCCTCGGGTAGTTCCTGCCGAGTTAGGTAGGCTAGGAATGGTTCTGTCCACGGGGCGATGCCAGCCATTATCACGTGGGCGGAAGGTGTTATTTCGGTGGCAGAGCCTCCGATTATGTCAGAGTGTTTGGTATCTGGTGTTGTGGCCGGGTCCGGACTATTGTTACCGGTCTCTCCTTCCCATACCACGGATGGCTTAAACAGCCTTTCCAAGAAGATATTAGGTGGGACAGGGTCGCGCTTAGCACCGATGCGGGCGAGGATGTCCGCCGCCTGATTGTTTTCCCGGGCCACATGGTGGAATTCAAGCCCCTCGAACCGAGCTGACATTTTGAGGACGGCGTTGCGATAAGCCGCCATTTTTGGATCCTTGGCGTCGAAGTCTCCATTTATTTGAGATATTGCGAGGTTCGAGTCCCCACGCACCTCCAGGCGTTGAATGCCCATGGAGACTGCCATCCGGAGACCATGTAACAGGGCCTCATATTCTGCTGCATTGTTGGAGTCTGTGTATAGTATTTGGAGTACGTATTGAACTGTATCTCCGGTGGGGGATGTCAGGATGACGCCAGCCCCCAGACCAGCCAGCATTTTAGAGCCGTCAAAGTGCATAATCCAATTGGAGTACGCGCCGTACTCTTTAGGGAGTTCGGCTTCTGTCCATTCGGTGACGAAATCAGCTAGTACTTGTGACTTAATGGCTCGCCATGGTTTTTATATTATGTCGAACGGGAGGAGCTCAATAGCCCATTTAGCAATCCGGCCCGTGGCCTCGCGGTTGTTTATTATGTCGTTGAGTGGTACTTCAGAGGCCATTGTAATTGAACACTCTTGAAAGTAGTGTCGTAGTTTCTGGGATGCCATGAAGACCGCGTATGCTATCTTTTGATAATGTGGGTACCGTGATTTGCATGGAGTGAGGACAGTAGATACATAGTATACCGGCTTTTGAAGCGGAAACTTATGTCCGTCCATCTCTCGTTCGATGACGAGCACTGCGCTTACAACTTGGTGTGTTGCCGCTATATATAGCAGCATTTGTTCGCCGACGTTAGGTGCGGCCAAGATTGGGTTTGTGGCCAAAACGGGTTTTATTTCTTCTAATCCGGCCGTGGCCACATCCGTCCACTCGAAGTGTTCGATGCGTCGGAGAAGGCGATAAAGAGGCAGTGCCTTTTCTCCTAATCGGGAGATGAAGCGGCTTAAGGCAGCCACGCATCCAGTTAGTTTCTGGATTTGCTTGAGGTCTGTTGGGATGGCCAACTGTGACAGAGCTCGGATTCTAGCCGGATTTTCTTCGATTCCTCTGTTGGAGGCAATGAAGCCTAAGATCTTTCCGGCGGGCACGCCGAAGACGCATTTTTCCGGATTGAGCTTAATGTCGTATGTTCAGAGATTGTCGAACATGAGCCTCAAGTCGTCTATTAAGGATTCGACGTGTCTGGTTTTAATGACCACATCGTCTATGTATGCCTCCACTGTTTTGCCAATTTGTGTCTCCAAGCATGTCTGAATCATGCGTTGATAGCTTGCACCGGCGTTTTTGAGCCCGAAAGGCATGGTGTTAAAACAGAAGGGGTCGTATGGAGTGATAAATGCCGTTGCGGCTTGATCGGACTCCGTCTTAATTTGATGGTATTCGGAGTATGCGTCGAGGAAACACAATGAGTCGTGTCCTGCGGTAGCATCAATAATTTGATCAATGTGAGGGAGGGGGAAGGGATCCTTTGGGGAAGCCTTATTAAGGTCCTTGAAGTCGACGCATAGGCGCCAGGATTTGTCCTTCTTTGGTACCATCACCAGGTTTGCTAGCCAGTCCAGATGTTTTATTTCTCGAATGAATCCGGCCTCCAGTAACTTGGCTAGCTCCTCTCCCATGGCTTGTCTCTTAGGCTCAGAGAAGCGCCGAAGAGTTTGCTTGACCGGCTTGAATCCCTATAGGATGTTAAGGCTATGCTTGGCCAGCCTGCTTGGGATTCCTAGCATGTCTGAAGGATGCCAGGCGAAGATGTCCGAATTTGCGCGCAAGAACTCCCGTAGCGCAGCGTCTACTGTGGGGTTTAACTGTGCCCCGATGGATGCTGGTTTTGTAGGGTCCGTTGGATGGACTTGGAATTTGACTATTTCATCTGCTGGTTTAAAAGAGGTGGACTGGGATCTTTTGTCAAGTATCACATCGTCCCTATCCACTATGGAGCGCAGCGCAGTTAATTCCTCGGCCGCGAGGGCTTCGGATAACGCCTCGAGGGCCAGTGCGGCTGATTTATTTTCGGCGCGGAGTGCTATGTCCGGATCACTAGTTAGAGTGATGATTCCATTGGGCCCGGGCATTTTGAGCTTCATGTACCCGTAATGGGGTATAGCTTGGAAATCGTGAATGGCTCCCGCCCTAGAAGGGCGTGGTATCCGCTATTGAATGGGGCCACTTGGAATGTGATTTCTTCGGACCTATAATTCTCCGGCGTGCCGAATACCACATCTAGTGTGATTTTCCCAGCACATCGTGCCTCCTGACTAGGGATGATTCCTCTGAAGGTCGTGCTGCTTTGCTTAATGTGGCTTCTGTCTATTTCCATTTTCGAAGAGTCTCCTCATAGATGAGGTTTAATCTGCTGTTGCCGTCCATGAGCACTTTAGTAAGCCGGAAGCCGTCCACAATTGGACTAAGGACCAAGGCGGCTGGTGCTCGGACTGTTCGGAATTTAGGTTCGTCACTGGCATTGAAGGTGATAGCCGTATCGCTCCATGGATTTATTGCTGCCACGTGGCAGACTTCGGCAAGGCTGCGGAGTGCTCGCTTACGCCTATTATTTGAGGCGAAGGTCTCGAAGACTGTCAATACTGTATTTTTGTTCTCCACGAGATGGTGCTCTGCGGTATTGTTGATGAGGAGATCCTCACCGCTCTTGGCCACCTGCCGGAGTACCCAACATGCTCTAAGGCTGTGTGTTGGCATGGTATCCGATGTACTGTGAATTTTGCATGGCCCATTAAGCCATCCCTCCAATACGGTTCCACGCCCTGTAGTGGGCTTTTGCTTCTTTGTAATTGGATCGGGTGACTTACAAGAGTGCACCCTTTTAGTTCGGACTGGGGGTTTAATGAGGGCCGGAGGATCCTAGAATTTTGTTTGGGTTTTCCAGGCGCTTTCCATCGCATAGTACTTTCGTACTATGGCCGCCAACTGAGCGAAGTGTGCTATGTCACGTCGACTTATGGCGTTGAGGATTCCCTTGTCCGTGCAATTATTGCAAAATAATGAAATTGCGTCTTCCTCGCGACAGTCCTTAACCTTGCTCATTACAAGGCGGAATCTGGCCCAATAGTGGTGTACTGTCTCTTGGGGCTCTTGTCTAATGTGGGAAAGATCACTTATATCTGGGTGGGTGGGTAGATTTAGGTCCGAACCCTGACCCGATCTGAGACCCAGGGGCGGAGGAGTTTCCGATCTTGGAAGCTCGGGCTCCGGGACGTTGCCCGCAAGGTCTGGCCCGCTGTCTGATTCTAGGTTCAAGGCTTGGGCCATGTCCTCCCGTAGACGGGTATCCGGCTCGGAGAGCTCAGGAATCTGGACATAGTTCGTCCTCAAGATGGAGGAAGAATTGCTGAGTTGCTCCTCCACCACCGCTATCTGATGGGTGACCGGCGGAGAGTTAATCTCCCTTTGGTCGGGTTTAAGCCCGATCTGATCATAGTCCGTAGCGAGTCCCAAGGCGGCGATGCGATCCAAGAGCTCGTTCAAGGAAGAGAGCTCCATTGGATGCAACTGCTCGGTGAATTCCGAGCCGACGTGGAGGCTGTTTTCCCTGACCCGAGAAGTCATCATCGGCGCAGAGGCTGAACGGGCGTTCATGACGAAACCGCCTAGTTGGAGAGTTGGGCCTACAGCCAGGGCTCCCCCAGAGGTGATGTTGTCCTGGACAACGAGACGAGCCATCCAGCCTTATGAAGACGTCACAGTGGAACTCTTAATGAAATCACCAATGTCGGTGTCAAAACCGGCGGATCTCGGGTAGGGGGTCCCGAACTGTGCGTCTAAGGCGGATGGTAACAGGAGGCGGGGGACACGATGTTTACCCAGGTTCGGGCCCTCTCGATGGAGGTAATACCCTACTTCCTGCTTGATTGATCTTGATGATATGAGTGTTACAAGAGTTGATCTACCACGAGATCGTAGAGGCTAAACCCTTGAAGCTAGCCTATGGTATGATTGTTGTTGTCCTACGGACTAAACCCTCCGGTTTATATAGACACCGGAGGGGGCTAGGGTTACATAGAATCGATTACAAGGGAGGAGATCTACATATCCGTATTGCCAAGCTTGCCTTCCACGCCAAGGAGAGTCCCATCCGGAGACGGGATGAAGTCTTCAATCTCGTATCTTCATAGTCCAACAGTCCGGCTGTCCGAGGACCCCCTAATCCAGGACTCCCTCAGGTTCAGGGGCAGACGGACCAGGGTTGAAGTTGAGTCCGAAAGCCTTCCTGTTCTTTTCAACTGACTCCTTTGCAAACTAAAAGTTGCGCTTGAAGAGATTGTCGTCACGACACCATAACAGAGATGATGGGTCGGCATTCTTAGGCTGAGGTCCTCGGACCATGCAAGGATAGAAACAGCTTCAGGCTTCGTCTTGGGTGGAAAATTCTTGTAAAGAATATCTCCCCATGGGCGCTTGATAGCATTCTTCTCAGCATATTCAGGAGTGACGAAGTTGTACTTGAACCACTTTTCTGCCAAATATCTTCGGATCCATTGGATTCGGGTCTTTCGCTGATTGTAGTTCTCCTTTGGATCGGTCTTGTACATCTCATACAGATTCGGAGGCAAATTTAGAGCAGTATTGCCACGGCGTTGCCTGCCACCCTTCCTTGCAGATTTCTCAGTGGCCATGATATTCAGAAAGATAGGTTCAGAACAGTGAATGGCTTCCGTCTACTTGTCAAGCAAGAACTGGCTTCAGGGGAGTGAATATGGTGCTGTAAGAATTCTACAAATGAATGCAGACTATGAGAACCAAGGGATTCTCCCACGGACATGTACCTGTGACATCATTAGAGATGCGAGGGAAGGGGAAGAGGTCATATGCATTCTCAGGAGATTTTGAAGATAAATTAGTTTGAAGACATTGACCTCATAGTGCGAAGACATTCACTTATTTGAAGTGAGTTGGTTCCAGATTTGTACGAATCCTTGAATAAGTACAAGTGAGGAATCTAACTAGTTATGAAGCACAAGTGAACATACTTTGCAAGATAGGAGATTCAGAAAGAGACAAATCCAGATTTGGAAGTGTAGAAACCACTTTTGATTGAAGTGGATGGATTTGACAGATCAAAAAGACTGTAAAAAGTGAGATTTATTTACCACAGATGAACTGCTAGACGAGGCAGATGGGAGGCCGAGCAGTCCAATCTCCCGCGCCCTAACTTGGCGGCGGAAGACACCTACGGCGGCGGCGGAGAAGACGAGGTCCGCGGCCGGCGTGAGGACGGCGTCGAAGAGGCCGCGGCAGCTAAGTGCTTCATCTCCGGCATCGACGCGAGCTAGCGGTGGCGCTAGGGTTTGAGCGAGATGGCGAGGTGGAAGAGGATATAATGACCGCGCGGGATAGGTATTTATAAGGTAAAGGGCTGCACCGCACAATTACACAGGTGCCCCTGGCGGTTCACATCTGATGGACACGTGGCATGCATGCAACTCATGGGAAGTTGTTCCATGTTCCCACGCACACCTGGTTTGTCGGGTGGTCGTTCCGGCTTCTCCGGTATTCAGGCAAGAGAGATATAGCATTGAAAGAAATTTTAAATGTGTGTCTCTGTATCTTCAGCTGACAAGGACCAAGTGAAGACATTCGACACATTTCAACAGAATGCATATGACTAGATAGATAGAATTTGAGGAAGAAGCATAAAAGGGGTTAGGGTCCGACCACATTCACTTACTTCAGAAAAAACAAGTTTGAAGACATAGCTATAAATGAATGCTATGGAGGACAGAACACGTATATATATATACATCAGACCATATCAACATTGCGAAGATAAATCTTGAAGTCAAATCAATGTTGAAGACAAACAAAATGCGAAGATAATGCAATCATGACGCCAAATGAAAATCTTCGAGAAAGTTTGGTCGTGGCGTTACCCACCGTATAGGAAGTATTAGACCCAGACACGGTGCACAATTATCGTGGTGCTCCGAAGTCAAATTCCACGTCAATGTATTCACACTTAGAGTGTATGTCTTCAGTGATTGAAGATATACGTTACTTCATGTGTTGCACATCTAAGTCATCAACATGCATAAGCGTTAGGATGTGTGTCCAATCACAGGACATTTGAGGATTCTAAGATATTTAGCTCACACCGTAACTTGCAAAACCTTTTCTCATCCAAGGGCTTTGTGAAGATATCTGCCAATTGCTCTTCAGTGTTGACGTGAATGATATCAATATATTCCTTCATGACATGATCTCTGAGAAAATGATGACGAAGCTGAATGTGCTTTGTCTTCGAGTGCTGAACTGGATTGTTGGCAATCTTGATGGCGCTTTCATTATCGCAATAGAGTGGCACATGCTTCAGGTGGATGCCATAGTCCCTGAGAGTTTGCTTCATCCATAGAAGCTGAGCGCAGCAAGATCCATCAGCAATGTATTCGGATTCAGCAGTGGAGAGTGATACACAGTTCTGCTTCTTTGAATACCAACAAACAAGAGATCGTCCAAGAAAGTGACATGTGCCTGATGTGGACTTGCGATCAACCTTGTCACCAGCATAATCAGCATCTGAGAATACAACTAGATCAAACTCTGAGCCCTTTGGATACCATAATCCTAGTGTTGGGGTGTAAGCCAAATATCGAAGAATTCGCTTCACAGCTAAGTGATGTGATTCCTTTGGTGCCGCTTGGAATCGGGCACACATGCAAACGCTAAGCATTATATCAGGCCTAGATGCACACAAGTAAAGTAAAGAACCAATCATGGAGTGGTATACCTTTTGATCGAACTCTTTACCATTGTCGTCGGGGCCCAATTGGCCTTTGGTTGGCATTGGCGTCATATACCCTTTGCAGTCTTGCATTCCAAACTTCTTCAGGCAATCTTTGAGATATTTTTCTTGTGAAATGAAGATGCCATTGCTCTGCTGACGGATTTGAAGACCAAGGAAGAATTTCAGCTCACCCATCATGGACATCTGATATTGCTCTTGCGTCATATGCCCAAACTCATCACTGTATCTCTTGTCAATGCAGCCGAAGATAATGGCATCCACATAGATTTGGCATACAAACAGTTCACCATCATATGTCTTCGTGAAGAGATTGGGATCTAGAGAACCAGGTTTGAAGCCTTTGGTCTTCAGGAAGTCTTTGAGTGTGTCATACCAAGCTCGAGGTGCCTGTTTGAGGCCATACAGTGTCTTGTTGAGCTTGTATACCATGTCAGGACGCTTTGGATCTTCAAAACCAGGTGGTTGTGCAACATACACTTCATCTTCAGTTTTGCTGTTGAGAAAGGCACTCTTTACATCCATTTGGTACAGAGGAATGTTGTTGTGGTTGGCATAGACTAGCGGTATGCGAATGGCTTCAAGCCTAGCCACAGGAGCAAATGTTTCATCGAAGTCAATCCCTTCAACTTGTGCGTAATCTTGAGCAATGAGACGAGCCTTGTTTCTGACAACTTGACCATGCTCATCTTGTTTGTTGCAATAGATCCATTTGGTGCCGACATTGTGCTTGCGAGGATCTGGACGCTTTACCAGCTCCCATACGTTCAGCTCGAACTGTTGAAGCTCTTCTTGCATAGCTTGAATCCAAGGTTCCATGAAGGCTTCATCAACTCTCTTGGGTTCAGATATAGAGAAATATGCAAAGTGCCCACAGAAATTTGCTAGCTGTGTTGCTCTTGAACGAGTGAGTGGACCAAGTGCATTGATGCTATCAATTATCTTCTCAATCTGTACTTCATTTGCAACACGAGGATGAACTGGACGAAGATTTTGCCCTTGCTGATCATTGTCTTCATCTTCAGCATTGGCTTCAGGCTGAGCAGTGGCGTCAGGCTGATTAGGTGCAGAAATGATGATTTCCTCTTCAGCCTGTGCCTCTGAAGGTATGATTTCTCCAGTACCCATAAGCTTGATAGATTCACTAGGTGTAGCTTCATCGAGCACATTTGGCAGGTGCTCTCTTTGCGAGCCGTTAGTCTCATCGAACCGCACATCCACAGTTTCAACCACTTTGTAGTGAAAGAGGTTGAAGACTCTGTAGAAGTGCGAATCCTTTCCGTAGCCACGCATAAAACCTTCATGTGCTTTCGGTGCAAATTTTGAAGTGTGATGCGGATCCTTGATCCGGCACCTAGCACCAAATACTCTGAAATAGCTGACGTTTGGCTTCTTACAAGTCTGAAGTCTTCTTTAGAAACTTGTGAAGGTAAACATGGTTGATGATGTGGCATGCAGTATCAATGGCTTCAGGCCGGAACTTCCTTGGAGTCTTGTACTCATCAAGCATCATCCGTGCCATCTCAATGAGGGTTCTATTCTTGCGCTCCATGATGCCATTTTGCTGACGTGTGTATGGAGCGGAGAACTCATGTGTGATGCCCAATGTATCGAGATAAGTGTCGAGGCCGGTGTTCTTGAATTCTGTACCGCTGTCACTTCTGATGTGCTTGATCTTGATGCCATAGTTGTTCATGGCACGATTGGAAAATCGTCTGAAGACATCCTGCACTTCAGTCTTGTAGAGAATTATGTGCACCCAGGTGTATCTTGAGTAATCATCAACAATGACGAAGCCATAGAGGCAAGCAGTGGTAGTGAGGGTAGAGTAGTGAGTAGGGCCAAATAAGTCCATGTGGAGCAGCTCGAAGGGGCGTGTCATCGTCATGATTGTCTTCGAGGGATGCTTTGCCCTAGTCATCTTTCCAGCTTCGCAGGCACCGCATAGATGATCCTTCTTGAACTTGACGCCCTCGATGCTATGACATGCTTCTTCTTCGCGGGAGTGTGCAAGTTCCTCATGCCAGCATGCCCTAGCCTCCGATGCCAGTGCCAGCACTCTGAAGCTTTTGCTAGAAGACATACGGCCAGCTGTGGTCCTGCAGAGAAATCTACCATATACATATCGTCTTTTCGATACCCTTCGAAGACTAGAGATTTGTCAGATTCCATAAGCACAAGGCAATGATATTTTTCCAAATATCACAATCATGTTCAGATCACAAAGCATTGAGACAGACATTAAGTTGAAACCAAGGGATTCAACAAGCATCACTTTATCCATGTGCTGATCCTTTGAGATTGCAACTCTACCTAGGCCCAATACCTTGCTTTTACCAGTGTCAACAAATGTGATGTGACTTTTGTTAGACGGACATAGGGTTGAATCCATAAGAAGACTTCGCTCACCAGTCAAGTGGTTAGTGCATCCAATGTACATAATCCACTCAGAAGCCTTTGGTGTCGTACCTTAAAGTGCAGTTTGGGGGATAGGCTTCACCAAGGGAAATGTGAAGCATAAACATTTGACGAACAAGCATATTATCAAAGTTCAGATCCTTGTTAGGGTAGATAGGATGTTGTCAAGAAATCCTGGGACGAAATACATAGTAAGACCATTCTGGCATTTTATCTTGCGTCCCACAAGATGTTTTAGGTCCCCAGCATAAGCATCAGAAGCCTTTGGTTTCCGGCTGGAGACCTTTCCCTGCAAAAGAGAGTTAATTTTTCTTAACCACCCACATCTTCAGGGGTGGCTTAGAAGCAATGAGTCTAAGTGCAGCATCTGAGAACTTTGGCTTTGGAGCCCTAGCAAATAGCCTTGCAGGAGGTGAATAATACTCATAAGAATAAGCAGAAAAGTTCTTGGTCTTATGAACATAGCGGTTTGATGAAACAGGCTCATATTCATAAGTCTGAGTATGGTTTCCCTGCAAAACATTGGCGTTAGGGTGACTCTGGTGAGTTCTCTGTCTGTATGAAGCCTTTGGACCATATGAAGCCTTTGGTCTGGAGTTTGTCTTCTTCCCAGGTGGTGTCATGATGACATTCACAGGAAGCTTCTCAAGACAACTTTTGGGCACCCAGATCTTCTTCAAAGGTGGTCCATTCCTGCAGTTAGTACCAATATACCTGGCAAACACTTAAACAGTTTATAGTTTGCATCAAAGGATTCATAAATGATAATTGGGTTAGCACAAGTGAAGCCAGATAAGGTAGATGGATCCACTGAAGGTTCCTTTGCAGAAACCCATGTGGTTTTGGGGTACTGCTCAGGCTTCCAGTATGAACCATCAACATTCATTTTCCTCTCGAACCCAACACCCTCTTTCCTAGGGTTTCAGTTCAGAATCTGTTTCTTGAGGAGATCACATAGTGTCTGATGCCCTTTGAGGATTTTGTACATCCCTGTTTCAAGCAATGTCTTCAACCTAGCATTCTCATCAGCAATAGTAGTGGTATCCTCTGAAGAGGGGTTAGTTACCACATTAGCAGTTGAAGATATTGCAACAGTAGCACCAGTAGAACATTCAGCAACAGAGACACCATTATCACGCTCAAGGCATTTTAAACAGGGTGGCTCAAAGTCTTCCTGAGCAGAACTGATCTGTTGAGCGGGAAGTGACTCGTTCTCCTTTTGAATATCTTCATGAGACGCTCTCAGGTTCTCAAGTTCTTGCTTCCTTTGAACATAATCATGGGAAAGCTTCTCATGAGTAGCTGAGAGAGTTTCATGATGACTTTCAAGTTCCTTGTACTTAACGTGAAGATTTTTAATATTTTCAATTAAGGACTGAGTTCGAGTCATTTCCGCGTCCAACAGGTCATCGCTTTTGTCTAGAAACTTTTGAATATGTTCCATAGCAGTTTGTTGTTCAGTTGCAATTTTAGAAAGTGTTTTGTAGCTAGGTTTAGATTCACATTCAGAGTCATCTTTCACTGGATGTTTAAAAGTAAGCATCGCGTGAGTTTACCTTGGCACCACGTGCCATGAAGCAGTAGGTAGGAGCAGAGTCATCCTCATCCTCATCATCAGCGTCGGCGATGAGGCCATTGTCTTCGGTGTTGAAGATGGACTTGGCGACATAAGCTGAAGCTAGAGCCAGGCTTTCCATGCCTGAATCGGATTCCTCCTCACACTCCACCTCCGCCTCCTCAGAAGCAGACTCCTCCTTTGAATCCATCTCCTTGCCAACAAACGCACGAGCCTTGCTGGATGAGCTCTTCTTGTGAGATGAAGACTTTGATGAAGACTTTGAAAAAGACTTTGAGGATTTTTTCCTCTTGTCATCAGAATCATATTCCTTGCTCTTCTTCTTCTTCTTGGTCTCATTGTCCCATTGAGGACACTCAGAGATGTAGTGACCAGGTTTCTTGCATTTGTGGCATGTTCTCTTCTTGTGGTCACAAGTGGAAGCTTCATCATTTCTTGAGCTGGATCTCGAAGATTTTCTGAAACCTTTCTTCTTGGAGAACTTCTGGAACTTCTTCACGAGCATAGCTAGCTCCTTTCCAATGTCTTCAGGATCCCCAGAACTGCAGTCAGATTCGTCTTCAGATGAGGAAACAACCTTTGCCTTGAAAGCACGAGTTCGGCCATAGTTGAGGTCATAGATATCTCACTTCTCAGATAACTGGAACTCCTGTGTGTTGAGCCTCTCAACTCTCAAGTATGTCAGACGGATCGAGATCTTTGAAGTCAGGACGTTCTTGAATCATCAGGGCCAGGGTGTCGAATGAGCTGTCAAGTGATCTCAGTAGCTTCTTGACAATTTCGTGCTTGGTGATCTCAGTGGCGCCAAGTGCGCCAAGCTCATTTGTGATATCAGTGAGGCGATCGAACATGAGCTGGACATTCTCATTGTCGTTTATCTTGAAGCGGTTGAAGAGGTTGCGAAGAACATCAATCCTTGAATCTCTCTGACTTGAGACGCCTTCATTGACCTTGGACAACCAGTCCCAGACTAGTTTCACAGTTTCCAGTGCACTCACACGGCCGTACTCTCCTTTGTTCAGATGACCACAGATGATGTTCTTGGCAGTCGAATCCAGTTGAATGAACCTCTTGACATCAGCAGCGGTGACACCTTCACCGACCTTGGGAACGCCATTCTTGACGACATACCAGAGGTCGACGTCAATGGCTTCAAGATGCATGCGCATCTTATTCTTCCAGTAGGGGTAATCAGTGCCATCGAAGACTGGGCACGCAGCAGAGACTTTGATTATCCCTGCTGTCGACATAGCTAAAACTCCAGGTGATTAAATGATACGTCTCCAACGTATCTATAATTTTTGATTGTTCCATGCTGTTATATTGTCAATCTTGGATGTTTTATAATCATTTTATAGTCATTTTATATCATTTTTTGGTACTAACCTATTGACATAGTGCCAAGTGCCAGTTGCTGTTTTTTCCATGTTTTTTACATCGCAGAAAATCAATATCAGTCAGAGTCCAAATGCCACGAAACTCCACGAAGAATTTTTATGGGCCAGAAGGAACACAATGGGCCCTGGCTGCGCCTGGGGTGTGCCCCGAGGGGGGCACAACCCACCAGGGCGCGCCAGGAGGCCCAGGCGCACCCTGGTGGGTTGTGCCCACCTCGGGTGCCCCCCGGACCGCCTCTTTGCTCTATAAATACCTCAATGTTCCAAAAGCCCTCAAGGCATCGACGAAATATTTATCCAGCCGCCGCAGAGTCCAGAACCACCATATCCAATCTAGACACCATCTCGGATGGGGTTCACCACCTCCATTGGTGCCTCTCCAATGATGCGTGAGTAGTTGTCTGTAGACCTTCGGGTCCGTAGTTAGTAGCTAGATGGCTTCCTCTCTCTCGCTGAATTCTCAATACAATGGTCTCTTGGAGATCCATATGATGTAACTCTTTTGCGGTGTGTTTGTTGGGATCGATGAACTTTGAGTTTATGATCAGATCTATCTTTTAATATCCATGAAAGTATTTGAGTTTCTTTGATCTCTTATATGCATGATTGCTTATAGCCTCATATTTCTTCTCCGATATTTGGGTTTTGTTTGGCCAACCTGATCTACTTATCTTTCAAATGGAAGAGGTGCTTTGTAGTGGGTTTGATCTTACGGTGCTTGATCCCAGTGGCAGAAAGGGAAATGACACGTATGTATCATTGCTACTAAGGATAAAACGATGGGGTCTATCTCAACATAGATAGATCTTGTCTGAATCATGTCATCGTTCTTATTGCCTTACTCCGATTTTCCATGAACTTAATACACTAGATGCATGCTGGATAGCGGTCGATGTGTGGAGTAATAGTAGTAGATGCAGGCAGGAGTCGGTCTACTAATCTTGGACGTGATGCCTAGGTAATGATCATTGCCTGGATATCGGCACGATTATTCGAAGTTCTGTCAATTGCCCAACAGTAATTTGTTCACCCACCGTTTGCTATTTTTCTCGAGAGAAGCTACTAGTGAAAACTACGGCCCCCGGGTCTTCTTTCTCATATATTTGCCTTTGCGATCTACTTTTTCCTTGCATTTATTTTCAGATCTATTAAACCAAAAATACAAAAATACTTTGCTGCACCTTATTTTATTTATGATCTATTTATTCAATCTATTACAACTTTCTCCCTTCCACGCACCGTTTCTGGCGCCGTTACCCAAAAGGGATTGACAACCCCTTTAACAAGTCGAGTTGCGAGGTGTTGTTATTTGTGTGCAGGGGCTGTTTACGATGTGTTGCTTGGTTATCCTACTAGTTCCATAACCTTGGTTTCATTTCTGAGGGAAATACCTACCGCCGCTGTTCTGCATTATCCCTTACTCTTTGGGAAAATACCGACATAGCTTCAATCGACATCAAAAGGAATTTCTGGCGCCACTGCCGGGGAGGATCTTCAACATATACCAGGTTCCTAATCACAAATCTCATCTCCTCGCAATTCACATTATTTGCCATTTGCCTCTCGTTTTCCTCTCCCCCACTTCACAAAAAATTGCCGTTTTATTCGCCTCTCTTTTCCGTTCGCCGTTTTCTTGCTGGATCTGTTTTTGAGTGCAATCTTGTTGTGTGGTCAACATGACTCAAGAGAACACCAAGTTATGTGATTTCTCAAATACCAACAACAATGATTTTATTGGCACTTCGCTTGCTCCTCCCGCCACTAGTGCAGAGTCTTGTGATATTAATACTGCTTTATTGAATCTTGTTATGAAAGATCAATTTTCCGGTACTCACAATGAGGATGTCGCGTCCCATCTTAATACCTTCGTGGAATTATGCGATATGGAAAAGAAAAAAGATGTGGACAATGATGTTGTGAAGATGAAATTATTTCCGTTTTCTTTGCGTGATTCTGCAAAAATTTGGTTCTCTTCTCTGCCTCGCAATAGTATCGATTCTTGGAATAAGTGCAAAGATGCTTTTATCACTAAGTATTTTCCTCCCACAAAATATATTTCCCTTAGAACCCAGATCATGAATTTCAAGCAACTTGAACATGAGCATGTTGCACAATCTTGGGAAAGGATGGAAATGATGCTAAGGAATTGCCCAACTCATGGGTTAAATCTTTGGATGATCATACAAAAAATTTATGCGGGTTTGAATTTTGATTCTGCCGTGGGTGGTACTTTTATGGAAATTACTTTGGGTGAAGCCACCAAATTGCTTGATAGTATCATGGCAAATTATTCATAATGGCATACCGAAAGGGCTCCTACTAGTAAAAAAGTTAATCCGGTTGAGGAAATTTCTTCTTTGAGTGAAAAGATTGATGCTCTTATGAAATTGTTTGCTAGTAAAACTGCCCCTATTGATTTTAATGATATGCCTTTGTCTACTTTGATTGAGCAAAATAGTGATGCCATAGATGTGAATTTTATCTCTGGAAATAATTTCAATAAGAATGCTTATAGAGGTAATTTTAATCCTAGGCCTTTTCCTAGTAATTCCTCTAATAATTATGGTAATTCCTATGGAAATCAATCTTATAATAATAATAGGAACACCTCTGATCTTGAGAATAATATTAAAGAATTTATCAACACGCAAAAAGCTTTCAACACTTCCATAGAAGAAAAGTTGAATAAGATTGATGATTTGTCTAGAAGTGTTGATAGAATTGCTCATGATGTGGAAAATCTCAAGATGAAATTTTTTGTGCCTAAAGTAGATGAATCAATTAATTCTCTTTATGTTTCTATGGATGAAAGTAAGAAAAGAACCGCTATGCTTAGAGCTAAAATAGAATTTTTAGAAAAAGCGTTTTCTAGTGATTTCTTTCGCAAAAGTGATGAAGATCTTAAAATGGTTGGTGTTTCTTCTATTGTTTCCTTGTTTAGTAAAGTTAAAATTGATGAAAAAGGGACTGGAGAAGAGTCAACTTTAGGTAGAAGGCGTCCCAATATTTTGGAGGGTGAAACTCTTGTTGAGAAAATTGATGAAAGTGGGTTTGGAGAGGTTAAAACTTTAACTAGTGATATGCCCACTCTTTTGGATTACAAAAACTTTAATTATGATAGTTGCTCTTTGATTGATTGTATTTCTTTGTTGCAATCCATTATAAATTCACCCCATGCCTATGAACAAAATAAAGCTTTTACTAAACATATTGTTGATGCTATGATGAAAGCTTTTGAAGAAAAATTGGAATTAGAAGTATCAATTCCTAGAAAATTGCATGATGAATGGGAACCTACTATCAAAGTCAAGATTAAAAATTATGAGTGTTTTGCTTTGTGTGACTTGGGTGCTAGTGTTTCTACAATTCCGAAATCTTTATGTGATGTGCTTGGTCTTACTAATCTTGAGGAATGTTCTTTGAATTTGCACTTGGTGGATTCTACTAGTAAAAATCCTATAGGAAGAATCAATGATGTTCTTATTCTTGCAAATAGGAATTATGTGCCCATAGATTTTATTGTTCTTGATATTGATTGCAATCCGTCTTGTCCAACTATTCTTGGTAGACTATTTTTACGCACTATCAGTGTCGTGATTGATATGAAAGAAGGCAATATCAAGTTCCAATTTCCTTTGAGTAAAGTTATGGAACACTTTCCTAGAACAAGAATTAAGCCACCCTATGAATCAATCATGAAGGCATCTGATGGATCGTGAACCAAAGATGACAAAACTTAGATCCTTGCTTTATGCCTAGCTAAGGGCGTAAAACTATAGCGCTTGTTGGGAGGCAACCCAATGAATAAAATTTTTATTTTTGCTTTTTGTTTTCTGTTCTTGAGTGTTTACACAATTATTCCACTGATATGATTGTGTGTTTTTGTTTTAATTAGTGTTTGTGCCAAGTAGAACCAATAGGATCTTCTTGGGTGATAGTTGTTTGATCTTGCTGAAAAAGACAGAAACTTTGCGCTCACGAAAAAAATTCTCATTTTTTATCAGAAAGAGATTTTTCCCTGGTTCTTTTGCAGAATACAGTACTTATAGTAGTGGTTTGCTTTCTTACACTAACGGATCTCACGAAGGTTTTGTTGAGTTTTGTGTGATTGAGGTTTTCAAGTTTTGGGTTATCTTACGATGGATGAAGGAATAAAGGATGGAAGAGCCTAAGCTTGGGGATGCCCCAGCATCCCAAGCTATTATCCAAAAATGAGCAACCAACTAAGCTTGGGGATGCCCCCGAGTGGCATCCCCGCTTTATTCCAATGACTATCAGTATTTTACTCGAAACTATATTTGTATTCGTCACATGATAGGTGTTTTGCTTGGAGCGTCTTGTATGACATGAGTCTTTGCTTGTTTTATTTTGTGTTTTAAGTCATCAATCCTTGCTGGACACACCTATTTGGGAGAGCCAAAATTATGTCATGACTTGTTAGAATTGCTCTCTATGCTTCACTTAAATTTTTATGAGCAATGGACTTGCTCTAGTGCTTCACTTGTATCTTTTTGAGCATGGTGTGCTTAGTATTTTTTGAAGATATGGTCTCTTGCTTCACTTAGATTTATTTGAGAGTTAGTAAATTTTGAAGAAATTCTCTCTTGCTTCACTTAAATTATTTTGAGAGAAAGAAAAAGAATTATGCTCTTGATCTTCACTTATATTTGTTTGAGTTTATGAAAAGCAACACATGAAAATTAGTCCCAAAGTGATAGATATCCAAGAAGGATATAATAAAAACTTTCATGAAGATCATTGGACAAAATAAACTTGACTCTTAGTAATACTTTTGAGAAATGATGATGTGATATGTGAGTTGTGTTGATGAATAATTATGCTTTAGTAAGAATATTGGTGTTAAGGTTTGTGATTCCCTATGCAAGCACGAAAGTCAATAGTCATGCAATGAAATTATATCCTACTTATGGTGCATTATTCAGTGTTATTTATGCTTAATGCTTGTTTATGAGATTATCCGTTTCTTGGTTGGTCGCTTCTCAATCTTTTGCTAGCCTTCATTTTGCACCAAGTATGATCTCTACTTGTGCATCCAAAATCCTTTAAACCAGTTTTGCCAGATGAGTCCACTATATCTACCTATATGCAGTATTCTTTTGCCGTTCTAAGCAAATTTGCATGTGCCATCTCTAATTTTCAAAATAAATTTCTCTTTTGTGTGTTTGTTTCGCTCGCGGAGCGGTGAGGGGTGGCTAATATTTTCCATGCTGGATGTGTTATTCTCACGATGAGTGTTTATTCACTTGTCATTGCACGAGAGTAAGGCAAAGGTTTTAGGGATGCCCAGTCCCAAAATGCAAAAATGAATTTACTTTATGTTGTCAAATAATAAATTCCTTGGAAAGTGTTGGTATGGAGGGCACCCGTGGATACGGTTAGCCATGGAAAGTGAAAGTATGGTGAAAAAGGAATAAACTTTATTTTCTGTTTGGGAACCGCCTATGGCATATCTAGCATGGAAAGTGTTGGGAACTCTAAGTCGTTTTCATTGGCGGGATGGATAGACCTCCCAAAATGTTTTTATCTCTAAGTTTTTTCGCTTGGAGCTCTGGCACCTCTACAAATCCCTACTTCCCTCTGCGAAGGGCCTTTCTTTTACTTTATGCAATTTTTATTTTGAATTTTGAGTGTCCATCTTCTCTCATAAAAGCACCAACTAGGAGGCAATATGATCGTACTTAAGTATACGGTGTAGCTAATATTCGAGTGTGTTTCATGAATCGATCAATGGTTGAGCATGATGGGCAAGGGATAACTTATTTTAGCGTTGATATTTTGAAAGCCATGGTTGCTTGTTGATATGCTTGAGTATCTAAATTATTATGTCAAAACTAGACTATTGCTTTGAATCACATAAAAGTCCAATTGTCCATGCTATAAAGAAAAGAATATGATATGACATGTTATGCAACATTCCACATCAAAATTTTTGTTTTTATCACTTACCTACTCAAGGACGAGTAGGAGTTAAGCTTGGGGATGCTGATATGTCTCCAACGTATCTATAATTTTTTATTGTTCCTTGCTGTTATATTATCAATCTTGGATGTTTTATAATCATTTTATAGTCATTTTATATCATTTTTGGGTACTAACCTATTGACATAGTGCCAAGTGCCAGTTGCTGTTTTTTCCATGTTTTTTACATCGCAGAAAATCAATATCAGACGGAGTCCAAATGCCACGAAACTCCATGGAGAATTTTATGACCCAGAAGGAATACAACGGGCCCTGGCTGCGCTTGGGGGGTGCCCCAAGGGGGGCACAACCCACCAGGGCGCGCCAGGAGGCCCAGGCGCGCCCTGGTGGGTTGTGGCCACCTCATGTGCCCCCCGGACCGCCTCTTTGCTCTATAAATACCCCAATATTCCAGAAACCCTAAAGGCATCGACGAAATATTCATCCAGCCGCTGCAGAGACCAGAACCACCAGATCCAATCTAGACACCATCTCGGATGGGGTTCACCACCTCCATTGGTGCCTCTCCGATGATGCGTGAGTAGTTCTTTGTAGACCTTCGGGTCCGTAGTTAGTAGCTAGATGGCTTCCTCTCTCTCGCTGGATTCTCAATACAATGGTCTCTTGGAGATCCATATGATGTAACTCTTTTGCGGTGTGTTTGTTGGGATCGATGAACTTTGTCTTTATGATCAGATCTATCTTTTTATATCCATGAAAGTATTTGAGTTTCTTTGATCACTTATATGCATGATTGCTTATAGCCTCGTATTTCTTCTCTGATATTTGGGTTTTGTTTGGCCAACTGATCTATTTATCTTGCAATGGGAAGAGGTGCTTTGTAGTGGGTTCGATCTTACGGTGCTTGATCCCAGTGACAGGAAGGGAAACGACACGTATGTATCGTTGCTACTAAGGATAAAACGATGGGGTCTATCTCTACATAGATAGATCTTGTCTACATCATGTCATCGTTCTTATTGCATTACTCCGTTTTCCCATGAACTTAATACACTAGATGCATGCTGGATAGCGGTCGATATGTGGAGTAATAGTAGTAGATGCAGGCATGAGTCAGTCTACTAATCTTGGATGTGATGCCTATATAATGATCATTGCGTGGATATCGTCATGATTATTCGAAGTTCTGTCAATTGCCCAACAGTAATTTTTTCACCCATCGTTTGCTATTTTGCTCGAGAGAAGCTACTAGTGAAACCTACGGCCCCTGGGTCTTCTTTCTCATATATTTGCCTTTGCGATCTACTTTTTCCTTGCATTTATTTTCAAAACTATTAAACCAAAAATACAAAAATACATTGGTGCACTTTATTTTATTTGCGATCTATTTATTCAATCTATTACAACTTTCTCCCGTCCATGCACCATTTCTGGCGTCGTTACCCGAAAGGGATTGACAACCCCTTTAACACATCGGGTTGTGAGGTGTTGTTATTTGTGTGCAGGGGCTGTTTAGGTTGTGTTGCTTGGTTCTCCTAATGGTTCGATAACCTTGGTTTCATTTATGAGGGAAATACCTACCGCCATTGTGCTGCATCATCCCTTCCTCTTTGGGGAAATACCGACGTAGCTTCAAGCGACATCATTAAACTGAACCACATAGAACAATGGAGCACCTTGCTCTGATACCAATTGAAAGTGCTAGTTATCGACTAGAGGGGGGTGAATAGGAGATTTTTATGAACGTCTTCAAAACACGAGGTCTTTGAAGACAAACAGTAGAAATGAACCTATTGATATGCAGCGGAAGGTAGACTACACTAGAAAAGCCATAGTCAATTAAGCAATGTAGTGAAAGCACGAAGACTATCAACAGCTAGGTATAATGGATCAGGATGGAAGACAGTATGAAGACAAACAATAAGTAGTCTTCACTCAGTGAAGTCAATCAGATCAGATAAGCAGGCAATGACTTCACGAAGACAAACTGTAAAGTAAGGGGAAGTGGAGGATAGAACCAGTTGCTTGATGAAGACAAGGATTTGGTAGACCAGTTCCAGTTGCTGTGACAACTGTATGTGTGGTTAGGGAGGCTGAGATTTAACTCATAAGACCGCGTCTTCACCTTATTCCCCTTGAGATAAGGACACCAGTCCTCGCCCAATCACTCTGGTAAGTCTTCAAGGTAGACTTCCAAACCTTCATAGACTTTGTTCACCAACTATCCACAATGACTCTTGGATGCTCAGAATGCGACGCCTAACCGGCTGGAGGATTCACAGTCCTCAAGTGTAACAAGGCTTCAGATCACGCGTACAGAAAGACTTCAGTGATATCTAACACTCTTTGGCTCTGGGTGTTTTGGGCTTTGTCCTTGCAAGGATCTCTCTCTCAAATGCTTCGGAGGTGGGTTGCTCTCAAACGACAAAAGCCGTGCACTAACTCTGAGCAGCCACCAATTTATGGTGTAGGGGGTGGGCTATTTATAGCCAGGAGGCAACCTGACCTAATTTGTCTGAAATGACCCTGGGTCACTAAGGAACCGACACGTGTCCAACGGTTGGATTTCAAACACATACGGTAGCTTGACTTGGGCTACAAGTAAAGCTAACTCATCCAGCTCTGGATAAGATTTGCTCTCATTGTCTTCGCTCGAAGACATAGGATTTTGGTTGAGCATCACATCAGTCACTCTGACTTTGTTCACTTGGACCCCACTTAACAGTACGGTGGTTCCTATGACTCAACATAGAAGAACAGGAAACTTTGAAACAACTATGTCTTCGCACTCCATAGTCTTCACATGAATGTCTTCTCATGTCATAATCTTCACCGTGAATGTCTTCACGAACCACCATTGTCTTCAATGGCTTCACACATTTTTAGGGATCATCTCTGATAGGTAAACCGAATCAATAAGGGACTACTACCTGTGTTACCCTGCAATTCTCACAAACACATTAGTCCCTCAACCAAGTTTGTCGTCAATACTCCAAAACCAATTAGGGGTGGCGCTAGATGCACTTATAGTAGAGCATAAGACTGAAAATCCTCTTTAGTTTCACGTACGAGACTCTAAATCCCAATTACGTTAGCTCTGCTGTTTGATTCCACAATAGAACGAACAATGTATGAATGTGGGCGGTCAACGAGGTAAGCCTGTGCCGCATGAAAGAAAGGACCAGGGAGGGATTGAGAGTGCCACGAACATGTTGCTTTGGAGATGCATTTCTTCAATGAATCTTACTCAATATTGTATTCATAAGGGACATGTGTAAATCTCTTATCCAATCCTACTTTCATTCTGATAATAGGGAGATGGAATAGGTAGCCATTGCTTGCACAACTCTATATAGGGATAGACACATGGATCAAATTTACCTTCGTAGATATACGGATTCCTCCCTTACACACGAAATTTCACTCAACTTTGTCTCAGTCACTAGTAACTTGCATAGGAAGAATCCATATTTCTTTTCCATGGTCTGGTTATTCAGACCATTCGGATGAATGTTTGTATATGACCGACCAAGCCTCATCGTACTTTCTGGTTCGCAGATCCTACAGGATCAACATTGCTGGCATTTCCCAACAGAGATCAATGTCTTCCCAGTTGCATGCATGGATACTACTTTTTTAGTGATGGCACAAAACTCCAGCGACAACTACAATACTGCACCATTACCATGTGCGTGATGAAGAGGATGGACGATTCACCGAGGACTAGATTTTTTTCTTTTGTTTTTGGGGTTTTCTTGCAATGCTGTTGTTTGATTAATAATATACCTTTTCGGGTTCCTTAAAAGATACAGGATGTTAAGTAGTGCTCAACAAGAGTGATGCATCACTTGGCACATGCAAGAACTCTGGATCACGCAACACACAAGGTGTTGGGAACGCAGTAATTTCAAAAAAATTCCAACGATCACACAAGATCTATCTAGGAGATGCATAGCAATGAGAGGGGAGAGTGTGTCCACGTACCCTCGTAGACTGAAAGCGGAAGCGTTTAGTAACGCGGTTGATGTAGTCGAATGTCTTCGTGATCCAACCAATCCAAGTACCGAGCGCGCGGCACCTCCGCGATCAGCACACGTTCAACTCGGTGACGTCCCTCGAACTCTTGATCCAGTTGAGGCCGAGGGAGAGTTCCGTCAGCACGACGGCGTGGTGACGGTGATGATGAAATTACCGACGCAGGGCTTCGCCTAAGCACTATGACGATATGACCGAGGTGTGTAACTGTGGAGGGGGGCACCGCACACGGCTAAAAGATCAACTTGTGTGTCTATGGGGTGCCTCCTGGCCACATATATAAAGGAGGGGAGGGAAGAGGTGGCCGGCCCTAGGGGGCGAGCCAGGTGTGGGGAATCCTACTAGGACTCCCCAGTCCAAGTAGGATTCCCCTCCTCTTTCCTATTCCTAGTAGGAGAAGGAGGGAAGGAGGAGGAGAGAAGGAAAGGGGGGCCGCCCCCCAAACCCTAGTCCAATTCGGGTTGGGCTAGGGGGGGTGCCACTCCCTGGCCGGCCTCCTCTCTTCCACCACTAGGCCCATGAGGCCCAATAACTTCCCCGGGGGGGGGGGGGGGTTCCGGTAACCCCCGGTACTCCGAAACTCATCCGAAACGACCCGAACCATTCTGGTGTCCGAATGTAACCTTCCAATATATGAATCTTTATGTCTCGACCATTTCGAGACTCCTCGTCATGTCCGTGATCTCATCCAGGGCTCCGAACAACCTTCAGTCATCAAATCACATAACTCATAATACAAATCATCATCGAACGTTAAGCGTGCGGACCCTACGGGTTCGAGAACTATGTAGACATGACCGAGACACATCTCCGGTCAATAACCAATAGCGAAACCTGGATGCTCATATTGGCTCCTACATATTCTATGAAGATCTTTATAAGTCAAACTGCATAACAACATACGTTGTTCCCTTTGTCATCGGTATGTTACTTGCGCGAGATTCGATCGTCGGTATCATCATACCTAGTTCAATCTCGTTACCGGCAAGTCTCTTTACTCGTTCCGTAATGCATCATCCCGTAACTAACTCATTAGTCACATTGCTTGCAAGGCTTATGTGATGAGCATTGCCGAGAGGGCCCAGAGATACCTCTCTGACACTCGGAGTGACAAATCCTAATCTCGATCTATGCCAACTCAACAAACACCATCGGAAACACCTGTAGAGCATCTTTATAATCACCCAGTTACGTTGTGACGTTTGATAGCACACTAAGTGTTCCTCCGGTATTCGGGAGTTGCATAATCTCATAGTCATAGGAACATGTATAAGTCATGAAGGAAGCAATAGCAATAAACTTAAACGATCATAGTGCTAAGCTAACAGATGGGTCTTGTCCATCACATCATTCTCTAATGATGTGATCCCGTTCATCAAATGACAACACATGTATATGGTCAGGAAACTTTAACCATCTTTGATTAACGAGCTAGTCTAGTAGAGGCATACTAGGGACACTGTGTTTGTCTATGTATTCACACATGTACTAAGTTTCCGGTTAATACAATTCTAGTATGAGTAATAAAAATTTATCATGATATAAGGAAATATAAATAACAACTTTATTATTGCCTCTAGGGCATATTTCCTTCAGTCTCCCACTTGCACTAGAGTCAATAATCTAGATTACATAGTAATGATTCTAACACCCATGGAGTCTTGGTGCCGATCATGTTTTGCTCGTGAGAGAGGCTTAGTCAACGGGTCTGCAACATTCAGATCTGTATGTATATTGCAAATCTCTATGTCTCCCTCCTTGACTTGATCGCGGATGGAATTTAAGCGTCTCTTGATGTGCTTGGTTCTCTTGTGAAATCTGGATTCCTTTGCCAAGGCAATTTCACCAGTATTGTCACAAAAGATTTTCATTGGACCCGATGCACTAGGTATGACACCTAGATCGGATATGAACTCTTTCATCCAGACTCCTTCATTTGTTGCTTCCGAAGCAGCTATGTACTCCGCTTCACACGTAGATCCCACCACTACGCTCTGTTTGGAACTGCACCAACTTACAGCTCCACCATTCAATATAAATATGCATCCGGTTTGTGACTTAGAGTCATCCGGATCAGTGTCAAAGCTTGCATCGACGTAACCATTTACAACGAGATCTTTGTCACCTCCATTAACGAGAAACATATCCTTAGTCATTTTCAGGTATTTCAGGATGTTCTTGACCGCTGTCCAGTGATACACATCAGGTCTGGTACACAACATTGCATACATGATATAACCTATGGCTGAGGCATAGGGAATGACTTTCATTTTCTCTCTATCTTCTGCAGTGGTCGGGCATTGAGTCTCACTCAACTTCACACCTTGTAACACAAGCAAGAACCCTTTCTTTGACTGATCCATTTTGAACTTCTTCAAAATCTTATCAAGGTATGTGCTTTGTGACAGTCCAATTAAGCGTCTTGATCTATCTCTATAGATCTTGATGCCCAATATGTAAGCAGCTTCACCGAGGTCTTCCATAGAAAAACTCTTATTCAAGTATCATTTTATGATATCCAGAAATTCTATATCATTTCAATCAACAATATGTCATCCACATATAACATTAGAAATGCTACACAGCTCCCACTCACTTTCTTGTAAATACATGCTTCTCCAAAAGTCCGTATAAAACCATATGCTTTGATCACACTATCAAAATGTTTATTCCAACTCCGAGAGGCTTGTACCAGTCCATAAATGGATCGCTGGAGCTTGCACACTTTGTTAGCACCCTATGGATCGACAAAACCTTCTGGTTGCATCATATACAACTCTTCTTCTAGAAATCCATTCAGGAATGCAGTTTTGACGTCCATTTGCCAAATTTCATAATCATAAAATGCGGCAATTGCAAACATGATTCAGACAGACTTAAGCATCGCCACGTGTGAGGTCTCATCGTAGTCAACTCCTTGAACTTGTCGAAAACCTTTTGCAAAAAGTCGAGCTTTGTAGCAGTAATATTACCGTCAGTGTCGGTCTTCTTCTTTAAGATCCATTTATTTTCTATGGCTTGCCTATCATTGGGCAAGTCAACCAAAGTCCACACTTTGTTCTCATACATGGATCCCATCTCAGATTTCATGGCCTCAAGCCATTTCGCAGAATCTGGGCTCATCATCGCTTCCTCATAGTTCGTAGGTTCGTCATGGTCAAGTAACATGACCTCCAGAACAGGGTTACCGTACCACTCTGGTGCGGATCTTACTCTAGTTGACCTACGAGGTTCGGTAGTAACTTGATCAGAAGTTTCATGATCATCATCATTAGCTTCCTCACTAATTGGTGTAGGAATCACTGGAACTGATTTCTGTGATGAACTACTTTCCAATAAGGGAGCAGATACAATTACCTCATCAAGTTCTACTTTCCTCCCACTCACTTCTTTCGAGAGAAACTCCTTCTCTAGAAAGGATCCATTCTTAGCAACGGATATCTTGCCTTCGGATCTGTGATCGAAGGTGTACCCAACAGTCTCCTTTGGGTATCCTATGAAGACACATTTCTCCGATTTGGGTTCGAGCTTATCAGGTTGAAGCTTTTTCACATAAGCATCATAGCCCCAAACTTTAAGAAACGACAACTTGGGTTTCTTGCCAAACCACAGTTCATATGGTGTCGTCTCAATGGATTTAGATGGTGCCCTATTTAACGTGAATGCGGCCGTCTCTAAAGCATAACCCCAAAACGATAGCAGTAAATCAGTAAGAGACATCATAGATCGCACCATATCTAATAAAGTGCGGTTACGATGTTCGGACACACCATTACGCTGTGGTGTTCCGGGTGGCGTGAGTTGCGAAACTATTCCGCATTGTTTCAAATGAAGACCAAACTCGTAACTCAAATATTCACCTCCACGATCAGATCATAGAAACTTTATTTTCTTGTTACGATGATTTTCCACTTCACTCTAAAATTCTTTGAACTTTTCAAATGTTTCAGACTTATGTTTCATCAAGTAGATATACCCATATCTGCTCAAATCATCTGTGAAGGTCAGAAAATAACGATACCCGCCGCGAGCCTCAACACTCACCGGACCGCATACATTAGTATGTATTATTTCCAACAAGTCTGTTGCTCGCTCCATTGTTCCGGAGGACGGAGTCTTAGTCATCTTGCCCATGAGGCATGGGTCGCAAGCATCAAGTGATTCATAATCAAGTGATTCCAAAAGCCCATCAGCATGGTGTTTCTTCATGCGCTTTACACCAATATGACCTAAACGGCAATGCCACAAATAAGTTGCACTATCATTATTAAACTTATATCTTTTGGCTTCAATACTATGAATATGTGTATCACTATTATCGAGATTCAACAAAAATAGACCACTCATCAAGGGTGCATGACCATAAAAGATATTACTCATATAAATAGAACAACCATTATTCTCTGATTTAAATGAATAGCCGTCTCACATCAAACAAGATCCAGATATAATGTTCATGCTTAACGCTGGCACCAAATAACAATTATTCAAGTCTAAAACTAATCCCGAAGGTAGATGTAGAGGTAGCGTGCCGACAGTGATCACATCGACTTTGGAACCATTTCCCATGCGCATCGCCACCTCGTCCTTAGCCAATCTTTGCTTAATCCGTAGCCCCTATTTCGAGTTGCAAATATGAGCAACAGAACCAGTATCAAATACGCAGGCGCTACTACGAGCATTAGTAAGGTACACATCAATAACATGTATATAAAATATACCTTTCACTTTGCCATCCTTCTTATCCGCCAAATACTTGGGGCAGTTCCACTTCCAGTGACTAGTCCCTTTGCAGTTGAAGCACTCAGTCTCAGGCTTAGGTCCAGACTTGGGCTGCTTCACTTGAGCAGCTACTTGCTTGCCGTTCTTCTTGAAGTTCCCCTTCTTCCCTTTGCCCTTTTTCTTGAAACTAGTGGTCTTGTTAACCATCAACACTTGATGCTCCTTCTTGATTTCTACCTCCGCATCCTTTAGCATCACGAAGAGCTCGGGAATTGTCTTATCCATCCCTTGCATATTATAGTTCATCACGAAGCTTTGTACCTTGGTGGCAGTGATTGAAGAACTCTGTCAATGACACTATCAACAGGAAGATTAACTCCCAGTTGAGTCAAGTGGTTGTGGTACCCAGACATTTTGAGTATATGTTCACTGACAGAACTATTCTCCTCCATTTTGCAGCTGTAGAACTTATTGGAGACTTCATATCTCTCAATACGGGCATTTGCTTGAAATATTAACTTCAACTCCTGGAACATCTCATATGCTCCATGACATTCAAAACGTCGTTGAAGTCCCGGTTCTAAGACGTAAATCATGGCACACTGAACTATCGAGTAGTCATCAGCTTTGCTCTGCCAGGCGTTCATAACGTCCGGCGTTGCTCCTGCAGTGGGTCTTGCACCTAGCGGTGCTTCCAGGACATAATTCTTCTGTGCAGCAATGAGGATAATCCTCAAGTTACGGACCCAGTCCGTGTAGTTGCTACCATCATCTTTCAACTTAGCTTTCTCTAGGAACGCATTAAAATTCAAAGGAACAGTAGCACAGGCCATTTATCTACAACAACATAGACATGCAAAATACTATCATGTACTAAGTTCATGATAAATTAAAGTTCAATTAATCATATTACTTAAGAACTCCCACTTAGATAGACATCCCTCTAATCATCTAAGTGATCACGTGATCCATATCAACTAAACCATGTTCACGTGAGATGGAGTAGTTTTCAATGGTGAACATCACTATGTTGATCATATCTACTATATGATTCACGCTCGACCTTTCGGTCTCAGTGTCCCGAGGCCATATATGCATATACTAGGCTCGTCAAGTTTAACCCGAGTATTCTGCGTGTGCAAAACTGGCTTGCACCCGTTGTATGTAAACGTAGAGCTTATCACACCCGATCATCACGTGGTGTCTCGGCACGACGAACTGTAGCAACGGTGCATACTCAGGGAGAACACTTGTACCTTGAAATTTAGTGAGAGATCGTCTTATAATGCTACCATCGTACTAAGCAAAATAAGATGCATAAAAAGATAAACATCACATGCAATCAAATAAGTGATATGATATGGCCATCATCATCTTGTGCCTTTGATCTCCATCTCCAAAGCACCGTCATGACCACCATCGTCACCGGCTTGACACCTTGATCTCCATTGAAGCATCGTTGTCGTCTTGCCAACTATTGCTTCTACGACTATCGCTACCGCTTAGTGATAAAGTAAAGCAATTACATGGTGATTGCATTTCATACAATAAAGCGACAACCATATGGCTCCTGCCAGTTGCCGATAACTGTTACAAAACATGCTCATCTCATACAAAAATTTATATATCATCACGTCTTGACCATATCACTTCACAGGAAGCCCTGTAAAAACAAGTTAGACGTCCTCTACTTTGTTGTTGCAAGTTTTACGTGGCTGCTACGGGCTTCTAGCAAGAACCGTTCTTACCTACGCATCAAAACCACAATGATTTTTCGTCAAGTGTGCTGTTTTAACCTTCAATAAGGACCGGGCGTAGTCAAACTCGATTCAACTAAAGTTGTGAAACAGACACCCACTAGCCACCTGTGTGCAGAGCACGGCGGTAGAACAAGTCTCATGAACGCGGTCATGTAATGTCGGTCTGGGCCGCTTCATCCAACAATACCGCCGAATCAAAGTCTGACATGCTGGTAAGAAGTATAACTATTATCGCCCACAACTCTTTGTGTTCTACTCGTGCATCTAACATCTACGCATAGACCTGGCTCGGATACCACTGTTGGGAACGCAGTAATTTCAAAAAAATTCCTACGATCACGCAAGATCTATCTAGGAGATGCATAGCAACGAGAGGGGAGAGTCTGTCCACGTACCCTCGTAGACCAAAAGCCGAAGTGTTTAGTAACGCGGTTGATGTAGTCGAACGTCTTCGCGGTCCAACCGCTCCAAGTACCGAACGCACGGCACCTCCGCGATCAGCACTCGTGCATCTCGGTGATGTCCCTCGAACTCTTGATCCAGTTGAGGCCGAGGGATAGTTCCATCAGCATGACGGCGTGGTGACGGTGATGATGAAATTACCGGCGCAGGGCTTCGCCTAAGCACTACCACGATATGACCGAGGTGTGTAAATGTGGAGGGGGGCACCGCACACGGCTAAAAGATCAACTTGTGTGTCTATGGGATGCCCCCTGACCACGTATATAAAGGAGGGGAGGGAAGAGGTGGCCGGCCCTAGGGGGCGAGCCAGGTGTGGGGAATCCTACTAGGACTCCCCAGTCCAAGTAGGATTCCCCTCCTCTTTCCTATTCCTAGTAGGAGAAGGAGGGAAGGAGGAGGAGGAGAGAAGGAAAGGGGGCCGCCCCCCAAACCCTAGTCCAATTCGGTTTGGGCTAAGGGGGCGCCACTCCCTGGCCAGCCTCCTCTCTTCCACCACTAGGCCCAAAAGGCCCAATAACTTACCCCCCGGGGGGGGGCGGTCCGGTAACCCCCGGTACTGCGAAACTCGTCCGAAATGACCCGAACCATTCTGGTGTCCGAATGTAACCTTCCAATATATGAATCTTTATGTCTAGACTATTTCGAGACTCCTTGTCACGTCCGTGATCTCATTCGGGACTCCGAACAACCTTCGGTCATCAAATCACATAACTCATAATACAAATCATCATCGAACGTTAAGCGTACAGACCCTACGGGTTTGAGAACTATGTAGACATGACCGAGACACATCTCCGGTCAATAACCAATAGTGGAACCTGGATGCTCATATTGGCTCCTACATATTCTATGAAGATCTTTATCGGTCAAACTGCATAACGACATACGTTGTTCCCTTTGTCATCGGTATGTTACTTGCCCGAGATTCGATCGTCGGTATCATCATACCTAGTTCAATCTCGTTACCGGCAAGTCTCTTTACTCATTCCGTAATGCATCATCCCGTAACTAATTCATTAGTCACATTGCTTGCAAGGCTTATGTGATGAGCATTACCGAGAGGGCCCAGAGATACCTCTTCGGCACTCGGAGTGACAAATCCTAATCTCGATCTATGCCAAGTCAACAAACACCATCGGAGACACCTGTAGAGCATCTTTATACAGCCAGTTACGTTTGTGATGTTTGATAGCACACTAAGTGTTCCTCCGGTATTCGGGAGTTGCATAATCTCATAGTCATAGGAACATGTATAAGTCATGAAGGAAGCAATAGCAATAAACTTAAACGATCATAGTGCTAAGCTAAAGGATGGGTATTGTCCATCACATCATTCTCTAATGATGTGATCCCGTCCATCAAATGACAACACATGTCTATGGTCAGGAAACTTTAACCATCTTTGATTAACGAGCTAGTCTAGTAGAGGCATACTAGGGACACTCTGTTTGTCTATGTATTCACACATGTACTAAGTTTCCGGTTAATACAATTCTAGCATGAATAATAAACATTTATCATGCTATAAGGAAATATAAATAACAACTTTATTATTGCCTCTAGGGCATATTTCCTTCACAAGGGAACAACAAGTTTTGGAATTCCTCCCTAAAAAAGGGAAACACTCGCAAGCGTCGACGTCAGCATCCTAGAGAGCGTGACGTGTGTCCCCATTGCCTACCAACTGCTTATCTCTATCCCCAGCCTTATCTCTGCACGAGAACATTCACCCATTATCCTTCTGTTGGGGAACGCAGTAATTTCAAAAAAATTCCTATGCACACGCAGGATCATGGTGATGCATGGCAACGAGAGGGGAGAGTGTTGTCCACGTACCCTCATAGACCGAAAGCGGAAGCGTTAGCACAACGCGGTTGATGTAGTCGTACGTCTTCATGATCCGACCGATCAAGTACCGAACGCACGGCACCTCCGAGTTCAGCACACGTTCAGCCCGATGACGTCCCTCGAACTCCGATCCAGCCGAGTGTTGAGGGAGAGTTTCATCAGCATGACGGTGTGGTGACGATGATGATGTTCTACCAACGCAGGGCTTCGCCTAAGCACCGCTACAGTATTATCGAGGTGGACTATGGTGGAGGGGGGCACCGCACACGGCTAAAAGATCAAACGATCAATTGTTGTGTCTCTAGGGTGCCCCCTGCCCCCGTATATAAAGGAGCAAAGGGGGGTGCGGCCGGCCAGGAGGGGCGCGCCAGGAGGAGTCCTACTCCCACCGGGAGTAGGACTCCCTCCCTTTTCCTAGTTGGATTAGGAGTGGAGGGGAAAGAGGAGGGAGAGAGGAAGGAAAGGGGGGGCGCTGCCCCCCTCTCCTTGTCCTATTCGGACTAGGGGGGAGGGGCGCGCGGCCCTGCCCTGGCCACCTCTCCTCTTCTCCACAAAGGCCACTATGGCCCATTAAGCCCCGGGGGTTCCGGTAACCCCTCGGTACTCCGGTAAAATCCCGATTTCACCCGGAACACTTCCGATATCCAATTATAATCTTCCAATATATCAATCTTCATGTCTCGACCATTTCGAGACTCCTCGTCATGTCCGTGATCACATCCGGGACTCTGACAACCTTCGGTACATCAAAACATATAAACTCATAATATAACTGTCATCGAAACGTTAAGCGTGCGGACCCTACGGGTTCGAGAACTATGTAGACATGACCGAGACACATCTCCGGTCAATAACCAATAGCGGAACCTGGATGCTCATATTGGCTCCCACATATTCTACGAAGATCTTTATCGGTCAGACCGCATAACAACATACGTTGTTCCCTTTGTCATCGGTATGTTACTTGCCCGAGATTCGATCGTCGGTATCTCAATACCTGTTCAATCTCATTACCGGCAAGTCTCTTTACTCGTTTCGTAATACATCATCCCACAACTAACTCATTAGTTGCAATGCTTGCAAGGCCTAAGTGATGTGCATTACCGAGAGGGCCCAGAGATACCTCTCCGACAATCGGAGTGACAAATCCTAATCTCAAAATACGCCAACCCAACAAGTACCTTCGGAGACACCTGTAGAGCACCTTTATAATCACCCAGTTACATTGTGACGTTTGGTAGCACACAAAGTGTTCCTCCGGTAAACGGGAGTTGCATAATGTCATAGTCATAGGAACATGTATAAGTCATGAAGAAAGCAATAGCAACATACTAAACGATCGAGTGCTAAGCTAACGGAATGGGTCAAATCAATCACATCATTCTCCTAATGATGTGATCCCTTTAATCAAATGACAACTCATGTCTATGGCTAGGAAACATAACCATCTTTGATCAACGAGCTAGTCAAGTAGAGGCATACTAGTGACACTCTGTTTGTCTATGTATTCACACATGTATTATGTTTCGGCTAATACAATTCTAGCACGAATAATAAACATTTATCATGATATAAGGAAATAAATAATAACTTTATTATTGCCTCTAGGGCATATTTCCTTCAGTCTCCCACTTGCACTAGAGTTAATAATCTAGTTCACATCACCATGTGATTTAATACCAATAGTTCACATCACCATGTGATTAACACCCATAGTTCACATCGTCATGTGACCAACACCCAAAGGGTTTACTAGAGTCAATAATCTAGTTCACATCGCTATGTGATTAACACCCAAAGAGTACTAAGGTGTGATCATGTTTTGCTTGTGAGAGAAGTTTAGTCAACGGGTCTGCCACATTCAGATCCATATGTATTTTGCAAATTTCTATGTCAACAATGCTCTACACGGAGCTACTCTAGCTAATTGCTCCCACTATCAATATGTATCCAGATTGAGACTTAGAGTCATCTGGCTCAGTGTCAAAATTTGCATCGACGTAACCCTTTACGACGAACCTTTTTGTCACCTCCATAATCGAGAAACATATCCTTATTCCACTAAGGATAATTTTGACCGCTGTCCAGTGATCTACTCCTAGATCACTATTGTACTCCCTTGCCAAAATCAGTGTAGGGTATACAATAGATCTGGTACACAGCATGGCATACTTTATAGAACCTATGGCCAAGGCATAGGGAATGACTTTCATTCTCTTTCTATCTTCTGCCGTGGTCGGGCTTTGAGTCTTACTCAATTTCACACCTTGTAACACAGGCAAGAACTCTTTCTTCGACTGTTCCATTTTGAACTACTTCAAAATTTTGTCAAGGTATGTACTCATTGAAAAAACTTATCAAGCGTCTTGATCTATCTCTATGGATCTTGATGCTCAATATGTAAGTAGCTTCTCCGAGGTCTTTCTTTGAAAAACTCCTTTCAAACACTCCTTTATGCTTTGCAGAATAATTCTATATTATTTCTGATCAACAATATGTCATTCACATATACTTATGAGAAATGTTGTAGTGCTCCCACTCCCTTTCTTGTAAATACAGGCTTCACCGCAAGTCTGTATAAAACTATATCCTTTGATCAACTTATCAAAGCGTATATTCCAACTCCGAGATGCTTGCACCAGTCCATAGATGGATCGCTGGAGCTTGCATATTTTGTTAGCACCTTTAGGATTGAAAAAACCTTCTAGTTGCATCATATACAACTCTTCTTTAATAAATCTATTAAGGAATGTAGTTTTGTTTATCCATTTGCCAGATTTCATAAAATGCGGCAATTGCTAACATGATTCGGACAGACTTAAGCATAGATACGAGTGAGAAACTCTCATCGTAGTCAACACCTTGAACTTGTCGAAAACCTTTTGCGACAATTCTAGCTTTGTAGATAGTAACACTACTATCAGCGTCCGTCTTCCTCTTGAAGATCCATTTAATCTCAATGGCTCGCCGATCATTGGCCAAGTCAATCAAAGTCCATACTTTGTTCTCATACATGGATCTCATCTCAGATTTTATGGCCTCAAGCCATTTCGCGGAATCTGGGCTCATCATCGCTTCCTCATAGTTCGTAGGTTCGTCATGGTCAAGTAACATGACCTCCAAAACAGGATTACCGTACCACTCTGGTGCGGATCTCACTCTGGTTTACCTACGAGGTTCGGTAGTAACTTGATCTGAAGTTACATGATCATCATCATTAGCTTCCTCACTAATTGGTGTAGTAGTCACAGGAACAGATTTCTGTGATGAACTACTTTCCAATAAGGGAGCAGGTACAGTTACCTCATCAAGTTCTACTTTCCTCCCACTCACTTCTTTCGAGAAAAACTCCTTCTCTAGAAAGGATCCATTCTCAGCAACGAATATCTTGCCTTCGGATCTGTGATAGAAGGTGTACCCAACATTTTCTTTTGGGTATCCTATGAAGACACACTTCTCCGATTTGGGTTTGAGCTTATCAGGTTGAAACTTTTTCACATAAGCATTGCAACCTCAATCTTTAAGAAACGACAGCTTAGGTTTCTTGCCAAACCATAGTTCATACGGTGTCGTCTCAACGGATTTAGATGGTGCCCTATTTAACGTGAATGCAGTTGTCTCTAATGCATAACCCCAAACAATAGTGGTAGATCGGTAAGAGACATCATAGATCGCACTATATCTAATAAAGTACGGTTATGACGTTCGGACACACCATTACACTGATGTGTTCCAGGTGGTGTGAGTAGTGAAACTATTTCACATTGTTTTAACTGAAGGCCAAACTCGTAACTCAAATATTTCATCTCTGCGATCTTATCGTAGAAACTTTTATTTTCTTGTTACGATGATTCTCCACTTCACTCTGAAATTCTTTGAACTTTTCAAATGTTTCAGACTTGTGTTTCATCAAGTAGATATACCCATATCTGCTCAAATCATCTCTGAAGGTCAGAAAATAACGATACTTGCCGCGAGCCTTAACACTCATCGGACCGCATACATCAGTATGTATTATTTCCAATAAGTCAATTGCTCGCTCCATTGTTCCGGAGAACGGAGTCTTAGTCATCTTGCCCATGAGGCATGGTTCGCAAGCATCAAGTGATTCATAATCATGTGATTCCAAAAGTCCATCAGCATGGAGTTTCTTCATGCGCTTTACACCAACATGACCTAAACGGCAGTGCCACAAGTAAGTTGCACTATCATTATTAACTTTGCATCTTTTGGCTTCAATATTATGAAAATGTGTATCACCACGATCGAGATCCAACAAACCATTTTCATTGGGTGTATGACCATAGAAGGTTTTATTCATGTAAACAGAACAACAATTATTCTCCAACTTACATGAATAACCGTTTTGCAATAAACATGATCCAATCATATTCATGCTCAACGCAAACACCAAATAACACTTATTTAGGTTCAACACTAATCCCGAAAGTTATATGGATTGTGCGATGATGATCACATCAATCTTGGAACTACTTGCAACACACATCGTCACTTCATCCTTAACTAGTCTCTGTTCATTTTGCAACTCCTATTTTAAGTTACTACTCTTAGTAACTAAACCAGTATCAAATACTGAGGGGTTGTTATAAACACTAGTAAAGTACACATCAATAACATGTATATCAAATATACTTTTGTTCACTTTGCCATCCTTCTTATTCGCCAATTATTTGGGGTAGTTCTGCTTCCAGTGACCAGTCCTTTTGCAGTAGAAGCACTCAGTCTCAGGCTTATGTCCAAACTTGGGCTTCTTCACTTGAGCAGCAACTTTCTTGCTGTTCTACATGAAGTTCCCTTTCTTTCCCTTTGCCCTTTTCTTGATACTAGTGGTCTTGTTAATCATCAACACTTGATGCTCTTTCTTGATTTCTGATTTCATCATCATGAAAAGCTTGGGAATCGTCTACGTTATCCCTTGCATACTATAGTTCATCACGAAGTTCTACTAACTTGGTGATGGTGACTAGAGAATTCTGTCAATCACTATCTTATCTGGAAGATTAACTCCCACTTGATTCAAGCAATTGTAGTACCCAGACAATCTAAGCACATGCTCACTGCTTGAGCTATTCTCCTCCATCTTTTAGCTATAGAACTTGTTGGAGACTTCATATCTCTCAACTCGGGTATTTGCTTGAAATATTAACTTCAACTCCTGGAACATCTCATATGGTCCATGATGTTCAAAACATCTTTGAAGTCCCGATTCTAAGCCGTTAAGCATGGTGCACTAAACTATCAAGTAGTCATCATATTGAGCTAGCCAAACGTTCATAACGTCTGCATCTGCTCCTGCAATAGGTCTGTCACCTAGCGGTGCATCAAGGACATAATCCTTCTGTGC
The DNA here is from genome assembly GCF_002575655.3 of Aegilops tauschii subsp. strangulata. Classification (NCBI taxonomy): domain Eukaryota; kingdom Viridiplantae; phylum Streptophyta; class Magnoliopsida; order Poales; family Poaceae; genus Aegilops; species Aegilops tauschii. The sequence continues at coordinate 514,448,147 of NC_053037.3, read as the reverse complement.
AGGAATGAGGATAAACCTCAGATCACGGATCCAATCTGCATCATTGCTACTAACATCTTTCAACTTAGTTTTCTCTAGGAACATATAAAATTAAACGGGGAGCAACATCGCGAGCTATTGATCTACAACATAGATATGCTATTTCTACCAGGACTAAGTTCATGATAAATTAAAGTTCAATTAATCATATTACTTAAGAACTCCCACTTAGATAGACATCCCTCTAATCCTCTAAGTGATCACGTGATCCATATCAACTAAACCATGTCCGGTCATCACGTGAGATGGAGTAGTTTCAATGGTGAACATCATTTATGTTGATCAAATCTACTATATGATTCACGCTCGACCTTTCGGTCTCAGTGTTCCGAGGCCATATCTGTTATATGCTAGGCTCGTCAAGTTTAACCTGAGTATTCCGCGTGTGCAACTGTTTTGCACCCGTTGTATTTGAACGTAGAGCCTATCACACCCGATCATCACGTGGTGTCTCAGCACGAAGAACTTTCGCAACGGTGCATACTCAGGGAGAACACTTATACCTTGAAATTTAGTGAGAGATCATCTTATAAAGCTACCGCCGAACTAAGCAAAATAAGATGCATAAAAGATAAACATCACATGCAATCATAATATGTGACATGATATGGCCATCATCATCTTGTGCCTTTGATCTCCATCTCCAAAGCATGGTCATGATCTCCATCGTCACCGGCATGACACCATGATCTCCATCATCTTGATCTATATCAATGTGTCGTCACATGGTCGTCTCGCCAACTATTGCTCTTGCAACTATTGCTATCGCATAGCGATAAAGTAAAGCAATTATTTGGCGCTTGCATCTTATGCAATAAAGAGACAACCATAAAGCTTTTGCCAGTTGCCGATAACTTCAACAAAACATGATCATCTCATACAACAACTTATATCTCATCACGTCTTGACCATATCACATCACAACATGCCCTGCAAAAACAAGTTAGACATCCTCTACTTTGTTGTTGCAAGTTTTACGTGGCTGCTATGGGTTGAGCAAGAACCGTTCTTACCTACGCATCAAAACCACAACGATAGTTCGTCAAGTTAGTGCTGTTTTAACCTTCTCAAGGACCGGGCGTAGCCACACTCGGTTCAACTAAAGTTGGAGAAACTGACACCCGCTAGTCACCTGTGTGTAAAGCACGGCGGTAAAACCAGTCTCGCGTAAGCGTACGCGTAATGTCGGTCCGGACCGCTTCATCCAACAATACCGCTGAACCAAAGTATGACATGCTGGTAAGCAGTATGACTTGTATCGCCCACAACTCACTTGTGTTCCTACTCGTGCACATAACATCAACGCATAAAACCTGGCTCTGATACCACTGTTGGGGAACGCAGTAATTTCAAAAAAAATCCTACGCACACGCAGGATCATGGTGATGCATAGCAACGAGAGGCGAGAGTGTTGTCCACGTACCCTCGTAGACCGAAAGCGGAAGTGTTAGCACAACGCGGTTGATGTAGTTGTACGTCTTCACGATCCGACCGATCAAGTACCGAACGCACGGCACCTCCGAGTTCAGCACATGTTCAGCCCGATGACGTCCCTCGAACTCCGATCCAGCCGAGTGTTGAGGGAGAGTTTCGTCAGCACGACGGTGTGGTGACGATGATGATGTTCTACCGACGCAGGGCTTCGCCTAAGCACCGCTACAGTATTATCGAGGTGGACTATGGTGGAGGGGGGCACCGCACACAGATAAAGGATCAAACGATCAATTGTTGTGTCTCTAGGGTGCCCCCTGCCCCCGTATATAAAGGAGCAAGGGGGGAGGTGCGGCCGGCCAGGAGGGGCGCGCCAGGTGGCTCCCTTTTCCTAGTTGGATTAGGAGTGGAGGGGAAAGAGGAGGGAGAGAGGAAGGAACGGGGGGACGCCGCCCCCCTCTCCTTGTCCTATTCGGACTAGGGGGAGGGGCCCGTGGCCCTGCCCTAGCCGCCTCTCCTCTTCTCCACAAAGGCCCACTATGGCCCATTAAGCCCCCGGGGGCTTCCGGTAACCCCTCGGTACTCCGGTAAAATCCTGATTTCACCCGGAACACTTCCGATATCCAAATATAGGCTTCCAATATATCAATCTTCATGTCTCGACCATTTCGAGACTCCTCGTCATGTACGTGATCACATCCGGGACTCCGAACAACCTTCGGTACATCAAAACATATAAACTCATAATATAACTGTCATCAAAACGTTAAGCGTGTGGACCCTACGGGTTCGAGAACTATGTAGACATGACCGAGACACGTCTCCGGTCAATAACCAATAGCGGAACCTGGATGCTCATATTGGCTCCCACATATTCTACGAAGATCTTTATCGGTCAGACCGCATAACAACATACATTGTTCCCTTTGTCATCGGTATGTTACTTGCCCGAGATTCGATCGTCGGTATCTCAATACCTAGTTCAATCTCGTTACTGGCAAGTCTCTTTACTCGTTCCGTAATACATCATCCCACAACTAACTCATTAGTTGCAATGCTTGCAAGGCTTAAGTGATGTGCATTACTGAGAGGGCCCAGAGATACCTCTCCGACAATCGGAGTGACAAATCCTAATCTCGAAATACGCCAACCCAACAAGTACCTTCGGAGACACCTGTAGAGCACCTTAATAATCACCCAGTTACGTTGTGACGTTTGGTAGCACACAAAGTGTTCCTCCGGTAAACGGGAGTTGCATAATCTCATAGTCATAGGAACATGTATAAGTCATGAACAAAGCAATAGCAACATACTAAACGATTGAGTGCTAAGCTAACAGAATGGGTCAAGTCAATCACATCATTCTCCTAATGATGTGATCCCGTTAATCAAATGACAACTCATGTCTATGGTTAGGAAACATAACCATCTTTTATCAACGAGCTAGTCAAGTAGAGGCATACTAGTGACACTCTGTTTGTCTATGTATTCACACATGTATTATGTTTCCGGTTAATACAATTCTAGCATGAATAATAAACATTTATCATGATATAAGGAAATAAATAATAACTTTATTATTGCCTCTAGGGCATATTTCCTTCACCTTCCTCTCTGCACCAGTTGTATCTCTCTCATCCCCTCAGATCTCGCCACATCCCTTAATTGACTGTCCCATAGCGGGCCGCCAGACTATTAATGTTCTCGAGTGGAGGCCGGTGTTGCAAGTATGCCGCTCGGAGAGTGATGGAGTAGAGGCTAGTGTGATGAAATGAAGGGCAGAGGAGAATGTGACTTGCTTCCAACGCAACCGTTGGGCATCAAAATACCAACAGTTGTCAGCCGGGCTGGTCGTTCTGGTATATCACTGCAAAGAAGCTGCTCGGAGGTGCTAGAGTGGAGGCCAGTGTTACAAGGTTCTATTCCGATCCGTTGGCTGGGGACCATGCGGGCGTTGCTGGTGGGTGTGCTGCAAAACCTGCGACAGTGCTGCTTGAGGCTGATGCAAGCCTACTTGTTACTGCTAGTGTTGCAACTGAGCGCGTGCGCGCCAGCCGGTACTACGAGGGTGGAGTCATTATGCGAGGGTGCTCATCGGTGCATGATGGGTTGTAGAGGACATTGGGGGTTGCAACCTCTCATGTATTGCGGTGTCACACGAGTCGTGTTGCAAATGTTCTTGTACAAAGCGCAACATAGGTCATACTGCAACCGACGAGCACAACATAACTCATGTTGTAAATGGGTCAGATAACAGAGCGGTGAATGCCCACGAATGTTTTTCCGGCGCAACATGATCCATGTTGGAACCGGCGAGTGCAACATTTCTCATGTTACTAGTGTGGCCAGAATACATGATAGGGACAATCATGAATGTTTTCCTGAACGCGACATGAGTCATGTTGCAACCGATGAGCGTAAGATGGCTCATGTTGCAGACGGATGGATCACAGTAAACGACTGCCGCGGCTAGATGGGATGGTGGTCGCGCGAGATCCAACTGCTCTAAGAGCATCTCCAGCCGCGCCCCCAACAGGCCCCCCTAGGCCACTTTTTCGGCACCGACGCCAAAAAATCACCCCAGTCGCGGCCCCAGGACGCCGAAAATCGCCGGTTCGGCCCTTTTATCCGCCCGACGGTCACAGGACGAACCTGGCGAACTGGGGGGCAATTGGGGACTCCGGCGCAAGGGAAAAGCGCGGCTGGCCCACACCGTCAGGGGAAAAGTCAAGGTTTTCTTCCCCGACTCGCCTCCCACCCCCCGCGCCCTCGGCCGCCACTAGCTATATCCCGGCGCCGCCCGCCGCCCTTCACCGCTAGATAGCCATTCCCCGCCGGAAAAATAGCAGAGCTTCGCCGCGGCATCCCCTCCAACAGTAGCTGGGCGTTTCTGGCCACCGTTTCCGGCCGCAGAGGGGCAGTTTAGCGGCGGGTACACGCCCACCGGGCGCAAGGTGTTCGGCGATTTGCCTGCCTCGGCGATGGACTCGGATGACGAGGAAGCGCTCGCCGCGCTGCTGGAGGAGGAAGCCCAGGCCGACGTCCAGGAAGAAGAGCATCTCATGGTGCTCGCCGCCCTCGCCCAGCTGCTGGCGAGCAATGAAAAGCCGCGGCGAGGTGGGTCGGTGCCGGGGCGGGTGAAAGCAAAGAACCGGCATCGTCTCGAAGGCTACTGCATGCTCTACTCCGACTACTTCGCCGATGCTCCACTTCACGGCGAGAAAACATTTTAGCGCCGTTATCGGATGAGCCGAAAGCTCTTCCTCAGGATTGTGAATTCCATCCGGGAGTTCGACAACTACTTCAAGTGCAAGATGGATTGCACCGGCGCCCTTGGATTCACCTCCATCAAAAAGTGCACGACAGCGATGAGGATGCTTGCATACGGAGCTCCCGGTGATTCACTCGACGACTATGGGCGCATGGCCGAGTCCACCAGCATATAGTGTTTCTACAAGTTTTGTCGGGCAGTGGTGGCAGTGTTTGGACCGCAATACTTGAGAACACCCAATGCGGAAGACACTGCTCGGATCCTAGCACAGAATACAGCAAGAGGATTTCCTGGGATGCTTGGAAGCATCGACTGCATGCATTGGAAATGGAAGAATTGCCCATTTGCTTGGCAGGGGATGTACAAAGGCGCCAAAGGCGGTTGCGGTGTGGTACTTGAGGTGGTGGCCACACAGGACCTCTGGATTTGGCACTCCTTCTTTGGTATGCCAGGAACTCACAATGACATCAACGTGCTGCAGTGCTCTCCTGTCTTTGCCAAGCTTGTTGAAGGTCATTCTCCTCCGGTGAACTTCGAGATCAATGGGCGGCACTACAACAAGGGGTACTATCTAGCTGATGGCATCTATCCGAGATGGTCGACATTTGTGAAGACGATCTCAAACCCTGTGGCAGGAGGCAAGAACGCCTGGTTTGCGAAGATTCAGGAGGCTTGCAGGAAGGATGTCGAGCGGGCATTTGGTGTGCTCCAATCTCGATTTGCTGTTGTCCGGTACCCCGCTCAGACCTGGTCCAAAGATCAAATGTGGGAGATTATGACTTGTTGTGTCATCTTGCACAACATGATCATCGAGAGCGAGCAAGAAGACCCAGTGTTTGATACTGAACCATACTACAGGCAGGGTCCTCTAGCCGAAGTTGATCACCAGCTACCGGCAACCTGGACTGCCTATCTCAGTATGCGTCAGGAGATCCGAGACCCACAGGTGCATCATCAACTGCAGAACGATCTGATTGAGCACCTATGGAGGCTCAAGGGAGACGCCGTGTGATGAAATATGAGTTTTTATTTGTTGAACTATATAATTTGTATTGAACTATTTGTTGTTGTACTATTTTGTTGAAGTATTTGATTTTTCTGTGATGAAATATGTGATAAGAACAAATTGTGTTGATAATTGAACGCCGAGACACGGCGAACCACGCCGAATATGGGCCTATTCTCGCCCATATGGGCCCTTTATTCACCGAAATGGGGCTGAAAAGTGGGCCAATTTCGGCGCCTGGGGGCGACGACTGGGCGCAAAACCGCCCCCAGCGCCTATTGTATCGCCGGCTCGTCTCCAGGGGGCGATTTTTATGCGTTCTTGGGGGGGGGGGGGGGGGGGGCAACGGCTGGATGCTCTAAAGGCGTCCGATCAGATGGGTACGTGAGCGCAACTTAGCTAGGGAGGGCTGCCTTTTAAATTTATGCAAAACTTGGTTTCATATTTCTCCGTCTGGTATTAGAGATGTCATATATGGTGGCTGATATTGTCACGAACTAATAAGTAATAACAAGGCAGCAGTTTCCTCTAAAAAAAGAAGATCGGTACGTGAGCGCCTAGAAGAATTAGTCCAGGAATTCCCGGGCCGTGCCGTGCCCAAACATTTCGGATCTCGCACGTACAAACCGTTAATTCGGCGCCGCATATTCGCATGAGGGCGCACCGAACAAAAGCACATACTACCACGATGCCTTTTCGTGACACACACCTTAGGTTGTAGCATCTGTTCGAGCGTGACACCGAACCTTTGGAGGCAACATTGAATGGACCTGCCGGTTCGGCGTGCGATCCGTGTTGGCGCGCCGAACGAACGAGCGAACCTTTGAACCGTGGCCACGACAATACAAAAATCTACCGAAATTCCATTCCCGGCGAGAGAAGGCGCGAAAGCTGTCGTGGCTTTTTCCCCCGGTTGGTTGGCCAGCGAATTTTGGCCTACAATACATGGCCAAGGTGGCTCCTCCACCTACAGGCCAACTTGCCCGCCACGGATTCCAGGATCCCAGCCGCTTTGGCCTACACGTGGCCAACGACCTTTGATTCGGTAGGCGTATGGCCGTCTTCCATGAGCCTTCGTATCCAACTCCTTCCGTGGCTCTCAGAGTTCGAGCTCCTCTCTTCCTGGCCTATATAACAAGGCCCTCCCCGCACGCTTCCCCCTCACATCGCACATAATTTAGAGGCATTTTACAAGAGAGCACAGCGAGAGAAAATAGAAGAGAAGAGAAGAGGAAGATAATCCTGACCCCATGGAGAGAGTCGCGTCGCGCTGTGTCAGCCTCCTCGCACAAAGGTCTGCAATCTTTGCCGTGATACGAGATGCAGTTGGATTCATGCCATGTCTGGTGTTGTTTCATGGCATATCTGTAGTTCCATACTAATGGTTCTTTGTTGATGTTGCCCGTGTAGGAGGGGCTACTGTGCGGCCGCGGCCATGGTGAAGGGAGCAGGGAGGAGCGCCGCTGCTGAGGAGAAGACCGCCGTCGCGGCGAAGAGCGCAATGGCTGCGAGGAAAGACGTGGGCGCTGGCGTGGAGAAGGCGGCGTGGGTGCCGGACCCGGTGACCGGGTACTACCGGCCGTCGGGCGCCGCCAAGGAGGTGGACGCGGCTGACTTGCGCGCCAAGCTGTGCTGCTAAGCAAAGCAAGGGAACTAATTGACGGCCGCCCGTCAAGAACATATTTTCCCTTAAGCGTAAGCGTAAAACTGAACACTGTGAGGCGTTTCCACAGCTCTGATCGAGCATGGCTTTGCCTTAGGATACGTGCTCTCATCTCATTGATCGCTATAGTCCACTTTCTCCTAGCGCGGCGTGTCCAGGAGAATTCGCCTTCCCGTTTCTCTTCTCGATGTTCGCATGATACAAGAATATATAATTTTGTACTGATTGATTAAATAATGAGTAAAGTGTTCCCGCAAAAAAAAAGAGTAAAGTGATTAAACAGCATGGAGTTCGTTCATCAACACCGTTTCTGCCTAGCGTGTTTCAGCAAGTAAGTATGATCTACTCATATCAGCATGGTACAGAGCAAAACGTACAGGTTGTTCTCACTATTAAATGTGATATGGAGCTCGACAAGAGTGAACTCAAAAGCATCCCACAAAGTCATGATTTGCATTTTCTTCAAGGAAATCAATCGTACGAAGGGCTGAGGACAGTTTATGTTTGTTTGCTTTTTGCGGGGGAGGACAGTTTATTGTTACCGTTGACAGATACAAGCACAAGCTTCTCCAACAAATTCTTTAATACTTCCTCCGTCCCATAATGTAAGACATTTTTTAACACTACACTAGTATCAAAAATCGTCTTATATTATAGGACAGAGGGAGTACATGTATAGAAACCATTTCACAAAGTCCAGATTTAAATAAGTGCCATGCACAGACATATATTTAGAGCAAGTGTAGCAGAGCCGCTATTAGCGGCCCGATCATAATAACTGCCCGTATTGCAATTTTGTCAAAAAAAAAGCAGGTCTAGCATAATCTTATCCCGCGCTCGGCGTTCCATCGCCATACTTCTTGGAGGCTGCTCCATATTCAAGGTGACACCGTTGGAACAACGCCGCGTTGAGAACAAAACCTACTACAGAAAGGACGAGAGACGAGGACAGAGGCGAAAGGGATTGTCTGTTTTAATTTTTGAGTCAATTACACCATCGGTGCTTAAACTTGACAAGAAAAGTCACTTCAATGCCAAAAATCCGCATCATACACTAGTGCCACAACTTGGCTCGGACGGTGGGGATTCGGACCCTCAACAAGCTGCTCGCATGCGTGCGTGGCTAGCCAGTCGGCCCAACACATTTGTTGTCATTTATGGATTCTTAATCTTTATATACATATGGCTAAACAACATAAATTAAGAATTTATTCCAGCAAAAGTTATACCGGGTCGATGATTCAAAAAAGAAACCTAGGGCAATATATAGCGGCCACGGACAGCACTCCAACCAACGAGATCTCACGTAAAAAATGAAAAATTTCTCTTTATAACATAACACGCTCGTTTGGCTAAGACGTACAGCAGTGCAGCCCATTTCCAACATGCTAGGCTTTTTCATTTATAAAATTTTAAAAAAAATATGTAAATTATAATCTGTGTTATAAAAAATATACATATAAATAAAATAAATTGTATAATTTTTTCCCATGTAATGTCATAAATTATCTATGAGATAATTTTAACAAAAATACATATAACTAAATTATGAATTATGGAAATATTTTATAATTTTAAAAGTTTGTGTATATTAAATAAAATATTAAAGTAATTTTAGAAATGTACGTATCTCATAGAAGTTTAAAATTTTCCATCCTTTTAATAAAATGTTCATGTATTATATAAAAATGTTCATGCTTTAATAAATATTTTAAGTTGTTTACAAATATAGTATATAAAAGTTTACGTGTTTTCTAAAAATACTACAAGACTAGTGCGCCCTCAGATTGCAGTTCCTCACACTAATACTATTTGTATTATATAAACATTTTAATTCATTTTAAATTTTGTGAATATGTTTTAAAATAACACGTGAATTATTTTTAAATGACATAAACATTTTAAATTGTTTTTAAATTATGTTTGGTATATTGTCATAAAGTTTAATTATACTTTAAAAAGATGAGATCTCGTTGGTTGGAGTGGTATCTCCGGCTTCTCTATAACCTTTGGCCGTATGTTTGAATCACAGACCCCGCACTGTTTTTGCTGAATTAAATTTCTTTAGTTTATGTTGAGTATTAAAGTGACTTTTCTCGTTAAATTTAAGCACCGGTGTTGTAATTGACTCTTATTTTTCGTACAGTTAGCAATGGACCACTTGTACTAGATCCGGACCATGGAGTTGTAATTCAAATTATGCAATTAGATTTTTGATTGTTTAATACCTTTATGTGAGCATAACTTAGTTTCAATAGGGTATATTTTTCTATGAGGTTACTATCAACCATGCCCTCTTATTTTGTATAGACGCATGGGCTCGCATAGCATGCTTCTCTGCCGCCTTCCTAACAAATGAACACTAACTGGTATGCATATTGGTTCCATTACATATTGCCAATATACCTAAGTCACATCAAAATAACATGGTTGTAAAAATCCTTAAATTTTCTAAGTAGTGAGTGTTATGGGGTTTTCTAGGGAGGTGGATCCTGCTGGTCAGTTCGAGATCGCGATGTGGGCCTTGTAGGTTAGTCATGTGGAGCAATGCTCCCCGCTTGGTCAAATTGCATGTGTTGTGTGTTAGCCCAATGCTAATCTGAGTGTTGTTGTGTCTCTTCCACATTCTAATGTGTGTTTGGAGAGAGAGCGTAGGCGATTTAGCAGGGGGGTCCGTTATCAGTGATCATAACTTGTGTGGGTTGTTGCACCCAACTGCCTCGGGTCATTGCAGTTGGAGGAGGTCCACCACGGTTGTCGTTCCGCCCATCCGTGTTTTTGGGTGTGGCTGCATCTTGCTTGGTCCCGGCGGTCGATTGGCCCAGTGAGTGTTCCTACGCCTTTTTCCTCTCTGTGTGGACTTGCATCTCGGCCTCCTTCGTCCACTGGTGTGCCGTGTCAGACTATTGGTTATATTTTTTGAAAAATTGGATGTGTGGGGTTGGTGTGTCTGTGATCGGTGGTGGCAGTAGAGAGTTACCACTCGTTCACTTCCCAGTTTTGTGTTGATGTACAGTGATCTAAAAGGTCTTATATTAGTTTACAGAGGGAGTAGCAATCTTTTAAATGACGACAGTTTCTACGTGTTTCTACGTTCCCTGGGAGGGGGTGGCAACCAAAAGCATTTTCCTGTCAATTTTAGTTGCGACGCGAGATCAAACGACGACAGTTTCTACGTGTTTTGCCTCAAAATTTCCTTCTTTCCAGAAACTGCCATGCGTATGTGAGAGAAAATGACAACCCTTAGTCTCCTCCAATATATATTAGTAAGTTTCTTTCTCTCAGATTTGTAGTCCTAATTAAGTTTCGCATCCTTCAGGATGAGAGATCTTTACCATTAGTGGTGGATGACTATCTTCATTTGAAAACATTTGCATCGAGTGTCTTTGCTAAAACATGCATATTCGATGAATTTGAGCTTGTCATGAAGATGACTACATGCTCCAAAACTCAAATAGAGAAAAGCCAAACAAGAACCAAGAAAGATGATGCCAAGGATGCAATGGTTTGAGCTCTCTATGAACGATATAATCAAGCTACTCACTCGAGAGCCCCCCCCTTGATAGTACGACAATCAATTCTATAACCCGGTCTCTCAACTAACACCATGAGCCCGGTAAAGTAGAAAACCTATCAAGGTCAAACCTTTGCCTTGCGCATAATCCACTTGAGCTAGATGATGTCGATCTTGTCCTCCACAAGTTGGACCACCTTCCTTGATTGCGCTGACTCGATGAAGACTGATAGATCGCTCCCCCATGCTCCACTATGGGTGAGCCTCTCTTCTGCACATCTTCACAAGTCCATTATCACCAGAATGGACAGAAAGCTTCAAGCATGTGATCTCTTCGTGATGCTCCACTTGAACTTGCACAACACAACCTTGATGACGATCACGCTTGATGTCATCCTCCATGTGTTATATGAAATCTTCCTCTTGATGCAAGCCCATGGAAAAGTACCTAGCCTCACATAAAACCACCACACAAATGGATGATGGGTTAGTACACAAATTGTAATGGACAATGCTTACCATACCGTGAGATCAATTGATCTCACTCGGTATATCTTCTATGCCTTGTGTGTTGATCAACTTGAATCCACTCTTTGTACTTAGTCTTGATCAACCTTGTATCTTATCTTCTCTTTTCATAAAAGTGGTGTCTTAAAGGTAACATGAATGATCACACATTTTTCTTCCTCAAGGCATGCTTGCAATATGCTCAACTCTCACATGACCAATCTTTGGATAACTCCATGAATAACACATTGGTCAACAAATAATATTCTTCTTTAAACCTTGAAACAAACGTATGGTCTTCAAGCAAAGCCTATGGACAAACTTTAAAGTATAGCTCAAAGCAACCATTAGTCCACAGTGATTGTCATCAACTACCAAAACCAAACATGGGGGCACCATGCTCTTTCAATCGTGTTGACAAGCCGACATGTAATATTTTGAACTATTCTTATTTTCCTTCAGCCGTATCAGTATTAGCTATTTGAAGTCTCACTAACACGCTCCAAGTGAATGTGCTTATTTTTGGAGAAACACCGCCCAAAAAAACCTTGTGTGTTGCGAGCAACTTTTTTTTAGATTCTCAGTATTTGGTGAGCATCAACCTGATGTAAGTGTAACATGTTGAATTAATGATGTCCACATGTATAAATAAATCTTTATTTAAGCCTAATATGCTAAGGTCTACAATTTTACTATGTAATGTTCAAATGTTTAGAAATATATGTATTGATGGGGACCGAAGCATGAAAATAAAAAAAATTCATGTGAACACCCAAGATCTATCTAGGAGAAGCATAGCAACGAGAGGGGAGAGTGTGTCTACATACCCTCATAGACCGAAAGCGGAAGCGTATATAACGTGGTTGATGTATTTGTACTCTTCGCGATCCGATCATGATCCAACCGATCTAGTGCCGAACGGATGACACCTCCGAGTTTAGCACACGTACGGCTCGATGATGTCTCCTCCTCCTCCTTGATCCAGCAAGACAAGGCGGAGAAGTAGACGGGATCACAACCAGCACGACGACATGGTGGTGATGGTGGTGGTGGAGCTAATTCAGTAGCGCTACTAGAACGAGGACGGAGGAACTACGGAGTAACGGGGGAGAGAGGGGCGCCAAGGGCTTGGTGTGTCCTCTTGGGGTGCCCCTCCCCTTTATATATAGGTGGAGGGGCATGGGGAACAGCCCCTCCAAGCCCTAGGGCGCAGCCAAGGGGGAGAGGACTTGGACTCCAAGCACAATCCTATTCCTACTAGGACTCCCCCTTTTCCCCTTCCCTAGCCACATGGGCTTTTGAGGACTTGGTGCGCCTAGCCCACTAAAGCCAGGGCGCCTCCCCTCAGCCCATGACAGCCCTTGGGTCGTGGTGGACCCACTTTTGGACTTCTGGATCCCTCCGGAATCCTCTAGAACCTTCTAGAAGCTTCACAGTACAATAGCGAAAAAACTGCATCTTATTCCGAAACCCAAAATATGACTTCCCATATATAAATATTTACCTCTCGACCATTATGAGACACGTCGTGACGTCCGGGATCTCATCCGGGACTTCGAGCAACATTCGGTTACCAATCATCAAATATCCCAATACTACTCTAGCGTCAATGAATGTTAAGCGTGCGACCTTGCGGGTTCGGGAATCATGTAGTGATGACCGAGACACCTCTCCGGTCAATAACCAATAGCGGGACCTAGATGCCCATATTGATTCCTATATACTTCACGAAGATCTTTATCGGTTAAACCATGATGTCAAGGATTCGATTAATCCTGTATGCAATTCCCTTTGTCCGGCGATATGTTACTTGCCCGAGATTCGATCGTCGGTATCTCCATACCTAGTTCAATCCCGTTACCGGCAGTCTCTTTACTCATTCTGTAATACAAGATCCCGTGACGAAATCATTAGTCACATTGCTTGCAAGCTCTTTAAGATGTTGTATTACCGAGAGGGCCCAGAGATATCTCTCCGTCATACGGAGTGACAAATCCCAGTCTCGATCCATGCCAACCCAATAGACACCTTCGGAGATACCTGTAGAGCACCTTTAAGATCACCCAGTTAAAAAGTGACGTTTGGATACACACTAAGTATTCCTCCGGTGTCAAGGAGTTATACGGTCTCATGGTCTAAGGAACAGACACTTGACATGAAGAAAGCTATAGCAAATAAACTAAACGTTCTGATGCTAAGCTTACAGTTGGGTCTTGTCCATCACATCATTCTCCTAATGATGTGATCCCGTTATCAAATGACAACTCATGTCTATGGTTAGGAAACCTTAACCATCTTTGATCAACGAGCTAGTCTAGTGGAGGCTCACTAGGGACATAGTATTTGTTTATGTATTCACACATGTATTTAAGTTTTCGCTCAATACAATTCTAGCATGAATAATAAACATTTATCATGAATAAGGAAATATGATAATAACCAATTTATTATTGCCTCTAGGGTATATTTCCAACAGTCTCCCACTTGCACTAGAGTCAATAATCTAGCTTACATAGTTATGAATCTAACACCCATGGAGTCTTGGTGCTGATCATGTTTTGCCCGCGGAAGAGGTTTAGTCAACGAGTCTGCCACATTCAGATCCGTATATACTTTGCAAAGTTCTATGTCTCCATCCTTAACATAATTACGAATGGAGTTCAAGCGGCGCTTGATGTGCTTGGTTCTCTTGTGAAACCAGGGCTCCTTGAAAATGGCAATAGCTCTAGTGTTGTCACAAAATATAGTCATTGGATCCGATGCACTAGGTATTACACCCAGATCGGATATGAAATCCTTCATCCAGACTCCTTGCGATGCTTCCGAAGCAGCTATATACTCCGCTTCACATGTAGATCCCACCACGATGCTCTGCTTGGAACTACACCAACTGACCGCTCCACCATTTAAAATAAATACGTATCCGGTTGGGTAATTAACAACATATAGATCATTGAACTAATTTCCATTCAAGATGAATATTTTAGGAAGTTCAATGAATGGCATCGCATGGACTAGAAATGTGGTCCCCTCAAAATGCTAAGGACACATATTGGTAAAAGCTCAAGACTCTTCATCTTTATTTTAGTGATCCAAGATCACATTGAGTCCATAGGAAAGCCAATACTATTGAAAGGGGATGAGGCGTTGCTTAATGGTCTACTTGCTCAAATGCTTAGTGATATTGCTCCAAAACCCTCAACCACTTTCTCCATCCAAATATGTCAAAACCCTAAACTCCAACTCGGCCCCACCGATTGTTTCTATCCGGCGCCACCGAGTTCATATGACATAGCCACGGCCAGAAACCCTAATAGTTCAGTCACACTGATACGGACCTCGGTCTCAATGAGATGAACTTGCCAACTCACTGTTATCAGTTGCAATTATTTCGTTCTCACTGAAATTGCAATCGGTCTCACCGAGATGGCTTGACTAATTCTCTGTTGCCCTATTGCTTCACTTAGCTCTCACCGAGTTGATGCAATTGGCGCCACTGAGATGAGGTTTGCCCTAAAGCCTAGCACATCGGTTCCACCGAGTTGTTCCAGTCGGTCGCATCGAGATTCCTAACGTTCACATTTTGAACTAACCGGTCCCACCGGTTTTAGCTATTCAGTCTCACCGAGATGGGTCAAATGGGTGTAATGGTTGGATTTTTGTGGAGGCTATATATATACCCCTCCACCCCCTTCTCCATATGCGAGAGAGCCATCAGAACGTGCCTACACTTCCACCATACATTTTCTGAGAGAGAACCACCCACTCATGTGTTGAGATCAAGATATTCCAATCCTACCACAAAAATCTTGATTTCTAGCCTTCCCCAAGTTGCTTTCCACTCAAATCATCTTTCCACCATATCCAAATACGTGAGAGAGAGTTGAGTGTTGGGGAGACTATCATTTGAAGCACAAGAGCATGGAGTTTATCATCAACACACCATCTATTGCCTTTTGAGAGTGGTGTCTCCTAGATTGGTTAGGTGTCGCTTGGGAGCCTCCGTCAAGTTGTGGAGTTGAACCAAGAAGTTTGTAAGGGCAAGGAGATCGCCTACTTCGTGAAGATCTACCCGAGTGAGGCAAGTCCTTCGTGGGAGATGGCCACGGTGGGATAGACAAGGTTGCTTCTTCGTGGACCCTTCGTGGGTGGAGCCCTCCGTGAACTCGTGCAACCGTTACCCTCCGGGGGTTGAAGTCTGCATCAACGTGGATGTACGATAGCACCACCTATCGGAACCATGCCAAAAATCTGCGTGTCTTCACTGTGTTTGCACTCTCCAAACCCTTCTCTTTACCTTCATATGCAATGTTTTACTTTCCGCTGCTATACTCTTGGAATTGCATGTGTAGGTTGATTGCTTGAATTGTGTTAATTGCTAAAATCTGCCCACGACTAAAATTGGGAAAAGGTTAGATTTTTATTTGGTCAAGTAGTCTAATCACACCCCTCTAGACATGCTTCCGGTCCTCCAAGTGGTATCCGAGCTTTGGTCTCCATTTGCCTTGATTTCAATAGCTTTGGTGATCATAGCCTTGGTTTCACAACCTAGGAGAATATGGCGTCTAGCAAGGGGAAATTACCATCGTAGATGTCTTTACTTTGATGGTACTAATTTTGCTAGTTGGAAGCATAAGATGAAAATGCATATTCTTGGTCATAACCCCGCCGTTTGGGTTGTAGTGTGTATTGGCTTGCAAGGTGATTTCTTCGAGGATGGAAAAGAACCGGATCGTGAAGCGACAACGGAAGAAATGAAGATGTTACAATATAATGCTCAAGCTTGCGATATTCTCTTTAATGGATTGTGCCCCAAAGAATTCAACAAAATCAGCCGTCTTGAGAATGCAAAGGAAATTTGGGATACTTTGGTTGATATGCATGATGGTACCGAGTCCGTCAAGGAATGCAAGTTGGATGTGCTTCAAAGTCAACTTGACAAGTTCAAGATGAAGGATGGTGAAGGAGTCACCGAGATGTACTCTAGGCTTGCTCTCATCACAAATGAGATTGCCGGCTTAGGAAGTGAAGAGATGACCGAAAAATTCATCATCAAGAAGATCCTAAGAGCCTTGGATGGAAAATATGATACCGTATGCACCTTGATCCAAATGATGCCCAATTACAAAGATCTCAAGCCCACATAAGTCATTGGTAGAATTGTTGCTCATGAGATGTCACTCAAGGATAAGGAAGAGCTCCACAACAAGTCACGTGGCACTTACAAAGCTTCAAGTGATGCTCCTACAACATCGAGTGAGAAGCAAGTCTCCAATGAAGAATTGAGCTTAATGGTGAAGAGCTTCAACAAGTTCTACAAGAATAGAAGCAAAGGGAGAAGCTCCAAGTCAAGGTCCTACAATGACAAAATATCTTCTAGTCATGATCGTAATTGCTACAATTGTGGAAGACGCGGACACTAATCCAATGAGTGTACGGCTCCCTACAAGAAAAGAGAAGATTCACCAAAAAGTAGAAGTAGAAGAGATGAATCACCTCCAAGAGAGAGAAGCAGTAGAGATGATCATTATGAACGAAGAACCTCTCATAGAAGCAAGGATTCGAAAAGGAAGGACGAGTCATCAAAGATCTACACAAGACGAAGACATCAAGCTCATGTTAGTGAATGGGTATCCGATTCCAACTCCGACGACTACTCTGAGGGAAGTTATCACTCCGACTTCGACTATACTCAAGATGAAGGTGTTGCCGGTCTCGCACTTGTGTCATCCAACTCCTATGACATATTTGACTCACCTAATGAAGGAATTAGAAGATGCTTCATGGCTAAAGGCCCTAAGGTATCACACCCTGAGTATGCTGATTTCAATAGTGATGAAGATGATTTGCTAGGTGATGATGATTTACTTGTTGACAATGCTAGTGATGAAAACTATGATGAGCTTGCTAGTAATCATGCTAATCAAGATGAAACGAATGAAAATGATAAGGAGATTGAGCGTCTAACTAAAGAACTAAACACTCTTAAGTTAGCTCATGAAACAACTCTAGAGGATCATAGAGAGCTCCTAAGGACTCATGAGAAGCTACGCTTCGAGAAGCTAAATTTAGAGCAAGAGCATGAGTTTCTAAAAGCTATCAATGATGATCTTCGAAGGAAGAGTTCTTCTTATCTTGCCAAACGTCTCCTCTTGTCTACTTATATGCCACAAGTAAAATCTATCAATAAGAACAAGAAAGATTGTTCCTCTAGTAGTAACAATAACCATGTTAAATCCAATGTTGTTGCTTCTAGTAGTTCTCTTGATTCCACTAATGATTCTCTTAGCCAAGTTACACTTGAGAAAGAAAATAGCTTATTGAAGGGAATTATAGAGAAAGGTGTTTACAAGAGCCTTGCCAGAAGTAAGCAATTCGAGGAAATTGTACGCAAGCAAGGAAGGCACCAGAAGAATCAAGGTGTTGGTTTTGGACGAAAGTTCAATGCCAATGGAGTTGAGTGGGAAGAATATCAATACCCCAAGACGAAGTTTGTTCCTCAACAAGAGAAGTATGACCCCACTTCTTTCAATGGAACACAAGCTCAAGACGATCTTCCACCACAAGACCACAAGCTAAAAGGCAAGGACACGCTTCAAGAAGAGATTGACTCATTTGAATAAGCTCCTAAGGCCATGTTCAAGTGGGTTCCCAAGACTACGTCAAGTTCTACTTCATCAAGTACGACTACAACTCCAAGGATTCCCATCAAGTTGATGTGGATCCCAAAGAAGAAGAACTAGAGTGTTCTTGAGGGTGACTCCACCAACGTACTTCACTCATATTCATTTTGGCAAGGACATGTGCAATCAACTTTCATATCTTGCACTAGTTCATGGGGTCACAAACCCTCTTGTTGGTAAGACAATGGACAAGGTGACCTAATGCTTTCATGGACATCATCATATATGCAATTCACTCTATGTCTATGGATATCCTTGTATGTTCCTTGTGGGACTAACCCATGTAGGTATTGAAAGTGCAACACTCCAATGGATTGCTCCAAAATATCTACATCAACATTGAGCATCCACATCTTCAACATCTAGATGAAGTCATCATCGACAAAACCCAAGGTTAGTTCATCCCTCTTAGGGGGGATACCACATCTAGGGGGAGCTTTGCTCTAAGAATTGAGCCAAAGCAACTCTAATGGTGTGAACACATTAATGCTTTATGTAAAAGTGGTAACCCCACTTGTGCTTAAACGATGAGTATGACCTATGATCAAATGTTCTCATTTGACTATTAAGTCAATATACTCATATATAGATGACCTAGTCATCGCCAATTGCTTGATAGATGCTAGAGTTTTTGTGCATGCTTTGTCACATATTTTATTTGCTATCATATTGTGTGAGCATGTTGATTGCATAATTTCTCCATTCGAGGACATCCATTTGTGGTTTTGATTGTTTGGATTTTATTGGCCAAATGGATGGACAAGAATGCCTAAGAACCTCCTCTAGCTATTGATACGTCTCCATCGTATCTATAATTTTTGATTGTTCCATGCCAATATTCTACAACTTTTACATAATTTTGGCAACATTTTATACTATTTTTGGGACTAACATATTGATCCAGTGCCCAGTGCCAGTTCCTGTTTGTTGCATGTTTTTTGTTTCGCAGAAAATCCATATCAAACGGAGTCCAAATGGGATAAAAACTTACGGAGATTATTTTTGAAATATATGTGATTTTGGGAAAAAGAATCAACGCGAGACGATGCCCGAGGGCCCCACAAGGATGGAGGACGCGCCCCTCACCCTTGTGGCCACCTTGTAAGTCAGTTGGAGGTGTCCTTTGGACGCAAGGAAGCTAATATCTAGATAAAAATCGTGTTAAAATTTCAGCCCAATCGGAGTTACGGATCTCCGGGAATTTAAGAAATGGTGAAAGGCTAGAATCTGCGAGCGTAGAAACAGAAGGTAACAGAGAGAGAGAGAGAGAGAGAGAGAGAGAGAGGGAGAGAGAGAGAGAGATCCAATCTCGGAGGGGCTCTCGCCCCTACGCCGCCATTGAGGCCATGAACCAGAGGGGAAACCCTTCTCCCATCTAGGGGGAAGGTCAAGGAAGAAGAATAAGGAGGGGGGATCTCCCCCCTCTCTCTCCCGGTGGCACCAGAACGCCGCCGGGGCCATCATCGTGCCAACGATACACCAACAACTTCACCGCCGTCATCACCAACTCTTTCCCCCGCTATGCAGCGGTGTAAAACCTCTTCTCCCAGCTGTAATCTCTACTTGAACATGGTGCTCAATGCTATATATTATTTCCCAATGATGTATGGCTATCCTATAATGTTTGAGTAGATCCGTTTTGTCCTATGGGTTGATTGATGATCATGATTGGTTTGAGTTGCATGTTTTATTATTGGTGCTGTCCTATGGTGCTCTCCGTGTCGCGCAAGAGTGAGGGATCCCCGCTGTAGGGTTTGCAATATGTTCATGATTTGCTTATGGTGGGTGGCGTGAGTGACAGAAGCACAGACCCGAGTAAGTAGGTTGTTTACGTATGGGAATAAAGAGGACTCGATACTTTAATGCTATGGTTGGGTTTTACCTTAATGATCTTTAGTAGTTGCGGATGCTTGCTAGAGTTCCAATCATAAGTGCATATGATCCAAGAAGAGAAAGTATGTTAGCTTATGCCTCTCCCTCATATAAAATTGCAATAATGATTACCGGTGTAGTTATCGATTGCCTAGGGACAAATAATTTTCTCGTGAAAAAAAGCTCTCTACTAAAACTAACTTAGTTGTGTCATTATCTAAACAGCCCCTAGATTTTATTTACGTGCTCTTTATTATCTTGCAAACCTATCGAACAACACCTACAAAGTACTTCTAATTTCATACTTGTTCTAGGTAAAGCGAACGTAAAGCGTGCGTAGAGTTGTATCGGTGGTCGATAGAACTTGAGGGAATATTTGTTCTACCTTTAGCTCCCCGTTGGGTTCGACACTCTTACTTATCGAAAGAGGCTACAACCGATCCCCTATACTTGTGGGTTATCAGCTATCTATGCTTTTTCTCTTCTCATGCTATATCACAAAATTTGAACAATTCTTTTTTGGACCCTCCGGGTGAGGAGCACTTGGAGCCACCGATCCGTCAAGGGCTTACCTACAAAACCTTCTTGTGAATTTCGATCAGACTAACACACTCGTACCCAGTCCCACCTAAACCACTAGATTGATCTAGGTTTTCACTTCGGTGCTACCGATTAGAATGACTCGGTCTCATCGAGTTGCAGTAACTGCATGCGGTTTTGCATCTCGGTGCCACCGAGATGCGTCTAGGTATATATACTCTACGTACCCATACGGTTGAAAAATTCTTCAAACCGTACAAGCCCGCGCCCCAGCACTGCCGCCCATTGGTCTCCGGATCGTCGCCGTCTCCGCCTGTGCGCCGTCGCCGCAGGTCTCCACGGCCGTCAACGGGATTCCTCTCCGCCGTTGCCGCCGTAGCGAATCGTCACCAAGTTAGGGTATGGTTCTATTAGTTTGTGTCTATTTCCCCTTCCGATTCTTTGCACAAAGTCAATGCCTGGATTCTCGCCATGAATGAGAACTTTCTATCCACACAAAAATTCCTTTAGACTAGATTCGATGAAAAATCTTAGGGTTAGGTTTCCGTCGAGCTCATCTCGGACCGATCGAAATGTACTTTCCGGTCCCATCGGTTGGCCCTGGCCATTGCACTCAGTACAACTCGGTCTGACCAAAGTGTACTGATCGGTGAGACCTAAAGCAAGTTCTCTGTGAAACCCTAGCATCTCGGAGTCACCAAACTGCAACTCGGTCTGACCGATGTTGTATGTTTAGACTCTGTTAAGTGCTTCGGTGTCACCGAGATTTTCATATCGGTAGCTCCGAAATGCTTTCTGCAGAATACTAAAACTAAGATTTTAACTCAATTTTTGCAAAAAAAAACAAGCTGCTTTTTGTGATGCTCATCCACTCTGCCCATATCCATCTATTCACAGGGTCAGTTTGCAGAGATGTCAGAACCAAGTGACAGTTAGAACAAATCAGAGGAGCAAGTCAGTGTCAGTGAGGGTACAAGCCCAAGTGGAAGCTATGATGAGGGTAGAAGAAGCACCCCTAGCAACCTGCCTAAAGCTGCTACCAGACAGAGGAAGAAAAGAAACTCAAACAATGAGGATGAAGATTTTGTTGTTGAGGAAGAAGTGACCTCAAAGAAGGAAGTGCTCAAGAAGGAGTATGCTGCAGCTGCTGCCACCAAGCCAGGTTTTTAGAAGAAGGCTCTTGCCATGAGAGCTCCCATGTCTAAAGCCATAAGGTCAACTACTACACAAGAGACTATGGAGTTAACTCTTGAGCCAAGAGATGAAGGAGAAGCTGCTGATGGGAAGAAGAAGAGAAAGGAGAGAGTCAAGAAAACCATTGCCAGAGTCATTGGTAGACCATCCATGATGATGATGAGGATGAGGAGGAGGAAGAACCTGTTGCACCCCCAGCCAAAACTCAGAAGTTAATGACAGCTGCCAGTAAGACTGGTGCACCCTCCAAGCCTAAGTCAAAAGCTCCACCTGCTGCACCCAAGACTACAGCTCCAAAGAGATCCACCAGGAACATTCCTGCTGTAGAGAAGAACAAGGCCCCAAGCCAGAAGTTCAAGAAGATGATGAGCCCCAAGGGCTCAGAAAATTGAAGCCCAAGATTCTAGATCATGATGATGCTCATCTAGTGGCTGGGAACATGAAGTTGAGAAAAGGACAGTGGTCTGATGCTTGATGTCTACTACGCAACTTGTTCTTGTAGACTTGTGTTGGGCCTCCAAGCGCAGAGTTTTGTAGGACAACGGCAATTTTCCCTCAAGTGGATGACCTAAGGTTTATCAATCCGTGGGAGGTGTAGGATGAAGATGGTCTCTCTCGAACCACCCTGCAACAAAATACAAGAAATCTCTTGTGTCCCCAACACACCCAATACAATGGCAAATTGTATAGGTGCACTAGTTCGGCGAAGAGATGGTCATAAAAGTGTAATATTGATGGTAGAAATATACTTTTATAATCTGAATAAATAAAAACAGCAAGGTAGCAAATAGTAAACGGGCACGTAAACGGTATTGCAATGCTTAAAAACAAGGCCTAGGGTCCGTCTTTCACTAGTGCAACCTCTCAACAATGCTAACATAGTTGGATCATATGATTATCCCTCAAAGTGCAGTAAAGAATCACTCCCGAGTTCCTATTAGCAGAGAACAAAAGATAGGAATTGTTTGTAGGGCATGAAGCTACCACAAAGCTATTCTTTCTGTTCGATCTATTCAAGAGTTCGTACTAAAATAACACAAAGCTATTTTTTCCGTTCGATCTATCCTAGAGTTCATACTAGAATAACACCAAAGCAAATTCATATTCATAATACTCAATCCACACAAAGAACTATAAAGAGACCCCAAAGTTTCCGTCGGAGAAAAACGTGCATCAACCCCTATGCATAGATTACCCCAATATCACCGCGGGAATCCACGAGTTGAATGCCATAACACACATCAAGTGAATCAATAGGATACCTCATTGTCACCTCAAGTATTCATATTGCAAGACATATATCATGTGTTCTCATCTCTGAATATTCAATCCGACAAGACAAAACTTTGAAGGGTAAAGATTCAATTCATCATATCAAGAGTATAGAGGGGAGAAAAATCATATGGTCCGACTATATTAACAAAGCCCATGATATAGATCACGAGAGAGAGAGAGATCAAACACATAGCTACTGGTACAAACCCTCAACCCCGAGGGTGGACTACTCCCTCCTCATCGTGGTGGCCGCTGGGATGATGAAGATGGCCACCGGAGATGATTGCCCCCTCCGGCAGGGTGCCGGAACGGGGTCTAGATTGGTTTTCGGTGGCTACAGAGCCTAGCGACGGCGGAACTTCTGATCTAGGGTTACCCCGAAGGGTTTCGGAATATTTGTGAATTTATAGGGCAAATAGGGGGTGCAGGAGGCGACCGAGGTGGCCACAACCCACCTGGGTGCGCCCTGGTGGGTTGTGCCCCCCTCGAGGCACCCCCAGGTGCAGCTCGGGCCCATTGGGTTCCTTCTGGTCCAGAAAAAATCTCCGTAAAGTTCCGTTGCGTTTGGACTCCGTTTGATATTGATTTCCTTCGATGTAAAAAACAAGTTAAAACAAGCAACTGGCACTGGGTCAATAGGTTAGTCCCAAAAAATGATATAAAGTTGCTATAAAATGATTGTAAAACACCCAAGAATGATAAAATAACGGCATGAATACTTCATAAATTATAGATACGTTGGAGACGTATCAGCATCCCCAAGCTTAATTCCTACTCGTCCTCGAGTAGGTAAATGATAAAAGAAATAATTTATGAAGTGTGAATGCTAGCAAAGTGCATAAGTTTGATCAATGATAATTTCAATCACTTTTTCTAGCATCATAACAACAATTTTTTCTTATAAAACTTCTCATGTTATAGTAGCAACCAATTGACATGTTAAGGTTCAAACAATGAACTCTCTTGAAACTCAACAACCTATGTTCTCAGTCACCAAGCAATTGCAATTCAACTTATTCAACAGAGTTTAAGTAAGAGCTACACATACTCAACCATCATATAGTCTCCTATGATTGCTAACACTCACCGCATACACATGAGCAAAACGTTTCAACTGGACACATAGAAAGATAGGGGCTTATTGTTTTGCCTCCCGACGTATTCACCTCACGGGTGATGTCAACAATAATAACTCATGCTACCCATATTCAACTGGATATATGTGCCTAGATCTTTTCTCACCACATGATGCTTGCCAAAAGAGAAAAATAAAAAGGAATAGAGAGAAAAACTTTGAATCTTGCATGAAAGTAAATACATAGAAGTAAAAGATAGGCCCTTCGCAGAGGGAAGTAGGGATTTGTAGAGGTGCCAGAGCTCCAAGCGAAAATTGAGAGATAAAAACATTTTGAGAGGTATACTTTTCCCACCAACGAAAACGACTTAGAGCTCCCAAGACTTTCCATGCTAGATATATCATAGGCGGTTCCCAAACAGAATATAAAGTTTATTCCTTTTTCCACCGTACTTTCACTTTCCATGGCTAGCATCCACGGATGCCCTCCATACCAACACTTTCCATGGCTAGCATTTCGGGACTGGGCATCCCTAAAACCTTTTCCTTACTCTCGTGCAATGATAAGTGAATAAAAACTCATCATGAGAATACCACATCTAGGATGGAAAATATTGGCCACCCCTCACCACCTCGCGAGCGGTACGAGCACACAAAAGAGAAATTTATTTTTGAAAATTAGAGATGGCACATACAAATTTGCTTAGAACGGCACGGAAATACCGCATATAGGGAGGTATGGTTGACTCTTGAAAATAAGATTTGGGTTTAAGGGTTTTTGGATGCACAAGTAGTATCTCTACTTGGTGCGGAATGTTTGGCTAGCAAAGATGGGGGGCAAGCACCACATGTTAAAGGATCTATGACAATATGACTTCTATGTTATGTTGTCTTCCTTGTCCAACGTCAACAATTTTGGTATATAATATTTTGATGGGGGCTCACAATCACAAAAGATTTCCATGATAGTGTATTTGCATGTGAAAGTTCTCTTCCTTATACTAAATATTTGTGAATTGCTTGTATGACCAATATTGTGATTGTCAAGCCTCAAAAGATTTCAGTTTCTAAACCCAATATGAAGCTACCACTAGGCATGATATGATTTCAACTTCATGACATTCAATTCATTCAAAAATTTACTAATAGGATATCAGTGAAGCAATAGAGTAAATGACAAATGTGACGCCCTCAATTCAATCATACACTAATCATACACGCAAATGGGTACAATCAAGATCGAGGACTCACAGGAAGATATCACAACACAACTCTAGACACAAATTAAAAATAATACAAGCTTTATATTACAAGCCAGGGGCCTCGAGGGCTCGAATACATAAGCTCGAATACACAAGAGTCAGCGGAAGCAACAATATCTGAGAACAGACATGAGTTAGACAAGTTTGCCTTAAGAAGGCTAGCACAAAAGCAACATCGATCGAAAAGGCAAGGCCTCCTGCCTGGGAGCCTCCTAACTACTCCTGGTCGTCGGCGGTCTCCACGTAGTAGTAGGCACCCTCGGTGTAGTAGTAATCGTCGTGGTGACATCTGGCTCCT
This sequence comes from Aegilops tauschii subsp. strangulata, assembly GCF_002575655.3. Classification (NCBI taxonomy): domain Eukaryota; kingdom Viridiplantae; phylum Streptophyta; class Magnoliopsida; order Poales; family Poaceae; genus Aegilops; species Aegilops tauschii. The sequence goes on along the minus strand of NC_053037.3, from coordinate 514,422,517 downwards.
GGACTCCGACATCTGGTTGCATGAACCGGAAAGAAGAAGAAAGGGGGGAAAGGGGGAGCAAAGCAACCGTGAGTACTCATCCAAAGTACTCACAAGCAAGGATCTACACTACATACGCATCGATATCAATGAATTGGGCTGTATCTATGGACTGAACTGCAGAATGCCAGAAGAGAAGGGGAAAGCCTAGCCTATCGAAGACTAGCATCTTCAACAAGCTCCAAGCATCTTGCAGCATCAAACGAGATAAGAGTAGCATAAAGTAAAGTAGTAGTAGTGTTATCAACCTCGGCCAGAGATCCTTTCTCGACTCCCTGCGAGAAAGCAATCCCAGAGCCATACTATCCATTTCTCATCACAAGTATCCAGTTCTAGTTGTATCGATCGGGATACAACTCCAAGTGTCCGTTACTGTATGACAGGCTATCGATAGATGTTTTCTTCCCTGCAGGGGTGCACCAACTTACCCACCACGCTCGATTAACTCCAGCCGGACACACTTTCCTGGGTCATGCCCGGCCTCGGCCAAACAATACGCCGCAACCTGACCTAGGCTTAATAGAGAGGTCAGCACGCCGGCCTAAACCTATGCCCCCAGGGGTCATGGGCCATCGCCCCGTGAATTCCTGCATGTTGCGAACGCGGCCGGTGAGCAGACCTAGCTACCTCCTTCGAAAAGGCAGGTGCTTACGCAGTCCAACCCGGCGCACGCCGCTCAGTCGCTGACGTCTATTAAGCTTCAGCTGATGCATACGACGCAGAACGCCCATACTATGCCCACGTGATGGTTAGTGGTATCAGGTCAGAGGCCCCTCGGATCAAATATCCAAATCGTAGTGGATTAGGAACGCGCGGTAACAAGTAGAGACTCACGAAAGATGTGACCCCGTCGCCCCGTCTCGAGGACTTGCGGCAAGGGCTAAGAATGCCCGGCCGCGCCTCGTAATTATCTCGCGGGCACCCTCCAGGTCAACCCGACTCCTCATCACTTGCAAATATGCTCGCGCGGGTACCCCTTAGGGCCGACCCGTCTTTAGTAACATGGTTCAGTGTAAAGTCATAGTAACCATAGTAATGTGCGGTGCCGGGGCCTGGTCTTCGATCCCGTTGATCGGGTCTTCTGATAATCCAGCGGGACAGTCGGGACAAAGTGGGGGTCTCTCATGGGTCTCTACCCAACCTATACTAAGCAGTTTAGGATAAGCAGGTAGGTAACAATAAGAAGGTTACAAAAGCAGGCTATGCATTAGAATAGGAGCAATCAATTACAGTAGCAAAATCTAATGCAAGCATGAGAGAATGGAATGGGCAATATCGGGATGATCAAAGGGGGGCTTGCCTGGAAGCTCTGTTGCAAAGGAAGAAGATTCGCCGGTGACGTAGTCGGTCACAGGGGCAACATCGGTCTCGGGGTCTACCGGAGAGAAGAGGGGGAAGAAACAATAAATATAAAGCAAACAAAGCATCATAAAGCATAACATGGTAATACGACGTGCCGGGTGGGACCTAACGTATGTCTACACGAATAGGTGAAAGGGGAATTCAACCGGGAATGGTTTCCCGGTTCCGGACCTATGTCAGACAGTTGATCGGAGGGGGAAAGTTCCATGTTCAGATAGTTAGAGGCATCTGACAGGTAAATGGACCCCGAATTCGGATTTGCCTTGTTTTTCTGAGCAACTTTCATGTATAAAGTTTTTTGAGCCGAGCTACGATTTATTTTATACGATTTTTGCAAGTTTAAAAGATATTATGAAATTATTTATATTGACAGAAAAGGAATATGACGTCAGCATGATGTTAGCAGCCAACAATGCGTTTGACTGGGTCAACTAATGTGTGGGGTCCGCATGTCATAGGCTGCCTAGTTAGCCGGTTAATTAAACAGAGTTAATTAGTTTACCTAATGATTAGGTTAGTCTAAACAGAATTAATTAAGTTAATTAATTAATATTACTTTTATTTATCTGTTTATTTTCCTTTTTTAATAAAAATGTTCTGGGGTGGGGCCCCCTTGTCATAGGCCCCTGGGGGCCTTAACGGGCACGGGTACGCGAGCGCTAGGAGCGGGCACTAGGCACCCGCCCAGGCCGACAGGGGAGTGACGGGCGCTGGGCGCCGGGCGGCCACCGCGACGAGCGGTAGTAGCGGCGCAGGGGGCCAGCTCTGCGCGTCGACGCGGCGCAGCAGAGCTGCTGCGGGACGGAAATGGCAGCGGGCGGCGCGGTGGTTGCCGAGGTCTGGTGCGGGGTGGAGGTGGCCGCGGACGGGGCTGATACGTCTCCGTCGTATCTACTTTTCCAAACACTTTTGCCCTTGTTTTGGACTCTAACTTGCATGATTTGAATGGAACTAACCTGGACTGACGCTGCTTTCAGCAGAATTGCCATGGTGTTATTTTTGTGCAGAAACAAAAGTTCTCGGAATGACCTAAAAATCAACGGAGATTATTTTTGGAAAATATAAAAAATACTGGTGAAAGAATCAAGGCCAGGGGCCCCACACCCTTTCCACGAGGGTGGGGGCGCGCCTGCCCCCTGGGCGCGCCCCCCCTGCCTCGTGGGCCCCCTAGAGCTCCACCGACCTCAACTCCAACTCCATATATTCGTGTTCGGGGAGAAAAAAATCAGAGAGAAAGATTCATCGCGGTTTACGATACGGAGCCGCCGCCAAGCCCTAAACTCTCTCGGGAGGGCTGATCTGGAGTCCGTTCGGGGCTCCGGAGAGGGGAATCCGTCGCCATCGTCATCATCAACCATCCTCCATCACCAATTTCATAATGCTCACCGCCGTGCGTGAGTAATTCCATCATAGGCTTGCTGGACGGTGATGGGTTGGATGAGATTTATCATGTAATCGAGTTAGTTTTGTTAGGGTTTGATCCCTAGTATCCACTACGTTCTGAGATTGATGTTGCTATGACTTTGCTATGCTTAATGCTTGTCACTAGGGCCCGAGTGCCATGATTTCAGATCTGAACCTATTATGTTTTCATGAATATATGTGAGTTCTTGATCATATCTTGCAAGCCTATAGTCACCTACTATGTGTTATGATCCGGCAACCCCGAAGTGACAATAATCGGGACTACTCCCGGTGATGACCGTAGTTTCAGGAGTTCATGTATTCACTATGTGTTAATGCTTTGGTCCGGTACTCTATTAAAAGGAGGCCTTAATATCCCTTAGTTTCCATTAGGACCCCGCTGCCACGGGAGGGTAGGACAAAAGATGTCATGCACGTTCTTTTCCATAAGCACATACGACTATATTTGGAATACATGCCTACATTACATTGATGAATTGGCTCTAGTTCTATGCCACCCTATGTTATGATTGTTACATGATGAACCGCATCCGGCATAATTCTCCATCACCGATCCAATGCCTACGAGCTTTTCACATATTGTTCTTCACTTATTTACTTTACCGTTGCTATTGTTACAATCACTACAAAACCCAAAAATATTACTTTTGCTACTGTTACCGTTACTTCCATACTACTTTGCTACTAAATACTTTGTTGCAGATACTAAGTTATCCAGGTGTGGTTGAATTGACAACTCAACTGCTAATACTTGAGAATATTCTTTGGCTCCCCTTGTGTCGAATCGATAAATTTGGGTTGAATACTCTACCCTCGAAAACTATTGCGATCCCCTATACTTGTGGGTTATCAAGACTATTTTCTGGCGCCGTTGCCGGGGAGCATAACTCTATTCTTCGAGTCACTTGGGATTTATATCTGGTGGTCACTATGAAGAACTTGAAAGACGAGAAAACAAAAATTTATCCCTCAACTACGAGGGGAGGTAAGGAACTGCCATCTAGCTCTGCACCTGATTCACCTTCTGTTTTGAGTAAGCTTGCGACACCTAAACCTGCTTCTGCTGTTTATTCTGATATGTCGCATGTTATTGATGATGCCACTTCTGCTATGCATGATACTTATGATGAAACTACTTCTATGCTTGATACTACTGTGCCACTTGGTGAATTTCTTGATGAACAACTTGCTAGGGCTAGAGAAAATGAAATTATTGAAACTGATAATATTGATGAAAGTGATGATGAAGATTCTCCCCCTAAATATGAATTGCCTGTTGTGCCTGAGGGCTATGTTATGGATGAAGAAACTGCTAGAGACTTTCTTGCTTGCAATGATAGAAGTGATCTTAAGAAATTATTAGCTAAGCTGAAACAAAAAACTCTGAATGCTAGAATGAAATATGATCCTGCTTATGCTACTTCACCTATCTTTGTTACTGATAAGGATTATGAATTCTCGATTGATCCTGATATAATTACTTTGGTTGAATCTGATCCTTTCTATGGCTATGAATCTGAAACTGTTGTGGCACATCTTACTAAATTAAATGATATAGCCACCCTGTTCACTAATGATGAGAAAACTCGCTACTATTATATCCTTAAAATATTTCCGTTCTCATTAAAGGGTGATGCTAAGATATGGCTTAATTCTCTTAATCCTGGTTGTGTGCGTAGTCCCCAGGATAAGATTTATTACTTCTCTGCTAAATATTTCCCTGCTCATAAGAAACAAGCTGCTTTAAGGGATATATATAATTTTGTGCAAATTGAAGAAGAGAGTCTTCCACAAGCTTGGGGGAGGCTTCTCCAATTACTTAATGCTTTGCCTGATCATCCTCTCAAGAAAAATGAAATACTTGATATCTTTTATAATGGACTAACCGATGCTTCCAGAGACCACCTGGATAGTTGTGTTGGTTCTGTTTTCAGGGAAAGAACACCAGATGAAGCTGAAATTTTATTGAATAATATGTTGACCAATGAAAATAATTGGACACTTCCTGAACCAACTCCTAAGCCAACTCCGAAGAAAAGGGGCGTTCTATTTCTCAGTCCTGAAGATATGCAAGAGGCAACGAAATCTATGAAAGAAAAGGGTATTAAAGCTTAAGATGTTAAGAATTTACCTCCTATTGAAGAAATACATGGTCTTAATTTACCGCCTATTGAAGAAATATATGGTCTTAATTCATCACCTATTGAAGAAACACATGGTCTTGATAACCCGACACAGGTAGTAAAGGTAAATTCTCTCCATAGATATGATAAAGCTGAAATCCCGCCTACTAAGTTTGCTAGCCGATGTTTGGATGAGTTTGATAATTTTATGGTTAAGCAAGAAGATTTTAATGCTTATTTTGGTAGACAATTGAAACAAAATGCTTATATGATTGAACACTCGGGTGATTATATGTCTAGAGTTAAGGGTGAACTTAAACTCATTAGTAAACATGCTTCTATGGTTACCACTCAAGTAGAACAAGTACTTAAAGGTGAGAATGATTTGCTCAATGAATTGAATAATAAGAATAATGATTTTGCTGTTAGAGTGGCTACTAGAACTGGTAAAATGACTCAGGAACCTTTGTATCCTGAAGGCCACCCTAAGAGAATTGAGCAAGATTCTCAGAGAAATAATACTGATGCACCTAGTTCTTCTAAAAAGAAGAAAAACAAAAATGATAGGACTTTGCATGCTTCTAGTGAACCTGTTGTAGACACATCTGAGAATCCAAATGATATTTCTATTTCTGATGCTGAAACACAATCTGGCGATGAACATGAACCAAGTGATAATGTTAATGATCATGTTCATGTTGACGCTCAACCTAGTAATGATAATGATGTAGAAATTGAACCTGCTGTTGATCTTGATAACCCACAATCAAAGAATCAACGTTATGATAAGAGAGACTTTGTTGCTAGGAAGCACGGTAAAGAAAGAGAACCATGGGTTCAGAAACCCATGGCTTTTCCTCCTAAACCATCCAAGAAAAAGGATGATGAGGATTTTGATCGCTTTGCTGAAATGATTAGACCTATCTTTTTGCGTATACGTTTAACTGATATGCTCAAAATGAATCCTTATGCTAAGTATATGAAAGAAATTGTTACTAATTAAAGGAAGATACCGGAAGCTGAAATTTCCACCATGCTTGCTAATTTCAAGGGTGGAATACCTAAGAAACTAGGAGATCCAGGAGTACCAACTATACCATGCTCCATTGAAAGAAATTATGTTAGAACTGCCTTATGTGATCTTGGAGCCGGTGTTAGTGTTATGCCTCTCTCTTTATATTGTAGACTTGATTTGAATAAGTTGACACCTACTGAAATATCATTGCAAATGGCTGATAAATCAACTGCTATACCTGTCGGTATTTGTGAGGATGTGCCTGTTGTGGTTGCAAATGTTACTATTTTAACGGACTTTGTTATTCTTGATATTCCCGAGGACGATAGTATGTCTATTATTCTTGGAAGACCTATTTTGAATACTGCAGGGGCTGTTATTGATTGCAACAAAGGCAATGTCACTTTTCATGTTAATGGCAATGAGCATACGGTACACTTTCCGAGGAAACAACCTCAAGTTCATAGTATAAATTCTATTGGAAAAATTCCATCGATTATTTTTGGAGGTTTTGAATTTCCTCTACCTACTGTCAAGAAGAAATATGATATTCTTACTATTGGGGACGTGCATATCCCCGTTGAGGTAACATAGTGTTATTCGAAATTTCTCCGGTTCCATGTTATTCAGAATGAGTTTGTTAACAAGACTTGATCAACCTTGTTAGTGGATTCCTTTTGATGAGCATGAGATGGATGAAGTTAGAAAGCACAACTTTTTGTACCCTTCTTTTACTTTATGTTATTTAGTTGAAATAAAGCAAAAATAGTTTTTTTTGTCAGTTTTCTGAATTATTCATGCAATAAAAAATACCCGAAAATAAAAGTTCTCCCAATGCCCCGAAAATGAAATATGATTTTTTCTAGAATATTTGAGAATATCTGGCATTGAGAACACATCAGGGGGAGCAAGCACCTGGCCACGAGGGTCCAGGGCGCGCCCACCCCCCTGGGCGCGCCCCTGCCTCATGGGCCCATGGTGGCTCCCCTCCACTTATTCCTGCACCCACACACTCCTTCTTCCTCCCAAAAAAATCACCAACCAGCTCAAGCACGAGTTCTAGCTCATTTTGCTGCGATTTTCGATCTCCTTGCTCAAAGCACCTCTCACAAAACTGCTTTGGGGGATTGTTCCTTGGTATGTGACTCCTCCAATGGTCCAATTAGTTTTTGTTCTAGTGCTTTATTCATTGCAAATTTGTGCTGCCTAGGTGACCATGTTCTTGAGCTTGCATGTCAAATTTATATGGTTCCAAGTAGTTCTAATGCATGATATAGTCTCTAGGCACTTGTGGGAGTAGTTGCTATCAATTTTGTTGAGCTTGGTTCACTTTTATTTGAAGCTACTAAAAATTTCAGAAATTTTCAGAAAATGATGAAGAGATTTTTGAGGGGCTCTTCGAACCGAAGCTCGAAGGATAAGCAAAGTGAAGAAGAAGAGAGGCCCAAATATAATCTGCCTCGCACCACGGAGGTTCGGCCGTGTGAATGGCCTTGTGATGATTTCTTGGGAGCAGCCGGGATTTATGACGATTTTTATGAATTGGCTGAGAATGCAGGCCTCACCGACTTCCTCCGCGACCAACGCGAACAGTATCTCTTACTCACTAATACCTTTGTGCAAAATTTTCATTTCCATTCTAGGAGGTCACCACCTACGGTGGATTTTTATTTATATGATGAGTATAAGGAGATGACCCTTCGTGAATTTTGTGAGGTTTGCAAGTTGCCCTTTTCGGGCATCATAGAGGAACCACATCGTGCCGATGTGGATGGGTTTATTGATACCATTGCTGTAGGGGAAACAAGGAAGGTTTCTGACGCACGAATTACTAGCATACACTTTCCTGTTCTACGTTTCTTTGCTATATTTGCTAGTAGATGCTTAATTGGTCGCGGAAACTGTGGCAACCTAAGTGCCCCTGACATTGTTATTTTGTTTCATGCCTTGTTTCGTGATGACACATTTAGTATGGACGCTATTGTTGCAAAGTGGTTAAATCTTAACTGTACTAAGGGCCCTATCTTGGGAGGCATCTTCGCCTCGCGCCTCGCTGCATACTATAACATACCGATTAGGCATTATGAGAAAGAAGAAAAGTTGCTGCCTCCTGTTTATCTAGATTATAAGAGTATGGTAGCGCATGATTTTATTGTTAAGAATAGGGAAAAGGCGCTTAAGTACAAACTCTTATTTGATAAAAATCACCCTGAGACTATTACCTTGCCTGCTCCTTCCCTGTTTGACTTATCTGCAGGCAAGTATCTCGTTCCGCTGGCGGCCATCCACGCCTACCGGAACCCTACATCAGCTACAGAGCCAGAGCCGGAACCACAATTTGATCCTCCACGACAGTCTGATTACCAGTGGGATCCGGAGGTGATTGCCAACCAGTGGCAATCCGAGGCTTCTTCACAGTACGACCCCAACTACAACTTTGGATATCCGCCAGGACAGCCGTGGCAATAGACCAACTTAGGCCAAAAGCCTAAGCTTGGGGGAGTACGTATTTCTCACCGACATTACATTCATGTTCACACACTCGTTGCTAGTTGTCGGTGCTCATACTTTTTCACTGTAATATCCACGCTAGTTTATTTCCTTTTTATGCTTTCTTCTTGTGTGTTTGAAAAACCTTAAGAAAACAAAAAAAATAGTAGTAGCTTTTAGCTAGTTTACTTTCTTGCTGTAGTAGTAATAATTAAAAGAAAACCCAAAAATATTTCATGTTCTTCTTTTGCTTGTTGGGAGCTTTCCCGTGTATATAGTTTTATTTCTTTTCTTTTCTTTGGGGGGTCGATAGGAGAAGACCATAATAAAATTGTTGAAGTGGCTCTTATATGCATTATTGTTGATTTAACCAAGAGCCCATATTGCCTTGTCTTCTCCTGTTTATTGAATGCTCGCAGATTCCAGCTTAGTCCAATGCATGTGCACTATTATTATTATTCACAACGTTCGGTCGTGCAAGTGAAAGGCAATTATGACGATATATGATGGACTGATTGAGATGAGAGAAGCTGGTATGAACTCGACCTCTCTTGTTTTTGTAAATATGATTAGTTCATCGTTCCTGATTCAACCTATTATGAATAAACATGTTTGCAATGACAGTTAGAGATTATAGTTACTTATGCCATGCTTAATTAGCTAGGAGTTTATAATGGTTTACCTTGCATGCCAACATGCTATTAAAATGGTTGTGATGTGGTATGATGGGGTGGTATCCTCCTTTGAATGATTCGAGTGACTTGACTTGGCACATGATCACGCATGTAGTTGAAACAAATCAACATAGCCTTCATGATATTTATGTTCATGGTGGATTATATCCTACTCATGCTTGCACTCAATGTTTATTAATTTTAATGGATGTTCATGACTGTTGTCGCTCTCTAGCTGGTCGCTTCCCAGTCTTTTGCTAGCCTCACTTGTACTAAGCGGGAATACTGCTTGTGCATCCAATCCCTTAAACCCCGAGTTATTCCATATGAGTCCACCATACCTTCCTATATGCGGTATCTACCTGCCGTTCCAAGTAAATTTGTATGTGCCAAACTCCAAACCTTCAAATGAAATTCTGTTTTGTATGCTCGAATAGCTCATGTATCAACTAGGGCTGTCCGTATCTTCCATGTTAGGCGGGTTATTCTCAAGAGGAGTGGACTCCGCTCCTCACTCACGAGAAAATGGCTGGTCACCGGGATGCCCAGTCCCATGCTTTATGCAAATCAAATCAAAATAATTGCAAACAAAATTCCCCCGGGACTGTTGTTAGTTGGAGGCACTCGTTGTTTCGAGCAAGTCATGGATTGATGCTTGTTGGTGGAGGGGGAGTATAAACTTTACCATTCTGTTGGGGAACCGCCTATAATGTGTGTAGTATGGAAGATATCGCCATCTCTTGGTTGTTATGTTGACAATGAAAGTATACCGCTCAAAATATTATTTATCTCTATTTCAAAATCGAGCTCTGGCACCTCTACAAATCCTTGCTTCCCTCTGCGAAGGGCCTATCTATTTACTTTTATGTTAAGTCATCACCCTCTTATTAAAAAGCACCAGCTGGAGAGCACCGCTGTCATTTGCATCCATTACTATTAATTTATATTGGGTATGACTATGATTGGATCTCTTTTACCATGAATACAATGTTTAGTCAGTCCTTGATCTTTAAAGGTGCTCTGCATTTATGTTTTGCGGTCTCAGAAAGGGTAGCGAGATACCATCTTGTTATATCATATTATGATTGTTTTGAGAAAGTGTTGTCATCCGAGATTTATTATTATTGCTCGCTAGTTGATTATGCCATTGAAATGAGTAAACATGAGACCTAAGTGTTATTGTGAATATGGTTAGTTCATAATCTTTGTTGAAAACTTGAATGCTGGCTTTACATATTTACAACAACAATAGCAAACAGAGTTTGTAAAAGTTTTTCTTTATCACTTTCAGTTTATCAACTGAATTGCTTGAGGACAAGCACGGGCCCCCTTGTCATAGGCCCCTGGGGGCCTTAACGGGCACGTGTACGTGGGCGCTAGGAGCGGGCACTAGGCACCCGCCCAGGCCGACAGGGGAGTGACGGGTGCTGGGCACCGGCGGCCACCACGACGAGCGGCAGCAGCGGCGCAGGGGGCCAGGTCTGCGTGTCGACGCAGCGCAGCAGGGCTGCCGCGGGACGGAAATGGCAGCGGGCGGCGCGGTGGTTGCCGAGGTCTAGTGCGAGGTGGAGGTGGCCGTGGACGACCGTGGCGGGGCGGCGAGCACACATCGAGGCGGTGGGGCTCACGTAAACGCAAGTGGGCGCACACAGTTGGGCGTCGGGCGCGGCCTTGGCCGCGGCCGGAGGCGGAGCAGAGCGGGGGGAAGCAGGGGCGGCCGGAGCGCGCGGGCGTAGGGAGAGCTGTGGTGGGGCACGGTCATGGCCTGGCATAGCGACGCGCAGAGACGGGCACGTGCTGGGGCATGCAGAGCGGATGGTGTGGTGGCGCGGGCGAGCGCCAGCGTGAGGGCACGGGGAGGAGGAGGAGGACCGGGGTCCTCACCAGCGTTGGTGAGCAGGGGGCGGCGAGGCTCGGTGGAGCCTTTGGGGAGGAGTACGGGGACGCGTCATCGGCGAGGAGGAGATGAGGAGGACGAGGCGACGAGCGGTGGCGGGGTCCGGTGAGGAGGAGGCCGTGGCACGGGCACGAGGGAGGGGGGTCGTCACCGGCGGGTGGCTCGGCCACCGTAGCAGGAGCGGCGGTGGGGCGCAGGGCGAGGCGCGAGCACCGGGCGGCGGCGTCGCGGTGTCAAGCCCCGATCCAGATCGGGATCGGGGGGAGAGCGACGTGGGGTCGTGGGGGAAGAAGTGGGTGCGGTTAGGGTTTGGTAGTGGGCAGGGGAGGCCATATAGGCCTGCTTAGCTGGGCCGGCTAGCGCAGCGGTCTGCTGGGCTGTGGCCCAGTTGGGCCAAAGGGGGGTTGCTTTCTCTTCTACTTTTTCCCTTTGTTTATTTTTTTCTATCTGTTTTATTTATTTTAGTTAGCAAACCTTTTAAAAACATATAACTCCAGCTCCTAATTTAGCATAATAACATAGGCCACTTCCTCAACAAACTTGGTGACCAAATGAATTAGTTTAATATATTTTTAGTATTTAAAAGCATTTAAATAATTGTTTGCCGCAGTTTTATCTACTATCATGCATTTAAATATTTTATTTAAATATGGGTTCTTCACCATAACTACCTATGCAATATTTGTCACAACCCGAACATTTTAATTTTAACATTTGAAAACTTTTGTTGTTTGCCTTAAATTCAAATTTGAATCGGTTTTGAACTAACGTGAGATTAACAACAGTAACCGTGGTGACGTGGCATCATTAACGTGGGATTACTGTAGCCTAATTATCCGGGCGTCGCAATTCTCCTCCACTACAAGAAATCTCGTCCCGAGATTTAAGAGGTAGTGAAAGGGGGGAAGGTTTGGTAACGAATCTAGCCGGTCTTCTCATTCTGGCTTGCTCTTCTTGAAGAGGCCGGTCCAATACATTGATGTATTTATTTCTCTGCTTCAGGTCATCATGATGAAGTCGGCATCCTTTCTTCAGGAACTCCATCGTACTTACGGAAGAATAAAGGGTGGGCATCCCGGGAGAACAGACCTCTGCAAGGTCGACTATCTGGTCAATAACATTGAGGAAGGTGGCGGAAGTAACTCTCGAATTGAAACTTAAGAAAATATCGAGAGCTAAGTAAGGAGGTATCATGGGAAGTTTCGAGCGGGCAGGCAATCGTTCGATGCCTAAAACAGGGCGTGAAAGGGGTTCAAAGCAATGGGAATAACTATTGTGTCTGATACTAGAATTGATGATCTCTCGGAAGGTGGCTCGTGAATTACATACGAGGCCAAGTGTGAGGAACAACCTTAAGAACAGGGGGTGTATAGGAGAGTCAGGTTTCGATCCTGTGGAACTGTGGGTTATGGGCCCACCATGTGGGTTAAAAGTAGAAAGGGGGTCGATAGCAAGGCATGTCAGATGATAGAATGTCAGTTATGTTGTCAACAACGTTGGTACCAAGGGCGAGGGACCGAGAGAACTATTTTCTTGATCTTTGAACGAGGCGGACCAATAGGCAAAGTTCTCGTCCATCGGTGGCTACCGAAATGTCATCAACTATAGTAACAGGGTCTTACTGACACGGTTCTACACCAAGGTATTTACAGAAGCAGAAAAATATTACTGCTTAGATCATATATATCGCAAGAAAGGTTAAACAAAACAATGGGAAGGAAAAGGCGATTACCAGATTAAACAGAACAATGGAAAGGAAAATGTGTTTAAACACATATTTCAAGGGTATATCCTTCCCAAGGACAAGCAGAGCATGATATCCATGACAAGATATAATGTAGAAAACTCTTTAGGTAAGGGGAGAGAAATTTCATGACATTACCCATACAGCGGTGTTTGGATAGTTGAGCAGGAAACATTTAGCATTGGGCTTCAAATGTTCTTTGTTGAAAATCGGAGTACCATAGGCATGCTTCGAGATAGCATTGGCATGGTCATCAGGTGAAGATCAAACTTTGGAAACACAAAGGATCCATCAAGAATAACTTGTAGAATAAGTCTTACAATTTCCTCATGGAAAGAATGGGTCCTCCGGGCAGGTGTGCTAAGCATGACATAACCTTACTGGGTCATATAAAGACCAACATTATAACTCTTGGAAATATGTTCCAACCATCATATCTGACCGAGATTCAGATCTGATTGGTGTCACAATGCCTCAGACTTAGGATGCCTGAGAAGAAAAGGTGCGGCACAATTTGACGAGATGACATTGTAAGATTCTCGGGAAATGAACTATGGAAGCGAGTTCTGAACCAAGGAGAGGACGAGGGGGTGGCTGATGGACTCAGCGACAATTCATCAAGACTTCGAAAAGATGGATTTCCACAATTGCGTGAACACGGAGATATCATTGGTTAGACCAAAGGATATAATGATGTATGCTCGAGGAGAACATCAATGAGTAAACATTGGTTGAAAGGTGCACCCAAAATATGGACTTAGGTAGCATGATCAATGTTAGTATGGTGATTCGATAACAAATGGTCTAAGAATGAAATATCGACCATCAACTTCAAAGCAATAGGGTTGCTAGAAGTTTTGAAGATGCACATCATAGTTCAATTGTCGGTTTTCCGGTTAGAAACAATCACGGGGACCAAGGAATGAACGGATATGGCAAGAAGTATCAACTGTATCAAGACCTCTTAAGAGGTGGTGAAATTCTCACGACTTTCTTGACATAAAAGATGGTAATACTCCAAGGTAAAGAAGAACAAATGCTGGGTAGCAAGGATCTCAAGGTATATCACAAAACACGAACAAGTTTGTGTTAAACGGAAGGCAATAAAGTGGTCGATGATAATACAAATCATCGAGGGCAAGGATGGTATTTCTCAACAAGAATTAAATTGATATCCTGGAAGAGCTCATAAGGCTATGATGATCACGACACATTTGTCGAGATATTTCATGAAGATGTAATCAATCAGCGATGACACCAAGTCAAAGGAATGATGAAGCAAAAGGTTATTGGAACCATGGGTATGACACAAACTCGAAATCAAGCTTGTTGTTCAAGGTGAATTGATAAAATGAGGAAGATCAACGTAAGCTTCGCTCATCGTCGAAAAGTTGTGCTCCGGGAATAAGGACGAGGTAGCACAGTTAAATTAGCATGATAATGATATAGTCGATCAGGCTAGGAATGATGTGATGGAGTATCACTCCAATTAAGAATTTACAAGAGGTAGTGCAATGACACAATATCATCGAGATAACATGAGGCAATACTTGAAGGTAGATCAAATTAGATGTTGGACAGGTGAAATGACTTGCAGGAGACAAGTATTTTAACTTGTCCGGGAAATGGAATTAAGGAGAACCTATGCTCAGAACCACGATTATGAATGACCAAACCACCGATACAAGATGAACTTATAACAAGGGGTAATAATTTTTACGAGAAGCTTCCATGATAAGTTCTACATCGGTTCCATGGGCATGAACACAAAGGTTCAAGGTCGACTCCCACTTCTTCAATGCATAACCTTTCATTCACTCCTTGTTTTTGAAGAATTTGTAGTGCGAAAGATTTATCTGGTGAAGCACCAGAGAGTATGACTCACATCTCTTTCGAGTTCACACGGATTAGGGAAGGCATAGGTTCAACCTGTAGGGGTATCTTAGGAACATATACCACTAACTTCAGGATTAAAATATACCAGCTCGAAAGCAGAGCATGGTTGGCAAAAGCAGATGAATTTACCAAAGGCATTATGTGTCAGGGCAAAACTCACAAGTTTAATGAATATGAAGGTCATTGTCGGATAATAATCCACCAAGGATATGGAGGTCCATAAAAGATCTGATGTGAGTATCGATACTCACCTAGAAGAAGAAAGAATGCAAACGCATCGGGTTATAGATATAGCTGGATAACTTCAAAGCTTGAATACAAAGGAATTACGATTTTTAAATCAGAAGATCTGAAGCAGAGGCTCCAATCAAAAGATAATTGAGTTGAATCGATACAGATCGACAATCAATCAAGGTTTGATTTGACAAGAACAAGCTCATGTTTGGAGTGATGTCTGAGCCGGAAGGATGAATGCTAGGATCTGATGGAGGATTACGAGCATTCGCGACATATTGGATCAAGGGACTCGAAACGATAGTGACAGAGGATGTCCACGAAGATTACTAGAAATATGGAATTAACCATAATGCAAGCAAACAAGAATTTCAACAACAATAGGCTGCTGAGGATTTTCGGAAGATCGAATGGTATTTCGAAGAGTTTTGTGAAATACCTAAACAATTGGGGATGAACGAATCCCCGATAATTGTGAGGAATTATTCGTACATGTATTCAGGCGGAAAAGGAGCTGCAACGCAGCAGGCACAAAGGATTCTCGAAATACCTGAAAGTATTACAAGGCATCTTATAATAACAAGATCAACTGGGGATGACAACATGAACGACATGTGCATGTAGTTATCCAGAGGGATTTATCGGCGATATGGAATCGCAACGGCGAAGGGCA
Organism: Aegilops tauschii subsp. strangulata; assembly: GCF_002575655.3. NCBI lineage: Eukaryota > Viridiplantae > Streptophyta > Magnoliopsida > Poales > Poaceae > Aegilops > Aegilops tauschii. The sequence goes on along the minus strand of NC_053037.3, from coordinate 514,406,945 downwards.
CAAGGGTTTCGGGGAAACATCGGAGAGTATCTTCGAAATCTTCTAAAGCAGCAAGCGATCATCTGGACTGAATGGGCTCTTCGGGAGAAAGTGGGTACGAGAGCCTAATGTCAGACTTAGTAAAATGTTTAACCCGAATAGACGAGAGAACAGAGTCCTAGAGTATAGACGAGGAATAAAAAGACCCTAATACCACCCAATGGCGACGTGGGCCCATAAGCCACACAGCCAAGTTAGTAAAACAGTTTTGGACGACTAGACTCAACTTCAGCCAAGGAGTTGGAACGGGGGCTACCTACAGGCAGTCGGCTCTGATACCAACTTGTGATGCCCTTGATTCAATCGTACACTGATCTTACACGCAAATGTGTACGATCAAGATCAAGGACTCACGGGAAGATATCACAACACAACTCTAGACACAAATTAAAAATAATACAAGCTTTATATTACAAGCCAGGGGCCTCGAGGGCTCGAATACACAAGAGTCAGCGGAAGCAACAATATCCGAGAACAGACATGAGTTAGACAAGTTTGCCTTAAGAAGGCTAGCACAAAAGCAACATCGATTGAAAAGGCAAGGCCTCGTGCCTGGGAGCCTCCTAACTACTCCTGGTCGTCGGCCGTCTCCACGTAGTAGTAGGCACCGTCGGCGTAGTAGTAATCGTCGTGGTGACATCTGGCTCCTGGACTCCGACATCTGGTTGCATCAACCGGAAAGAAGAAGAAGAAAGGGGGAAAAGGTGGAGCAAAGCAACCGTGAGTACTCATCCAAAGTACTCGCAAGCAAGGATCTACACTACATATGCATCGGTATCAATGAATTGGGCTGTATCTGTGGACTGAACTGCAGAATGCCAGAAGAGAAGGGGAAAGCCTAGCCTATCGAAGACTAGCATCTTCAAGCAGCTCCAAGCATCTTGCAGCATCAGAAGAGATAAGAGTAGCATAAAGTAAAGTACTAGTAGTGTTATCAACCTCGGCCAGAGATCCTTTCTCGACTTCCTGCGAGAAAGCAATCCCAGAGCCATACTATCCATTTCTCATCACAATCCATTTCTCATCACAAGTATCCAATTCTAGTTGTATCGATCGGGATACAACTCTGAGTGTCTGTTACCGTAGGACAGGCTATCGATAGATGTTTTCTTCCCTGCAGGGGTGCACCAACTTACCCACCACGCTCGACTAACTCCGGCCGGACACACTTTCCTGGGTCATGCCCGGCCTCGGCCAAACAATATGCCGCAACCTGACCTAGGCTTAATAGAGAGGTCAGCACGCCGGCCTAAACCTATGCCCCCAGGGGTCATGGGCCATCGCCCCGGGAACTCCTGCACGTTGCGAACGCGGCCGGTGAGCAGACCTAGCTACCTCCTTCAAAAAGGCAGGTGCTTATGCAGTCCAACCGGGCGCGCGCCGCTCAGTCGTTGACGTCTACTAAGCTTCGGCTGATGCATACGACGCAGAACGCCCATACTATGCCCACGTGATGGCTAGTGCTATCAGGCTAGAGTCCCCTCGGATCAAATATCCAAATCATAGTGGATTAGGAACGCGCGGTAACAAGCAGAGACTCACGAAAGATGTGACCCCGTCGCCCCGTCTCGAGGACTTGCGGCAAGGGCTAAGAATGCCCGGCCGTGCCTCGTAATTATCTCGCGGGCACCCTCCAGGTCAACCCGACTCCTAATCACTTGCAAATATGCTCGCGCGGGTACCCCTTAGGGCCGACCCGTCTTTAGTAACATGGTCCAGTGTAAAGTCATAGTAACCATAGTAATGTGCGGTGCCGGGGCCTGGTCTTCGATCCCATTGATCGGGTCTTCTAATAATCCAGTGGGACAGTCGGGACAAAGTGGGGGTCTCTGATGGGTGTCTACCCGACCTATACTAAGCAGTTTAGGATAAGCATGTAGGTAACAATAAGAAGGTTACAAAAGCAGGCTATGCATCAGAATAGGAGCAATCAATTATAGTAGCAAAATCTAATGCAAGCATGAGAGAATGGAATGGGCAATATCGGGATGATCAAAGGGGGGCTTGCCTGGAAGCTCTGTTGCAAAGGAAGAAGATTCGCCAGTGACGTAGTCGATCACAGGGGCATCATCGATCTCGGGGTCTACCGGAGAGAAGAGGGGGAAGAAACAATAAATATAAAGCAAACAAAGCATCATAAAGCATAACATGGTAATATGACGTGCCGGGTGGGACCTAACGTATGTCTACACGAGTAGGTGAAGGGGGAATTCAACCGGGAATGTTTTCCCGGTTCCAAATCTATGTCAGACAGATGACCGGAGGGGGAAAGTTCCATGTTCATATAGTTAGAGGCATCTGACAGGTAAACGGACCGCGTATTCGGATTCATCTCATTTTCTGAGCAACTTTCATGTATAAAGTTTTTCGATCCGAGCTACGATTTATTTTATACGTTTTTTGCAAGTTTAAAACATATTCTGAAATTATTTATATTGACAGAAAAGGAATATGACGTCAGCATGATGTCAGCAGCCAACATTGCGTTTGACAGGGTCAACTAATGTGTGGGGTCCGCATGTCATAGGCTGCCTAGTTAGCAGGTTAATTAAACAAAGTTAATTAGTTTACCTAATAATTAGGTTAGTCTAAACAGAATTAATTAAGTTAATTAATTAATTAATTAATTAATATTACTTTTATATATTTATTTATTTTCCTTTTTTAATAAAAACGTTCTTGGGGCGGGGCCCCCTTGTCATAGGCCCCTGGGGGCCTTAACAGGCACGGGTACGCGGGCGCTAGGAGCGGGCACTAGGCACCCGCCCAGGCCGACAGGGGAGTGACGGGCGCTGGGCGCCGGCGGCCACCGCGACGAGCGGCAGCAGCGGTGCAGGGGGCCAGGTCTGCGCGTCGACGCGGTGCAGCAGGGCTGCCGCGGGACGGAAACGGCAGCGGGCGGCGCGGTGGTTGCCGAGGTCTGGTGCGGGGTGGAGGTGGCCGCGGACGACCGTGGCGGGGCGGCGAGCACACATCGGGGCGGTGGCGCTTGCGTAGACGCAAGTGGGTGCACGCGGTTGGGCGTCGGGCGCGGCCTTGGCCGCGGCCGGAGGCGGAGTAGAGTGGGAGGAAGCAGGGGCGGCCGGAGCGCGCGGGCGTAGGGAGAGCTGTGGTGGGGCGCGGTCGTGGCCTGGCATAGCGACGCGTAGAGACGGGCGTGTGCAGGGGCATGTGGAGCGGATGGTGTAGTGGTGCGGGCGAGCGCCGGCGTGAGGGCACGGGGAGGAGGAGGAGGACCGGGGTCCTCACCAGCGTTGGTGAGCAGGGGGCGGCGAGGCTCGGTGGAGCCTTCGGGGAGGAGGACGAGGACGCGACATCGGCGAGGAGGAGACGAGGAGGACGAGGCGACGCGCGGTGGCGGGGTCCGGTGAGGAGGAGGCCATGGCACGGGCAAGAGGGAGGGGGGTCGTCGCCGGCGGTCGGCTCGGCCAGCGCAGCAGGGGCGGCGGCGTCGCGGTGTCAAGCCCCGATCCAGATCGGGATCGGGGGGAGAGCTACTTGGGGTCGTGGGGGAAGAAGTGGGTGCGGTTAGGGTTTGGTAGTGGGCAGGGGAGGCCATATAGGCCTGCTTAGCTGGGCCGGCTAGCGCAGCGGTCTGCTGGGCCGTGGCCCAGTTGGGCCAAAGGAGGGTTGCTTTCTCTTCTACTTTTTCCCTTTGTTTATTTTTTCTATCTGTTTTATTTATTTTAGTTAGCAAACCTTTTACAAACATATAACTCCAGCTCCTAATTTTGCATAATAACATAGGCCACTTCCTCAACAAACTTGGTGACCAGATGAATTAGTTTAATATTTTTTTGTATTTAAAAGCATTTAAATAATTGTTTGACGTAGTTTTATCTACTATCGTGCATTTAAATATTTTATTTAAATATGGGTTCTTCACCATAACTACCTATGCAATATTTGTCACAACCCGAACATTTTAGTTTTAACATTTGAAAACTTTTGTTGTTTGCCTTAAATTCAAATTTGAATCAGTTTTGAACTAACGGGAGATTAACAATAGTAACCGTGATGACGTGGCATCATTAACGTGGGATTACTGTAGCCTAATTATCCGGGCGTCACAACAAACTACTCCAAAAAGATATAAGTGAAGATCATGCGAGTAGTTAAGTAAATAGGTAGCTATTTGAGGACTCTCTCTTATTCAAAAACTTTCAGATCTCAGTATTTTATTAAAACAGAAAGCAAAAACGAAATAAAATGAGATTCCAAGAATAGCACACATCATGTGAAGAAGCAAAAACTTAGGTTCAACCGATACTAACCGATAATTATTGAAGAAGAAAGGTGGGATGCCTACCAGGGCATCCCCAAGCTTAGATGCTTGATACTTCTTGGAATATTAGCTTGGGATGCCTTGGGCATCCCCAAGCTTGAGCTTTTGTGTCTCCTTAATTCCTTTTATATCACGGTTTTCCTAAATCTCAAAAACTTCATCCACACAAAACTCAACAAGAACTCGTGAGATAAGTTAGTATAAACCAATGCAAAAACTTTACCATTCTCTACTGTAGAAAATAACAAAAATTATTATTCAACATTGCATACTAAATGCCTCTGCATAGTTAATACTCCTATCCTCAAATAGAATCATTAAACAAGCAAACATATGCAAACATAACAGCAATCTGCCAAAACTGTACAGTCTGTAAAGAATGCAAGATTCATCATACTTCCCTAACTCCAAAAATTATGAAAAATTACCACACTATAGAAAATTTATCAGAGCTTACTATGCAAAAAGTTTCAACATTTTATCATACTATGACTTTTCTGGGGAATTTTTGCAACAGCGGTGAACTTTCTGTTTTCAAACAGCAACATGTAGACTTGTATAATAACCTATGTGAAGGCTATCCTTGACATTTTTATTGAAAAGAAAGATGCAAAACATTATTCTAAATAACAGAAAGCAAATACTAGCAAAAGAAATGACGCTCCAAGTAAAACACATATCATGTGACGAATGAAAACATAGCTCCATGTGAGGTTACTGATAATGTTGGAGACGAAAGAGGGGATGCCTTCCGGGGCATCCCAAAGCTTAGTTGCTTGGATCTTCCTTGAATATTATCTTGGGGGTGCCTTGGGCATCCCCAAGCTTAGGGTCTTGCCACTCCTTATTCTCCTCATATCGACATCTCACCCAAACCTTGAAAACTTCAATCAGACAAAACTTAATGGAACTTTGTGAGATAGGTTAGTATGATAAAGAGCAAACCATTTCACTTTGGTATTGTCAAAGACAAGATTCATAATTGTTTCCATACAATTCCTACTATAGCATATCATTTCTACAATTTATATTGAGCAATATAAGCCATAGAAACTACAAAGCAAGCAAACTATGCATTGAAAACATAATCTATCAAAAACAGTCTGTAGTAATCTGTACTCCAACCATACTTTTGCTACTCCAAAAATTCTGAAAAATTAGGACAACCTGAGCAATTTGTATATGAATATTCTGCAAAAAGAAACAGAGCTAAGCACGTTTCTGTGATTTAGGAAAATTATTTTCGTGAGTGCCAAAGTTTCTGTTTTTCAGCAAGATCAAACAACTATCACCCAAGAAGATCCTAAAGGCTTTACTTGGCACTTTATTGGAACAAAAGCTATAAAACATGATCACTACAGTATCATAATCATTTGAACACACAAAAACAGTAGGTAAAAGTGTTGAGTTGTCTCCCAACAAGCGCTATTCTTTAATGCCTTTTAAGCTAGGCATGATGATTTCAATGATGCTCGCATAAAAGATAAGAATTGAAACATAAAGAGAGCATCATGAAGCATATGACTAGCACATTTAGGTCTAACCCACTTCCTATGCATAGGGATTTTGTGAGCAAACAACTTATGGGAGCAAGAATCAACCAGCATAGGAAGGCAAAACATGTGCGACTTCAAAACAATCAACACATAGAGAAGAAACTTGATATTATTGAGATATGTAAGAGCATAAGTTCCTCTCTCATAATAATTTTCAGAGGCATCATGAATGGATTTAACAATATAACTATCACATACAACACTCTTTTCATGATGCACAAGCATAGAAGATTTATTACTCTTTATGGCATACATGTCATCATAATAAGCATCATAGATAGCAACTTTATTGTCATAGTCAATTGAAACCTATTCCAAAATAGTAGATGTATCACAAAATAAAGTCATGACCTCTCCAAATCCACTTTCATAAATATTGTAATAAGATTCAACACCCTCCAAAATAGTGGGATCACTACTACCTAGAGTTGACACTCTTCCAAACCCACTTTCATCATTGTAATTATCATAACTAGGAGGCATGCTATCATCATAATAAATTTTCTTATCGAAAGTAGAAGGAATCAAAGGATCATATTCAATATGCAAAGCATCCCCAAGCTTAGGATAAGCATTATTTCCAGCAAATAAATCTTCAAACATTTCATACTCATCAAACATAGCATCCCCAAGCTTGTGGTTTTGCATATCATCATAATCATTATTATCAATAGCATGAATGGCACCAATAGTATAGCAAGCATTATTATCATAATCTTCCAAGCAAGTGCCAAAAAGATTTTCAAGATCATAAAAGACATCATTGTCTTCCCGAGCATAATCATTACAACAAGTATTAGGCATCACAAAATCATACTCAATATAATCATCCTCCATCAACATATTTGATTCACTTTCATGAGGCATAATGGTGATAGGAGCAACATTATTTGGGAGAGATACCTTTTTACCTCTTTTCTTTCTTCTTCTTTACCACATCATGTGTGGGTTTAATTAAATTTTTCAAGCTTCTTGTTGAAGAGATTGATTGGATAGGAAGCTCCTCCTCGTTACTTGATTCATCATAATAAACACTAGGAGGTTAATGGGACAAATTTTCCCTTTCATTAGTACTCTCTTCATATTCAATTTGTTTTCTTGTCTTTAGATAGTTGGCAATATAAGGATTCTCAATGCAATTTACCACACAAAACATATAAATTTCCTCTAGATCAAAATCAAGAATTCTCTCAAAATTAAATTTTGGAATACCCTTGGTTATACGTTTCATTTCTTCATATTCCAAAAGAAGACTAAGCTCTTTATGATGCTCAAGGGTAATCAAGTTCTCACAATTTTTGGACACGATTTGATCATGAAATAATTTGCATTGGAGATTTAAATGACCACGTTCATTGCAAACTTCACAAGGATGGCCAAAAAATTACATCTTTCAGCACAATCATCTAGCCTCTCTTGCAACCTTTTTGTTTCTAAATATTTATGCTTCTTACAAAATCTATCTTCCCTTTTTGGTGTGCAAAGGCACTCCCAATTCACTCCACAAAAAGTGACATGCTTATAAGAAACATTTTTATCACGAGTTGTGCAATCATCATTAGCATTTTGGATATTCAAAGAATTCATACTAACAACATTGCAATCATGCTCATCATTCAAATATTTTGTGCCAAACATTTTGTTGACTTCTTGTTCTAACAATTGAGCACAATTTTCTGGTCCATCATTTTCAAGAAAGATATTATAAAGATGATCAATAATATGATGCAACCTCAATTCCATTTTTTTATGTAGTTTTCTTTTATAAACTAAACTAGTGATAAAACAACAAACTAAAAGATTCAATTGTAATATCTAAAGATATACCTTCAAGCACTCACCTCCCCGGCAACAGCGCCAGAAAAGAGCTTGATGTCTACTACGCAACTTGTTCTTGTAGACTTGTGTTGGGCCTCAAGTGGATGACCTAAGGTTTATCAATCTGTGGGAGGTGTAGGATGAAGATGGTCTCTCTCGAACAACCCTGCAACCATATACAAGAAATCTCTTGTGTCCCCAACACACCCAATACAATGGCAAATTATATAGGTGCACTAGTTCTGCGAAGAGATGGTGATAAAAGTGTAATATTGATGGTAGAAATATATTTTTATAATCTGAATAAATAAAAACAGCAAGGTAGCTAATAGTAAACGGGCACAAAACGGTATTGCAATGCTTAAAAACAAGGCCTAGGGTCCGTACTTTCACTAGTGCAACCTCTCAACAATGCTAACATAGTTGGATCATATGATTATCCCTCAAAGTGCAGTAAAGAATCACTCCTGAGTTTCTATTAGCGGAGAACAAAAGATATGAATTGTTTGTAGGGCATGAAGCTACCTCAAAGCTATTCTTTCCGTTCGATCTATTCAAGAGTTCGTACTAAAATAACACAAAGCTATTTTTTCCGTTTGATTTATCCTAGAGTTTGTACTAGAATAACACCAAAGCAAATTTACATTCATAATACAGAATCCACACAAAGAACTATAAAGAGACCCCAAGTTTTCATCGGAGAAAAGCGTGCATCAACCCCTATGCATTGATCACCCCAATATCACCGAGGGAATCCGCGAGTTGAATGCCATAACACATATCAAGTGAATCAATAGGATACCTCATTGTCACCTCAAGTATTCATATTGCAAGACATATATCATGTGTTCTCATCTCTGAATATTCAATCCGACAAGAAAAAACTTTGAAGGGTAAAGATTCAATTCATCATATCAAGAGTATAGAGGGGAGAAACATCATATGATCCAACTATATTAACAAATCCCATGATATAGATCACGAGAGAGAGATCAAACGCATAGCTACTGGTATAAACCCTCAGCCCCGAGGGTGACTACTCCCTCCTCATTGTGGTGGCCGCCGGGATGATGAATATGGCCACCGAAGATGATTCCCCCCTCTGGCATGGTGCCGGAACAGGGTCTAGATTGGTTTTCGGTGGCTACAGAGCCTTGCGGCGGCGGAACTTCTGATCTAGGGTTACCCCAAAGGGTTTCGGGATATTTGTGAATTTATAGTGCAAAGAGGGGGGTGCAGGAGGCCACCGAGGTGGGCACAACCCACCTGGGCGCGCCAGGGGGCCCTGGCATGCCCTGGTGGGTTGTGCCCCGCTCGAGGCACCCCCCAGGTGCAGCTCAGGCCCATTGGGTTCCTTCTGGTCTAGAAAAAATCTCTGTAAAGTTTTGTTGCGTTTGGACTCCGTTTGATATTGATTTCCTGCGATGTAAAAAACAAGGAAAAAACAGCAACAGGCACTGGGCACTGGTTCAATAGGTTAGTCCCAAAAATGATATAAAGTTGCTATAAAATGATTGTAAAACACCCAAGAATGATAAAATAACAGCATGAATACTTCATAAATTATAGATACGTTGGAGACGTATCAAGGTTGTGGAGGAAAACTGATCCATATGCTACAAGGAGAAGGACTGCTGTTGATTATCGTTTCCACACCAGAGAACAACAAGACCTCTATGAGACAGTTTTTCTTGACAAGAAGCCAATTGTGAGTGATATGAAGTGGGTTGATTGGAAGTACATATATGCCAATGAGGATTACTTCCCCCACGTACATGAGAGCTTCAGGTTGACTGGAGTTGATGCATTTGTTGGACAAGAGCTCACCAAGTGGAATGATGAAATGTTGATGCAATTTTACTCCACTGCACACTTCTATCCAGATGGGAAGATAGTGTGGATGACTGAGGGCACCAGGTACCAGTCATCGATCTCAGAGTGGGCTGATCTTATCAATGCCCGAGAAGCAGGAGAGAATGACATAGATGTTTATGGTAAACCAAGGATGGACCACAACACTATGGCTCATATGTACAAGCCCATCCCTGATAAAGCACTTGATACTCACAAGTTTGGTTCCATCTACTACTTGCTTGCTGGTTTGGCCACTATCAACTACATCTTGAGGCATACATTGTTGCCCAAGTCTAGAGATGAGAGAATGATCCGTGGCCATTCCATCAACCTGCTGCATCTATTTGACATACCACAAAAGTTAAAGGTTATGAGTCTGATAGTTGAGATAGTTAAGAGGACAGCTACTGACCAAAAGAGGTCATGTGGATATGCACCACATATTTAGAGGTTGAGCAATTCCAAGGTTGGAACTGGCACATATCTACTTGACAGAGAGCATTTACCTCTTAGGCCAGAATTTGAGGACAATGAAGTGGTGATGGGTGCTTCACATCCAACATCTGTTGAGGCCCAGGAGAAGGCTGAGAACGCAAAGGCTACCAAAGCAGCAAAAGCAGTAAGTGCTCCAGATGCATCATTTGTGAATCTCAAGACCAAGCAAGATCAACTCACATATCTGCTAGAAGCAACCCTGAGGATAGAGAAGAGTTTGGCCAACTTGACTAAGAATCAGGAGAGCCTAGAGCGGATTGTTGAAGACAAGATGTATAGCCTTGATGTCAAGGTCACTGAGATTCAAACCATTGTTGAGAAGTTGCATGATGATGCTGAGGACAAAGATGATAGACCTACCACAAATAGATTTCAGTCAGTGCCAAGGGCACAGAGGTCTACTGCTGAGCTAGTTGCAGACTTGAGGCCTGATCACTCTGCTCTTGCTGCCACTGCCACAATGCCACCACCAGTGTCAACCCCTCCTGCTCAACAGACTTCAGCTGAAGCATTTGCAAACATGGTTCTCTCAATGTCGTCTACGCACACCGGAGCAACAAGCTAGAAGACCCCTTCAGGAGTTCCCGGAGATCGTGCCTAGAGTGTCGTATAGCACTATACGTTTTAAAACTTTTTGGTAACTTGTTGCCAAAGGGGGAGAAAGTGTATAGATCATAGGCTTCGATAGAGAGAGAGAGAGTCTTTTGCTTCTTTGTCGGTTCTTATTTGCCTTGCTACTTTGGTTTGTTGATGCTACTTGATGCTACATTTATGTTATGCTTGTGAGATACCTTGTGTGATCATGTGTTTGATCATACTATGCTTAATGTGTGCTTACATGTCTATCTCTATGATTGTTTGTGTATGATCAATCACTTGTATCTTTGGTGATGCATGCATGTTATTTCACTCTTATCATTTTGTGCGGTCCACCAAGATGTATGTGACATGGAAGAGTGACCCATGATCCTAATCGTTTGTGCATTTGCATTCAAACGCAAATTTTAAATAATGCACAAATTTAGGGGGATCTCTTGCTTATCACATACTTCTCAAAGCGACGATGTATTTCATTCATTTTATCATTTGTCAAAGCTTTGATCTATATGTTGTCATCAATTACGCGGAGATTGAAAGTGCAACTAAACCCCGAGTGGTTTTAGTAATTCATAACAACATATAGCTCATTGAACTAATATCCATTCAAGATGAATATTTCAGGAAGTTTGGTGAATGGCATGGCATGGACTAGAAATGTGGACCCCTCAAAATTCTAAGGACACATACTGGCAAAAGCTCAAGACTCTTAATCTTTATTTTAGTGATTCAAGATCACATTGAGTCCATAGGAAAGCCAATACTATTAAAAGGGGATGAGGCGTTGCTTAATGGTCTACTTGCTCAATGCTTAGTGATATTTCTCCAAAACCCTCAACCACTTTCTCCATCCAAATATGTAAAAACCCTAAACTCCAACTCGGTCCCACCGATTCTTTATATCTGGTGCCACCGAGTTCATATGAGATAGCCACAGCGAGAAACCCTAACAATTCGGTCACACCGATACGGGTCTCGGTCTCACCGAGATGGCCTTGCCAACTCACTGTTATCAGTTGCAACTATTTCGGTCTCACCAAAATTGCAATCAGTCTCACCGAGATGGCTTGACCAATTCTCTGTTGCCCTATTTCTTCACTTCGGTCTCATCGAGTTGATGCAATCGGTGCCACCGAGATGAGGTTTTCCCTAACTCCCTAGAACAACGGTCCCACCGAGTTGTTCCAGTCGGTCCCACCGAGATTCTTAACGTTCACATTTTGAACTAATCGGTCCCACCGAGTTTAGCTATTCGGTCTCACTGAGATGGGTCAAATGTGTGTAACGGTTGGATTTTGTGTGGAGGCTATATATACCCCTCCACCCCCTTCTCCATAAGTGAGAGAGCCATCAGAACGTGCCTACACTTCCACCATACATTTTCTGAGAGAGAACCATCTACTCATGTGTTGAGATCAAGATATTCCAATCCTACCACAAGAATCTTGATTTCTAGCCTTCCCCAAGTTGCTTCCTACTCAAATAATCTTTCCACCATATCCAAATCTGTGTGAGAGAGTTGAGTGTTGGGGAGACTATCATTTGAAGCATAAGAGCAAGGAGTTCATCATCAACACACCATATATTACCTTCGGAGAGTGGTGACACCTAGATTGGTTAGGTGTCGCTTCGGAGCCTCCGTCAAGTTGTGGAGTTGAACCAAGAAGTTTGTAAGGGCAAGGAGATCGCCTACTTTGTGAAGATATACCTGAGTGAGACAAGTCCTTCATGGGCGATGGCCATGGTGGGATAGACAAGGTTGCTTCTTCATGGACCCTTCGTGGGTGGAGCCCTCCGTGGACTCGTGCATCCGTTACCCTTCGTGGGTTGAAGTCTCCATCAACGTGGATGTACGATAGCGCCACCTATCGGAACCATGCAAAAAATCTTTGTGTCTTCATTGCGTTTTCACTCTCCAAACCCTTCCCTTTACCTTCATATGCAATGTTTTACTTTCTGCTGCTACACTCTTAGAATTGCATGTGTAGGTTGATTGCTTGACTTGTGTTAATTGCTAAAATTTGCGCACAACTAAAATTGGGAAAAGGTAAGATTGTTATTTGGTAAAGTAGTCTAATCACCCCCCTCTATACATACTTTCGATCCTACAGAGACTTAGAATCATCCAGATCTGTGTCGAAACTAGCATCAACATATCCCTTTACGACGAGCTCTTCGTCACCTCCATAAACGAGAAACGTGTCCTTAGTCCTTTTCAGGTACTTCAGGATATTCTTGACCCTTGTCCAGTTATCTACTCCTGGATCACTTTGTTACCTCCTTGCCAAACTTGACAAGGCACACATCAGGTCTGGTACACAACATGGCATACATTACAGATCCTATGGCTGAGGCATAGGGAATGACTTTCATCCTTTCTCTTTCTTCTGCTGTGGTCGGGCTTCGAGTCTTACTCAACTTCACACCTTGCAATACAGGCAAGAACCCTTTCTTTGACTGATCCATTCTGAACTTCTTCAAAACTTTGTCAAGGTATGTACTTTGTGAAAGTCCTATTAGGCATCTTGATCTATCTCTATAGATTTTGATGCCCACTATGTAAGCAGCTTCAACAAGGTCTTTCATTAAAAACTGTTATTCAAATATCCTTTTATGCTTTCCAGAAAGTCTATATCATTTCCAATCAACAATATGTCATCCACATATAATATCAGAAATGCTATAGAGCTCCCACTCACTTTCTTATTAATACAAGCTTCTCCGTAAGTTTGTATAAAACTAAAAGCTTTAATCACTTCATCAAAGCGAATATTCCAACTCCGAGATGCTTGCACCAGTCCATAGATGGATTGTTGGAGCTTGCATACTTTGTTAGCACCCTTAGGATCGACAAAACCTTCTGGTTGCATCATATACAACTCTTCCTTAAGAAACCCGTTAAGGAATGCCGTTTTGACGTCCATTTTCCAGATCTCATAATCATAAAATGCGGCGATAGCTAACATAATTCTAATAGACTTAAGGATCACTACAGGTGAGAAAGTCTCATCGTAGTCCACCCCTTGAACTTGTTGGAAACCTTTTGCGGCAAGTCGAGCTTTATAGACGGGACAGTACCATCAGCATATGTATTCTTCCTAAAGATTAATTTATTCTCAATGGCTTGCCGATCATCGGGCAAGTCCACCAAAGTCCATACTTTGTTCTCATACATGGATCTTATCTTGGATTTCATGGCCTCAAGCCATTTGTTGGAATCCGGGCTCATCATAGCTTCTTCATAGTTCGTAGGTTCGCCATTGTCTAACAACATTACCTCCAGGACTGGATTACCGTACCACTCTGGTGCGGAACGTACCCTGGTCGACCTACGAAGTTCAATAGTAACTTGATCTGAAGTTTCATGATCATCATCATTATCTTCCTCTTCAGTTGGTGTAGGCATCATGAGAACTGCTTTCTGTGATGTGATACTTTCCAATTCGAGAGAAGGTACGATTACCTCATCAAGTTCTACTGTCATCCCACTCACTTCTTTCGAGAGAAACTCCTTCTCTAGAAAGGACCCGTTCTTGGCAACAAAGATCTTGCCCTCGGATTTGTGGTAGAAGGTATACCTAATGGTCTCTTTTGGGTATCCTATGAAGACGCACTTCTCTGCTTTGGGTTCGAGCTTATCAGGCTGAAGCCTCTTGACATAAGAGTCGCATCCCCAAACTTTAAGAAATGGCAACTTAGGTTTCTTGCCAAACCACAACTCATACGGTGTTGTTTCAACGCATTTAGACGTTGCCCTATTTAAAGTGAATGCGGCTGCCTCTAACGCATAACCACAAAATGAAAGTGGCAAATCGGTAAGAGAGCTCATAGAATGCACCATATCCAATAGAGTACAATTTCGATGTTCGGACACACCATTATGCTGTGCTCTTCCAGGTGGCATGAGTTGTGAAACAATTCTACATTGTCTTAAATGCATACCAAACTCATAACTCAAATATTCACCTCCACGATCAGATTGTAGAAACTTTATTTTCTTGTTACATGTCCAGTTCACTCTAAAATTACTTGAACTTTTCAAATGTTTAAGACTTGTGTTTCATTAAGTAAATATACACATATCTACTCAAATCATCTATGAAGGTAAGAAAATAATGATATCCACCGCATGCTTCAACACTCATCGGACCGCATACATTAGTATGTATTATTTCCAATAAGTCACTAGCTCGCTCCATTGTTCCGGAGAACGGAGGTTTAGTCATCTTGCCCATGAGGCATGGTTCACATGTCTCAAATGATTCCCAATCAAGAGATTCCAAAAGTACATTAGCATGGAGTTTCTTCTGTTGGAGATATGCCCTAGAGGCAATCATGTATGATAATATTTCCTATGTGTTTATGAATAAAGATAGTCCTTGGACATTATCAATGATGTGTATCAGCAAGTACGTGACTTGTTTGTGGGACTATGCATTGTATGATGACTGTCCTAAAAGGTCCCTAGTCGAAAGGGCTGTGTGGACGCGTAGCCAACTAGGCTAGCATATGACACGGTCGATGGCTTGGTCTCACTAGCCATGGAGCATTGGATGCTAACGGACAATATGGACTTGGAAAGGTCTGGTCGGATTCGACATAATCGGATCCGAGTCGAGATAAGGTCTGAGTCGGACAGACCCAACTATGAGACGCAGCGATATGTCATCTGTGAGTCTCTAGTACAACATACATTCTATGTCCTAAGACCTGAGCTGGCACATGTACTCGGGATGGTGACAGGCCTGCTTTGGGCCGACCAAACGCTACTCCGTGACTGGGTAGTTACAAAGGTAGGTTTCGGGCTTGTCCAAACCCATGTTGCGAGACATGGTCGAGTAAGATGGGATTTTCCCCTCCGATTAGGAGAGATATACTCTGGGCCCCTCGTGTGATCCGACCAGGATAAGCATGGCCATGCGACAAGGATTATGAGATAATCCGGTTTGTGGTCGGCATCACTAGAACGAGAAAGAGGTCGGGCTAGCACAAGGATGACAGACTTGCCTTGAGCTCGACAACAAATATCGTGTGGCAAAAGGAATGGAAGTATGATGTACAGGTTCGCCTAACCAGCTTCATAGTATGCTTGGTGTTATGCATGCCTTGCTAGAGGCCGCTACCAACCGTGCAGTTCGGAGGTGATCCGAACTGCGACCAAGCCGACTTGAACCTAAGGGGTCGCGCGCTTAAGGGAAGGAACCTACAAGGTCAGATCTGAGGACACTGGTTGGATGTGATCCGAGCTGTATTCAGATTGTGGCCGAGTAGACTTATGGGCTTTAGGGTCCGTGCGAGGCCCAAGTGTTGAGCCCGCGACGGACGCCTATATAAAGTGGAGGTGCCACACACTCATGGGGTTCATCACTTCGGTGCTGTCACTAGGGTTTGCATGTGTTGCGAATAGCCACCTCCACTCGCCGCCGACTGTGTGATCGGACCTAGCAGCCCGCCGCACAGTGTTCCTCTTGCACGCGCGGATACCATTAGAGGCGGTGCACTTGCGCCGCTGCGGCGAACCTGTATGAGGGATCCGACAGCCGGCTGTTCGTGGGAGATCGGACGAGGAGGAGACAAACCACACGGACGCGCTGCCCCGACTCTTCTTCCGCTGCACGACACTGCGCGTCTAGTGGTAACGAACTATGATCCATCTCCCGTAGCATGTTCCTGGTTGTTCTGCGCGTAGGAAATTTTTCATTTGCAGTCGACGCACCCTACCGTAGAACCCAACATCTTCATGCGATTTACACCAATATGACCTAAGCGGCAGTGCCACAAATATGTGGTACCATCATTATGAACTTTGCATCTTTTGGCATCAATATTATGAATAAGTGTATCACTACGATCGACATTCAAGAAGAATAAACCATTCACAAGGGGTGCATGACCATAAAAGATATTACTCATATAAATAGACCAACCATTATTCTCTGACTCAAATGAATAACCGTCTCACAATAAACAAGATCCAGATATAATGTTCATGCTCAACGCAGGCACCAAATAGCAATTATTTAGGTTTAAAACTAATCCAGAAGGTAGATGTAGAGGTAGCGTGCCGATGTCAATCACATCAACCTTGGAACCATATCCAACGCGCATTGTCACCTCATCCTTAGCCAGTCTTCGTATTCCGCAGCTCCTATTTTGAGTTACAAATATGAGCAACCGAACCAGTATCAAATACCCAGGCGCTACTACGAGCACTAGTAAGGTACACATCAATAACATGTATATCAAATATACCTTTGTTGATGTTGCCAGCCTTCTTATCTGCCAGGTACTTGGGGCAGTTCTGCTTCCAGTGACTATTCCCCTTGCAGTAGAAGCACTCAGTCTCAGGTTTTGGGTCCAGCAACTACTTTACCGTTCTTCTTGAAGTCCCTTTCTTTCCCTTGCCTTTCTTGAAACTAGTGGTCTTTTTAACCATCAACAGTTGATGCTCCTTCTTGATTTCTACCTCCGCGGCCTTAAGCATCGTGAAGAGCTCGAGAAGTGTTTTCTCCATCCCTTGCATATTATAGTTCATCACAAAGCCCTTATAGCTTGGTGGCAGTGATTGGAGAATTCTGTCAATAACCGAGTCATCTAGAAGATTGACTCCCAACGGAGTCAAGCGGTTGTGCAATCCAGACATTCTGAGTATATACTCACTAACAGAACTGTTCTTCTCCATTCTACAGCTAAACAAATTCTTGGAGATGTCATACCTCTTGACCCGGGCATGAGCTTGAAATACCAATTTCAGCTCCTAGAACATCTCAAATGCTCTGTGATACTCAAAACGTCTTTGGAGCCCCGGTTCTAAGCCGTAAAGCATGGCGCACTGAACAATCGAGTAGTCATCAGAACATGCCTGCGAGATGCTCACAACATCCACATACGACACTGGAGGGGGTGCGTCACTAGTGGTGCATCAAGGTGAAAGGACCGAGAAGAGGTGTCTAGAGGGGGGTGATTAGACCCTCAACAAGCAAAAGTAGCAGTTTTTAAGTTCTTCAAGTTGAGGTGAAGTTTTAGCACAAGTTTAAGCATTCACAATACATTTCAAACAAGCATGGCAAGATTATATGAGCATCAGAAAGTAAAGCATGCAAATTGCAAGAAAGTAAAGGGATGGGATTGGAGTATGCAAACGCAATTGGAGACACGGAGATTTTTGGTGTGGTTCCGATAGGTGGTGCTATCGTATATCCACGTTGGTGGAGACTTCAACCCACGAAGGGTAACGGTTGCGTGAGTCCATGGAGAGCTCCACCCACGAAGGGTCCACAAAGAAGCAACCTTGTCTATCCTACCATGGCCATCGCCCACGAAGGACTTGCCTCACTTGGGTAGATCTTCATGAAGTAGGCGATCTCCTTGCCCTTACAAACTCCTTGGTTCAACTCCACAATCATGACGAAGGCTCCCAAGTGACACCTAACCAATCTAGGAGACACCACTCTCCAAAAGGTAATAGATGATGTGTTAATGATGAACTCCTTCCTCTTGTGCTTCAAATGATAGTCTCCCCAACACTCAATTCTCTCTCACATATTTGGCTATGGTGGAATGATGATTTGAGTGGAAAGCAACTTGGGGAAGGCTAGAGATCAAGATTCTTGTTGTTGGATTGGAATGTCTTGGTCTCAACACATGAGTAGGTGGTTCTCTCTCAGAAAATGAGTAGTGGAAGTGTAGGCACGTTCTGATGGCTCTCTCTCTCAAATGGAGAAGGGGGTGGAGGGGTATATATAGCCTCCACACAAAATCTAGCCTTTACACACATTTGACCCAACTCGGTCAGACCGAATATATGAACTCGGTGGGACTGATTTAGTTCAAAATGTGGACGTTAGACTTTTTGGTGGGACCGACATGATCAACTCGGTGGAATCGATGTGCTAGGGTTGGGGTAAAACCTCATCTCGGTTTGACCGATTACACAAACTCGGTGAGACCGATTTTAGTAATAAGTAAACAGAGAGTTGGTCAAACTAACACGGTGGGGCCGACTGCCTATTTCCGTGAGACCGAAATAGTTGCAACAAGCAACAGAGAGATTGCAAGCCCATCTCGGTGAGACCGAGATCCCATCGGTGAGACATGTGGCACCCCGGCTCAGAGCAACCGGTTTACCTTGCATTGCCAGCCCAGAGATCATGTCTTCTGGCAACACACAACAACATGGTACAGAAACATGTAAGTGCATCTAGTGCCCCTTAGTGATTTTGGTGTATTGAAGACTTATAGGTTAAGGGACTGATGCGTTCGTGAGTGTAGATAGGTCTATAAGTCTATGAGGAGTTTGATATTTACAGAGAAATTCGACCCCTAAAAATGAAGTTCTTCGACTGAAGACTTTGGATTTCTGAAGACTTTCTGAAGACTTTGAAAGTGAAGAAATTGGTGTGACCTTGAAGACTTGGTATTCATTCGAGGAACATGAAGCGTGAAGACTTTTGTTTTCGTAGTTTCATTTTCTCTTTCTTGAGTCATAGGAAACACCGTACTGTTAAAGGGGGTCGAGGAAATACTAAGGAAAAATTGCCATGTGATGCTCAACTCAAAATCCTACACCTACCAATCCCTTCGAGTGAAGCCATTGGAAATCTCATACAGTTCAGTCAATTTCTTCAGTGACAGAGACGAAGTTCTTCTGGTCTCTGAGGAATTTGTTCTGACTGAGGAGTTAGGAATTTGCTAGTGCGGATTGCCTACAAGTGAGGAACATGATAGCCCTGAGGAATTGGAGCCTCAAATATCCGACCATTGTTGTGCTACGCGCCAGCTGTCCCAAAATATCTACCCACCTAACGGTCATATCATTGAAGGACATTTAAGTCTTATCATGTCGGGCTGCTCCCTAGGCTATAAATAGCCGCCCCCTACAACCACTAGCTGGTTGGCTGCTCCGAGAGAAACTGACACTTGTCATTTGAGAGCATCCCAACCTCTGAGGACTTTGAACGAAAATCATCAAGTGAGGAAACCCAAACCCAAACACCTACAAACCCAAAGTGACTAAGCATCACTGAAGAGATTGATCCTGCGTGGATCCGACGCTTGTTACCTTTGAAGACTGTGCATCTTCCAGACGGTTTGGCGTCATGGTCTAGAGCATCTAAGAGGAAATTGTGGATCACCGAGTGACCGAGTTTGTGAAGGTTTGGAAGTCACCTGAAGACTTACCACGAGTGATTGGGCGAGGTCTGTGTGACCTTAGCTCAAGGAGAATACGGTGAGGACTGTGTTTCCGGGACTGTGTGTCCTCAGGTTTAAATACCTAGCCGCTCCAACCAGACGTACAACTGTCACAGTAGTTGGAACTGGTCTACCAAATCATTATCTTCACCAAGCCTACTGGTTCTATTTCCTCAACTCTTTTATTTCCTCATTACAGTTGTTGTGTGCTTGTTCGTATCTGTTTGAAGACTTTGACTGAAGACTTTCTCAATTTCCTCAGTTCAATTTCTTCAGTCTGTTTGTCTTCATCCTGTGTTATCCTGTGTTTACGATTTCTGTACTCCGTGCTTGCTTTAATTTCATCATGATGACCATGTTTATGGTCTGCCATGTTTGCATCCGAGTACTAATTCCGCTGCAAGTAGTTCTTCGCTTAGGAATTTGCTCACCCTGAAATTCCTAAGTGAAGAATTCATAAAAATCACCTATTCACCCCTCCTCTAGTCGATATAACGCACTTTCAATTGGTATCAGAGCAAGGTACTCCCTTATTCTGTGTGATTTTGGTTTAACCGCCTGGAGTTTTAGCTATGTTGACCGCAGGAATGAAGACTATTTCGTGCCCCATCTTTGACGGTCACGAATACGCCAAGTGAAAGGCCATGATGAAGAAGCGCCTCATGGTGATGAACAGCGAGCTGTGGACCATCACTGAGATTGGTCTTACCGATCTGTGCAAGATGGAAGAAGCTGATGACATTCACAAGTTCACTCTTCTCAACCTCACGGCGAAGGACATCATTTGCTCCTGCCTGTCTCAAAATCAGTTCAGGAATATCATGCATCTCAATCATGTGAAGCTTATCTGGGACCGTCTCTCTGAGGTCTATGAAGGTCATCGAACCCGTCATGATCCTTGGTTTGAGTATTTCAAGGAATCTCTCAAAGCGATGACATTCGAACCAGAATCATCATCTTCTACACCATGCCTTATGGCAAAAGGTGCTAAGGTAACTGAATGCTACCTATCCGAGTCCAGTGATGATGAATCCGGTGATGAATTTGGACCCAGCTATGTCAAACTTGCTTCCCTTGCCACTAAACAACAAAGAGCTTTGGAAAAAGTTCAATACATGCTAAATAAGAGCGATGATATGTTGGGTGAAGAAATGGATCAGTCGAAAGCTTTGGCTGAAAGTCTTCAGAGACTTCAGTCTAAGTTTGACAACCTTCAAAGTCGTCATAACACTCTCTTATCTGATCATGAGAAGCTTTCTTATGAATTTCTTCAAAGAAAGCAAGATCTTGAAAAGCTAAGGGTGAGTTATGAAGATCTTCAGAAGGAGCGCGATTCATTACTTGCTCAACAAATCAGCGCTGCTCGGGAAGAATTTGTTCCTCCATGTTTGAAGTGCATTGAACGTGAATCTGCTAATTCTTCACCTGAATGTTGAAATGCTTCTAATGTTACAAATTCTTCACCTGTCTCTACTATCACTAATTCCTCATCCGAGGACAATGCTAGTATCACTGATGATGTAGGGCTGAAGGAATTGTACATGACAGGCATGTACAAAAGCCTCAAAGGGCATCAGGCTCTGTGTGATGTGCTTAAAAAGTAGAACCTCAACAAGAACCCTAGGAAAGAGGGTATTGCCTTTGAAAGGAAACTCAATGCTGATGGGACTTACTGGAAGCCTGAGCAGTATCCCAAAACCTCATGGGTTGCTGCAAAGGGACCTCCAGTAGATCCATCTACTTTATCTGGCTTTACATGTGAATCTCCTCATTCATATGATGAGTCATTTGACTCCAACTATAAACTGTTCAAAAATCAGAATGGTGAAGTATTTGCTAGATATGTTGGCACTAACTGCAGGAACGGTTCCCCTATGAAGAAAATCTAGGTTCCCAAAAGGTGCCTCGAAAATCTTCAGGTGAATGTCATCATGACACCACCTGTGAAGAATAGGAACCCCAGATCAAAATCTTCATATGGAACAAATTCTTCATATGGATCCAAGTCCTCATACGGACCAAATTCCTCACATGGATCAAAATCCTCAAAAGGATCAAAGTCCTCATATGAACATCATCGTGCTAACACTTCTGTTTCGCAGGAAAGATTTGAGTGCTATGAATATGAGCATTATTCTTCAAACCATTATGTTCATAAGTCCTCAAAGAATTTCTCTGCTTATTCATATGCTTACCCTAACTCCTCTTATGTGAAACGAAGTGGACTGGCGTCTATGCCACCTTTCTCTTATGGAGCTCGCAGAATGATGAACTCTTTTCCACCCCTTCATATGTGGGTGGTGAAGAAAAGGAACTAATCTCTTATGCAGGGTCAGGTCTCCAGACGTGCTCATACGTTTGAAGAATTTGTTGGAGACCTGAAAGTGTCTGATAGGGCGCAGGCTAATCATGAAGAAATGAATCCTCATTTCTCACGTCCTCATACTGCTTTATCTGTTCTATTGCTTGATGAATTGATCTGTTGAAATTGATGCCATATTCTTCACTGATGAAGTATATGAGTTCGTAAGTTGCACTAATTCATCTACAGGATGATCAACCCAAAGCCAATGAGTGGGTCCTCGATAGTGGATGTACAAATCACATGACTGGTGACAAGAATCTATTGATGGACGTTCCCTTATCTCCATCGCATCTGAAGCATATCCTCTTCGCTGACAAAGGCAAAAGCAAGGTATTGGGTCTAGGTAAGGTTGCGATCACAAAGGATCGACACATGGACAAAGTCATGCTTGTCGAGTCCTTAGGATACAACCTCATGTCTGTCTCAATGCTTTGTGATCTTGATATGGTTGTTATCTTTGGCAAGTATCATTGTGTTGTGATCATGGAAGCTGACAATTCCAAAGTCTTCGAAGGCTTTAGGAGAGGAGATCTGTATATTGCTGATTTCTCTAAAGGACCACAACCAGCTATATGTCTACTTGCAAAAGCTTCAGAAGGCTAGCTATGGCATCGATGACTTGGTCATGCTGTCATGAGGAATCTGCACACGCTCACGAAGAAGAAGCATGCCATTGGCATTGAGAATGTCAAATTCCTCAAGGATCACTTGTGCGGAGCCTGTGAAGCTGAAAAGATGACCAAGGCCAAGCATCCAGCGAAGACTATTATGACTACCACTCGACCATTTGAATTGCTTCACATGGATCTCTTTGGTCCTAATCATTATTCTGCAGTTACAAATGATGCATCTCTATATGGCTTTGTTATTGTTGATGATTACTCTCGTTACACATGGGTGCATATTGTCACTTACAAACATGAGGTGCAGGAAGTCTTCAAACGATTTTCCTCGAGGGCTTCAACCAACTTTGGTGTGAAGATCAAGCACATCAGAAGTGACAATGGAACTGAGTTCAAGAATTATGGTCTTGATGACTATCTTGATGAACTTGGTATTACTCATGAGTTATCTGCTCCTTATACTCCTCGGCAGAATGGCGTCGTGGAGCGCAAGAACAGGACTCTTGTTGAGATGGCTCACACTATGCTTGATGAGTACAAGACACCTCGTCGTTTCTGGATTGAGGCAATTGATACTGCATGCCATATCATCAACAGGGTATATCTTCACAAATTCTTCAAGAAAATTGCATACGAACTCCTCACCGACAAGAGACCCAATGTGAGTTATTTCAAAGTCTTCGGTGCTAAATGTTGGATTAGAGATTCTCATCACAATTCTAAATTTGCACCGAATGCACATGAAGGTTTTATGCTTGGTTATGGAAAGGACTCGCACACCTACAGAGTATTCAACAACGTTCACCACAAGGTTGTTGAAACTGTAGATGTGCGGTTCGATGAAACTAATGGCTCGCAAAGAGAGAACCTACCTTCTGTGTTAGATGAACAGTCACCTAAGGAAACTATCAAGTTCAAGGCTACTGAGGATGTTATTCCTACCAAAGAATCTGCTGAAGAAGTCATTCCAGAACGTGAAGAACATCATGTTGATGCACCTGAAGAAAATGGTGCTGAAGAAAATGCTGATCAAAATCCTCAACGACAACCCGCTCATCCTCGTGTTGCAAATGAAGTGCGGATTGAGAAAATCATCAGCGACATCAACATTACAGGTCCACTCACATGCTCAAGAGCTTCACATTTATCTAACTTTTGTGGGCACTTTGCTTTCATCTCTATAACAGAGCCCACTAAGGTAGATGAAGCATTTCTGGAGCCTGAATGGATTCAAGCTATGCAAGAGGAATTACATCAATTCGAGCTCAACAACATTTGGGAACTGTTCAAATGTCCAGATCCTCGCAAGCACAATATCATTGGCACAAAGTGGATCTACCGCAACAAGCAAGATGAAAATGGCCAAGGCACGGCTTGTAGCTCAAGGCTACACACAGGTTGAAGGAATTGATTTCGATGAAACTTTTGCACCTGTTGCTAGACTTGAGGCTGTTCGCATATTACTTGCCTATGCTAACCATCATGATATAACTTTATATCAAATAGATGTGAAAAGTGCATTCCTCAATGGTAAGCTTGAGGAAGAAGTATATGTTGCTCAACCCCCAGGTTTTGAAGATCCAAAGCATCCCGACAAAGTCTTCAGACTCAATAAGGCCCTCTATGGCCTGAAGCAGGCCCCTCGGGCGTGGTATGATACTTTGAAGCAATTCCTCATGAAGAAAGGCTTCAAACCCGGTTCACTTGACCCAACTCTTTTCACTAAATCTTATGATGGTGAATTGTTTGTGTGCCAAATATATGTTGATGATATTATCTTTGGATGCACTGACCAATGTTACACTGACAAATTTGGTTATATGACGAGGGAGGAATATGAAATGTCTATGATGGGAGAATTGAAATTCTTCTTAGGTCTTCAAATTCGTCAACAGCGCAATGGCATATTCTTATCTCGGGAGAAATACCTCAAGGACGTATTGAGGAAATTCGGCATGCAAGATTGCAAAGGGGTCAAAATTCCTATGCCCACAAATGGCCATCTATGCACTGATGAAAATGGTACTGACTTCGATCAAAAGGTATACCGCTCCATGATTGGCTCTTTATTGTATTTATGTGCATCTAGGCCAGATATTATGCTTAGTGTTTGCATGTGTGCCCGATTTCAAGCTACACTGAAGGAATCACACCATAAGGCTGTGAAGCATATTCTTCGATATCTAGCTCACACACCAACACTTGGAATATGGTACCCCAAGGGCTCGGCTTTTGATCTCATTGGATATTCAGACTCTGACTATGCTGGTGATCGTGTGGACCGCAAGTCAACATCAGGCACATGCCATTTCCTCGAACGATCTTTGGTCTGTTGGTCCTCGAAGAAACAGTACTGCGTATCACTGTCTACTGCTGAAGCTGAGTACATTGCTGCTGGTTCTTGCTGTGCTCAATTGCTGTGGATGAAGCTAACTCTCAAGGACTACGGTGTCAACATGAAGAATGTGCCACTCTACTGTGACAATAAGAGTGCAATCAAGATTGCTTATAACCCAGTTCAGCACTCGAAGACAAAGCACATTCAGATCCGTCATCATTTTCTTCGTGATCATGTGTGGAAGGGCGACATCTCTATTGAGCATGTAAGGACTGAAGAACAGCTAGCCGATATCTTCACAAAGCCCTTGGATGAGAAGAGATTTAGGAAGTTGAGGTGTGAGCTAAATATCCTAGAATCTTCGAATGTTATTTGAAAAGGACACTCATCCTAACACTTATGCAAAATGCATGACTTAGATGTGCAACACGCGAAGAAACGTTTTTCTTCAATCAATGAAGACTAACACTCTAAGTGTGAAAAAATTAACGAAGAATTTGATTCTCAGAACCCTACGACAATTGTACGCGGTGTCTAAAATCATCATTCTTATACGGTGGGTCACGCCACCACCAGAAGTTGAAAATCTTCAATTTGAGTTTTTTCCTCATTTCCGAAATTCCTCAGTTGTTCATTTTCTTCAACTTTGCAATGTCTTCACTCTTTCTGCTATTGTTCTTCATTGGCTAGAGTTATATAGATGAGTTTATGTCCTCTACAGCATTCACTTATTGCTATTTCTTCAAGTTGTTTTTTTTGCTAAGTGAATGTGATCGGACCCTTCCCCCTCTATGCTAAACTCAACCCAGTCTATTCACAAATTCTTCATGTGCGTTCTATTTGAAACTCGTTCAAAATCCTCACTGTGTCCTTGTCAGCTGAAGAATTTGCGAACGGAACTCTAAAACTTATCTTATCCGAATTTTCGGCTGTTGCCGCCTAAACCGTTCCACATCCCATGATAATACTTATTTATTCACACACGATCGCCACCTCTCAGTACGTGGGTGACACATGTCAAGCGAATGAGAAGGATCAGAGGCACGTTCGTCCAATTTCTTCGGACGAGTGGTTTTTTACCTCGGCTATATATACCCCTCCCCTTCCTCACTTCGTTTTTACTCCGCTCGACCTCACTCCCTCGCTCGAGCTCTCAAACCCTAGCGCCGCCGCTACTTCCATCGTCGCCGGTGAGGAAGAGCTTCACTGCCTCGACCTTGTCGCTGTCGTACTCGCGCCGACCGCGGATTTCTTCACTCCGCCGCCGCCGTAGCTGTCTTCCTCTGCCAAGTTAGGGCGTGGAAGATCTGAACCGATGAGCTTCAAATCTACACTTCCCAGTTCGTCGTGTTCTTCGTCAAGGGTAATTAAAAGTTACTTTTACTGCCCTTGTTGATTCTGATGATTTCTACAAAATCTTCAAAAGTTGTTTATTCTTCAAATATTCACACACTAAACACCTCACATGTCATCTGTTCTTGATCCGTTTCTCTAAGCAACATTTTTCTTCAAGATTCCTCAATTGTGTGGATTTTCGATCTGTACAACTCTGGAACCTAAGACAAAGAACGCTTACTGAAATTCTTCAAGACTCATCTGGTTAAATTCCTCAAACTTGTTCTTTTTGCAAAAACTTATGAGAACGCATATGACCTCTCCAAATTCTTCGCAACTATATTCTGTTCACAGGTACATATGTTCGCTGCTGAATCACTAGGTTCTCATCAACTTAACTCATTTGCAGAGTTCCTCGAAGAAAAGCTGCACAACTCTTCAGAGAATTCTGTTGTTCATATTCCTCAGCTGAAGAAAATGGCTGATGGCAAGAAGCCTGAGGTCAACACTACTTTCGAAATCCCAGATGACATTTACAAGGATTATTGCACACCTGATGAGGCCAAACACGGCAAAGAGGACAAAAATCAGCGCAAGGTGTGCATACAAAGGATAGAAAGGAGATGGGCACGGGAATGGAGGGAATACAGATATGTCACTCCTAAGTACATGAAGAAATTCGCTCTTAACCCTCCATGCCCAAGACCTCCATTGGCACCTGGCCAAGAAGCTGATCCTACCAGCCTCAAGCATGGTGAGGACTATCCTGATGAATGGGCCAAGCGCCGGGCCAAGTTAGCCAAAATGGCTAAGGATGCAGTGAGGAAATTCAATGAAGACTCTGCTGCTGCCACTGCTGAGGCCTCTGCAAGCAAGCCGAAGAAGGCCATGCCAAAGAAGCCTGCTCACAAGCCCAGTGCTTCAACCTCAATGCCCTCACGGCCAAGCTCCTCAGCAATGCCCTCACGGCCAATTTCTTCAAAGCCCTCACGGCCAATTCCTCAAGCTGCACCAGCCCCTCCAAAGTCCTCAGCTCCTCCGACCAAATCCTCAGCGCCTGTGCATCTAGCCTCGTGCCAGAGGACAACTGGCATCTCTATTGCCTCAGGAGCCTCTGAAAGTTCTTCAGCTCCACCAAATTCCTCAACAGGCCACACTCTGCTGAAGACAAAGGCCACTGCTGGATGAGGCTCTCGACCAAGTCCTCGCAAGAAGCAGGTCGCCTTTGAAGTGTCGTCTGATGAAGACGAAGCTGATGATGAAAAACTTGCTGAAATCATCAGGGACAGGCAGCTCAGGGCCGCTAGAGCCAAAGGCACAAATGTGCCTCTGCTTTTGGATCCAAAATTGATCCTTGATTACATTGATATCTGGCACAAGGACCCCAACACTCCTATGCCTGACTTCAAGTTGACTCCTGGCCAAAGTCATATGTTGACTGCCTTCATTCAAGAAGAAAAATGGAAACTTGAAAAGGCCAGGCAGTTGAAGAAAGCGCAGTACAAGAAGGAGCGCTTCCTGAAGAAAAACGTTGTCTCTATGACAACTGAAGAACTTGTCACTATTCAATCTGAGATCAAGAAACTCAGTGATGAATTTGACGCATACCGCGCTGATTGGCTGGGAGCCAAGGTCCGTTTTGTGAAACTAGCTGACGAATTCACCTGCAATGTTGCAGCCCCAACGCAACAAGAAATTCCTCAGGCTGAGGCATCTGCTCAGCCGACTGAAGATCATGCCGGCACCGCTGATGACAATCAGGCTGCTGATGAAACTCAGAGTACCAGGGCTGATGACTCCATTCCAGCCGCTGAAGAAATTGCCAGGGCAACCACTAGTGTTGCGCCTGAAGAAATTGTCAGGCCAGCTGAAGCTTCAACCGCTGAGCCTGAAGTAAATGAGCCTATTCCCTCTGCTCCTCCGGTACCTACACCAAGACCAATTCTTCCTTCTGCCTCAGATGTGAAGAAGACCAAGGCTGCGGAGCGTGCAGTTGTGAAGAAAAGGAAAGCATCAGCTTCATCAGATTCTTTAGCTCCGAAGAAGATGAAGACATTGACTAGCTCTTTTGAGAATCTGATTGATGCTGTTCCAGTCTCAAGCATGCCATTAAAGGAACTTATTCCTTTTGATGAAGAATATGTGATCCCAAGCGGATCAGATGAAGAGTTTTCTTCTGCTGCTTCGTCAGAGTAGTTGGATGAAGAAATTGAAGCGGATGCAATCCCTTCAACCCCAATCGTCTCATCGCCCAAGCCTCAGTTTACTGCTGAAGAGGCTGGCGGTCATGAAATGAGTGATGTAGAAGAGGATGTGGACATTGGAAGCACTACTCCAGTGATGAACGATGACTTTTGGGAAAGTCAGCACCCCAATTCTCCTCTGTTCACACCTCTGCAACAAATTCCTCAGTCCCCAGTGACTACAGTTCAAATGGGATCTAAAGAACCGCACCCCCACACCATCTGTCCATGAAGAGATTCCAGCCACTAGTGCTGATGAAATTGTAAATGAAGAATTGAAGACCCAGGCTGCCACTAAAGAAGAACCTGAAATTCCTCAGCCTGTGGATCCTGAGATTGCGATTCCTGAGGTTGTGATGCAATTGACTGATACTCCTCAGCCCAAGCCAAAGGATCCCTTCTCAAAGAAGCAGAAATTCAAGGCTGATGACTTCTTCGGCGAGCATGTGTTCTTCATCGACTATAACCCTTATGACTCTGCTCGTCTTAGAAGGAAGCGTTTCTGGACTGCCAGCCAAGCAAACTTCTATTCTTCACTACTCTTCGACAAAGACAAAGTCTTCGACCACGAGCATATTCCTCACGTGAACATGGAATCACTGCCTTGCTTCACCCCAGTCCTCAGTGTGCTTCATGATGCAGGACTGCTCAACTTTTGCTCTGACATTGTTGATTGGAATGAAGAGCTAATTCTTCAGTTCTATGCAACGCTGCACATCACAGGAGATGCTGACGATGTCAGTTCTTGGGTTTTCGACTGGATGACTGAAAATACTCACTTAAAAGCACTGGCCTCTGAATTGCTTCATGCCCTGCCAATCAGTCCTCCCCTTGAAGGCGCTCGTTGTCTATACCATGAACCTGAACTCACTGCTCATTACATGCGAGTGTTGATGAAGCCGCTGAAGCCCAGTCAAGCCCCTAGGACCAAATTCCTCGTGAAGGAATTGATGTACGTGCCAAGAACTTTCTATCGCATTCTGACGAAGACATTGAGTCCAATCAAAGGCCACGACTCGACTGATGAGGAAGTCGTTGGCATCATGAAGAATCTGTTGTTCAATATCATGTATGGCATCCCTGTCAACTACCATGATTTCTTCATGAGGACTCTGGCAAATGTTGCACTCTCTCCATTTGAGTTGAAGCCTTATGCTCCTTGGATTATGAGATTCCTCAGAACAAGGTCTTCACTCAACTACAAGGCTGATTTTCAGAATCACCTCAGCTGATGAAAAGGGCAAGGCACCTGCTATTATTGATGAAGGCATTTATCCATTGGATGGTTAGTTCCGCAAAGCTGCATCTTACTCCACCAATGATGACTCTGCCACTCATGACTCTGCCGCACATGCTTCAAAGCCAAATCCTCAAGCCACAGCTCCAAGGGTGATGACGGACCGTGAGCTTCTCCTCAGTCTTCACCAGAAGGTGGATCGAAACCACAAATGGGTTAAGCGTCAGTTTGGCTCCATTCTTCACAACATGACTGCTACACATAATGCAGTGAAGAAAAACCATTACTACCACCATGAAGTCTTCGATCGCACCTGGGCTATTCTGTCACATCTATATAGTGAAGAAGATCTGAAGCAAATGGGTCTCAAGGAGGACTTTGACTGGTCTGCACCACCAGCGAAGAAATTCAAGAAGGTCAAAGTTCCTTCCTTGGTGGACAGCTCCTATTCTTCATCATGTGAAACCGATGAGCATGAAGACTTGGACGACACTGCGGCAGACCCTACAACAACAAACGACCCCAACAACGCTGGCGCTCCTCCATCATCATGATATTCTTCAGGGGCGTTAGTCCTCAATTTCCATCCTTTTGGTCATTCGATGACAAAGGGGGAGAAATTTGAGTTAGTCTTAAATCGGGTCTACATATATGGGCGTTTTTTTTCTAAGTTACAACTCTCGTTCTTTTGAAGACTTTGCTGGATCGAGTTGTAAATTTAAACTCTATGGTGGTCTGATACTTTTGCTGTGTTCTTCTGCATGCTTATTCCTCATATATGTTAATGCACGCATGTTGAATTACATCAGTCACCATATTTCATCATGCATTTCAAATTATTCATATTATGTCAAATGCGTGTATGAATTACAAGATATAGGGGGAGATCTCCATGATTCTACTCTTCAAGTGTGCATTGCTTCAAAAGCAAATTCCTCACTATGCACATCTTCAGGGGGAGTTCTTCTATATCTTGCAATCAAATTCCCTGAGTGAGAGAGAGGAATTTGCGCTGCTTGATTTTCATAATTCCTGAGGGAATATGATACTTGCGGAAATGATCCTTGAATTTAGTCCAAGTAATTTCCTCGTCCGCGGGCCACATGGCCTTAGCATTATCCCACCATATCGCGGCAGCTCCTTCCAAATAATGTGTTGCGAAGGGAACCTTGTCTCCTTCTTCAGTGCGAGCAATTTACAGTTTCTTCTCAATAGTCCTTAACCAATCATCAGCGTCCAAGGGATCAATAACTTGACTGAAACTGGGAGGCTTGGTTCGCTGAAAATCTAACAGCTTGGAGTAATGACCATTCTGATGTCCATTTTTCCCAACCATAACATGCACACTTTTCAGGAGTTCCATCAGATCGTTGTTCCTTCTTTCTTCAAACATTCGCATGATTTGCTCAGTAGAAGGCGGATGTGACGGTGGAGGCGGAGGTGGCTGGTATGGCTCGGGGGAATGTCCTGCCTGTCTTGCGGAGCGACGAACAGGGACATCCTCACAAGCTTGACTGCTGCTGCCTCCCCACGGCATCCTATTATTTAGTTTCCCAATGCAAAGCAACCGCGATGAGAAATATCCAAAAATGGGAGGAAAGCCAGTGACAAAACCAGAAGAAAACAGCGAAAGAAACTAAGGCGAATAAAAAGAGAGTTCCAACATAATTATACATAGACTCAACATAAGAGTTAAACATCATGACAAGGTCACTACCCTCATACATGAAACTAAGCATCATAACATGTGCGACTACATCCATACATCATACTCATGATGACGGTGATACTCTAGCGATCTACTGCTCGGATGGCGCTGCTGCGGGCTCCTCTCCTGAGCCGGACCTAGATCCTAAACTGATAGTGGTGACCTTCGGGTTAAGAGAGACGCGACGGCATTGCCTCAAGGACTCTCCCTCAGGGGTAGGTGCGGGATGGGATCTAAGCATAGGAGCTGCAGGAGTAACAACAAGGGAAGCCCACGCAGCAGGAGCACTGCGAGGGGTTACTGGCAAAGGGGTAGTAGTACTCTGAGTGGTGGCAGAGGCTGGAGGAACGTATGGAGTGAAACCGACAGTAGGGAGAGGGTTCCTATGACGAGCAGCGGTGAGAGCTATCTGGGCGCGGGTTAGCTCCCAGGCTAACTCGTAGTTCAAGAGATAACTGGCAGTGATATAATGGGAAAGGTGGCTAGTAGGACGATCGCACGCTGGATTAATCAAAGGAAAGCGGATACGCCCATTCTCGTGCAGAGATGGGTAGTAAAAGAAACCTGGGTGGGTGTGCATGCGAACCTCGTTGTAGCGCAAGTCTACAAGAGCTTCGATTGCAGCAAACTTGACCGCCTGAGATGGCGTAGAAGCGAGACCACCCTTAGTAGAACGAGTGTAAGCGCCGGAAGGGGAACTGTGGTGTAGAGTGCCCTCAGCATAATACTCATACAATGAACCGGCCAGATGCTCCCGATACACCTGATACTCTGGATAAGCACCCTCTGGGAAGAGTCATCACCACACGTTCTGAAGCAGGTGCGGCGATGTGTACGGAGCTGGCTCAGGATGTTACAAGATCGGAACTGGAGCCATCTACACTCACAACCATCATACGGTTAGTAATAACAACAGGTAAACATGCATTCAATGCAGCAACCAATTTCTATGACTACCGGCACTCAAACGAAGCTATTTACCATTCCACTAACGCACTAACGGTCTAGCGTGTCCTACAATCAGCGCTGCTCTGATACCAAGCGTTGTGGCACCCCGGCTCAGAGCAACCGGTTTACCTTGCATTGCCGGTCCAGAGATCATGTCTTCTGGCAACACACAACAACATGGTACAGAAACAACCGCGTTATTGATGCTAGCGGATTACACCGGTCTGATATTACATCGAGATAAGAGGCTAAGCGGCACACACGATGCGGCAGAACAGTATGTACATTATTTAATGAACATGAAGGGCCTCGATCACACGAACTATGCGGCAGCGAAAGAACGACGAAGTGGAACTCCATAGCATAGGGACACCGACGTGGACACGGCCTAGACGCTGGAAAGCTCTCCGATTGCGAAACAACTTGCCTGAAAACTGGCATGACACGCCAGGTTAGTACATTGAATGTACTTGAAAGCTCACAACAAACATAAGTACAATGACAAACAATATCATGACAATAAATCAGGTTAATGCAATGCAAGTAATGCTACTAATGCGGTGAAACCAACATGTGCATCGAGTCTCACGGACTCGCTTACCAGACGGGTTACCTCGTAACCAAACGGTGATCGTACCCGGATCACAACTGAAACCAATCACTCATGACCAGCTCATGATCTCAGAAATCATCACGAAGTCAGTGCCATCAATAGTTACTTAGTTTGCAAGATTAATTATAAAAGTTGATCCATGGTGTGACTTACTCTCGAGTTGTGCCCATAACCAAGGATGCGGCTATCGATAGATTTAATACACTCTGCAGAAGTAGTGACTTTACCCACACCACGGAATCCAAGGCCTCTCACTCCCATTCGGGTGGACCAACGGCATTCCGACGAAACCCTCCCCTTGTCATGACACTCTCCCGGCCACTCCGACAAACTCCCTCTGAGGGCTATGTCCTGGGTGGCCTCATGTCTACCAAAGACACCAACGGCCACCGTCGTGGCAAAACGGTCCCAAACGGGGACAAGGTACCTGATACGTCTCCGTTGTATCTATAATTTTTGATTGTTCCATGCCAATATTATACAACTTTGATATACTTTTGGCAACTTTTTATACTATTTTTGGGACTAACATATTGATCCAGTGCTCAGTGCCAGTTCCTGTTTGTTGCATGTTTTTTGTTTCACAGAAAATCCATATCAAACGGAGTCCAAACGGGATAAAAACTAACGGAGATTTTTTTGGAATATATGTGAATTTTGGGAAGTGGAATCAACACGAGACGATACCCGAGGGGGCCACGAGGCAGGGGGCGCGCCCCAGGGGGGCAGGCATGCCCCTGACCCTCGTGGACACCCCGTAAGGCGGTTGCTGCCCTTATTTCTCCGCTAGAAAGCTAATATCCGGATAAAAATTGTGTTCAAATTTCAATCCAATCGGAGTTACGGATCTCCGGGAATATAAGAAACGGTGAAAGGCCAGATCTGAGAGCACAGAAATAGAGAGAGACAGAGAGATAGATCCAATCTCGGAGGGGCTCTCTCCCCTCCCATGCCATGGAAGCCAAGGACTAGAGGGGAAACCCTTCTCCCATCTAGGGAGAAGGTCAAGGAAGAAGAAGAAGGGGGGCTCTCTCCCCCTCTCTCCCGGTGGCGCCGAAACACCGCCGGGCCCATCATCATCACCGCAATCTACACCAAAACCTCTGTCATCTTCACCAACATCTTCATCACCTTCCCCCATCTATCTACAGCGGTCCACTCTCCCGCAACCCGTTGTATCCTCTACTTGAACATGGTGCCTTATGCTTCATATTATTATCCAATGATGTGTTGCCATCCTATGATGTCTGAGTAGATTTTCGTTGTCCTATCGGTAATTGGTGAATTGCTATGATTGGTTTAATTTTCTTGTGGTTATATTGTTGTCCTTTGGTTCCCATCATATGAGCGCGCGCGTGGATCACACCATAGGGTTAGTTGTATGTTGATAGGACTATGTATTGGAGGGCAAGAGTGACAGAAGCTTCAACCTAGCATAGAAATTGATGCATACGGGATTGAAGGGGGACCAATATATCTTAATGCTATGGTTGGGTTTTACCTTAATGAACGTTAGTATTTGCGGATGCTTGCTAATAGTTCCAATCATAAGTGCATAGAATTCCAAGTCAGGGATGACATGCTAGCAGTGGTCTCTCCCACATAAAACTTGCTATCGGTCTAGTAAAGTAGGCAATTGCTTAGGGACAATTTCGCAACTCCTACCACCACTTTTCCACACTCGCTATACTAACTTTATTGTGTATTTATCTAAACAGCCCCTAGTTTTTATTTACGCACTCTTTATTATCTTGCAAACCTATCCAAAAACACCTACAAAGTACTTCTAGTTTCATACTTGTTTTAGGTAAAGCGAATGTTAAGCGTGCGTAGAGTTGTATCGGTGGTCGATAGAACTTGAGGGAATATTTGTTCTACCTTTAGCTCCTCGTTGGGTTCGACAGTCTTACTTATCGAAAGAGGCTACAATTGATCCCCTATACTTGTGGGTTATCAAGACCTTTTTCTGGCGCCGTTGCCGGGGAGTTATAGCGTGGGGTGAATATTCTCGTGTGTGCTTGTTTGCTTTATCACTAAGTAGTTTTTATTTTGTGCTCTTGTTTTCTATCTTTAGTTATGGGTAGGAAATGCAAAATACCAAAAAAAATAGTTGTACCTACTACACCAATGGTTGAAGAACCACTCAAAATCTATCACACTCCTGAAGCTTTTTACTTGGATCATCTTCGATCCCTATGTGCTCGGGCTGAAACCCCAACTAGCTTAGTTGAGGGAAAATCTTTAGATGAGCATCCTTGTTATGTGCGACACTGCATATCTGAAAAAGGGAAACTTTTACTGGATCAAATTCATCGTTTGCAACGCTATGCTTGGAATTTATGTGAAATATATGATGTTACTTGTTGTTCTGAAAACCCTAAGAAACACCTTCCCTACCAATGTGAGTTTAGTGACAATGGAATCGTATCTTTGTATGCTAAGGGTGTTTATGATTACTATGATGTGGAACGAATAGAAGAATTTCTTGCTTTTAAGGGTGAATGTGAAATTGAATCTTTGTTTAAAGAGTTTGAAGATTTTGATGATTCAGTTTATAGACCTGAAAATTTAGCTATCCTTAAATATTGCTATGAGAATTATAAATATAATTATGATATTGATGAATTTATTGAGAGAGTCTCCGCTGTCCAAGAAGAGACTAATATTTTGCAGGAGTCCATGGAAGAAGAAATTGATGGAACTGTGAGCTCATTGGATGAAAAAGATGATGAGGAGAGCAAAGAACAAAAGGAGGAAGATCGGGTTAGCTACCCGTTCCCACCTTCTAATGATAGTAACTCTTCAACTCATACATTATTTAATGCCCCTTGATTGCTATAATGATTGTTATGATCCCGTTGATTCTTTTGAAATATCCCTTTTTGATGATGCTTGCTATGCTTGTGGCCAAGATGCCAATATGAATTATGCTTATGGAGATGAACTTGCTATAGTTCCTTATGTTAAACATGAAATTGTTTCTATTGCACCCACACATGATAGTCCTATTATCTTTTTTGAATTCTCCAAACTACACTATATCGGAGAAGTTTGCCCTTATTAAGGATTATATTGACGAGTTGCGTTTTACTACTACACATGATGATTTTGATAGATATAATATGCATGTGCTTTCTGCTCCTACTTGCAATTATTATGAGAGAGGAACTACATCTCCGCCTCTCCATGTTTCCAATATGATAAAATTGCAAGAAACTGTTTATACTATGCATTGGCCTTTACTATGTGTGCATGAATTGTTCTTTTATGACATGCCGATGCATAGGAAGGGAGTTAGACTTCGTTGTTGCATGATATATGTTACTTTGTGCTCACTAATAAATCACAAATCATTGTTAATTAAAATTGGCTTTGATATACCTTGGGATCCGGGTGGATCCATTACTTGAGCACAATATGCCTAGCTTAATGGCTTTAAAGAAAGCACTGCCAGGGAGACAACCCGGAAGTTTTAGAGAGTCATTTATTTCTGTTGTGTGCTTTTATAAAGTTTAAAAATAAAAATAATGTGCCAAGATTTTCCTTTAGGATGTTTACATTGCTTGTTGGTTTGTGCGGTGTAAAACAGAAACTTTGGCTGTAGTGCGTGATTTTACATTTTTTACTGGAATGTCAAACGGATCTGAAACTTTTTGCACTGTCTTTCTATACAAATTGTTTATTTTTCCTAATTTTGGAAGAATTTTTGGAGTACCATAAGTATGGTGAATGTTCAGATTACTATAGACTGTCCTGTTTAAGACAGATTCTGTTTTTGATGCATAGTTTGCTTGTTTTGATGAAACTATCAATTTCTATCAGTGGATTAAGACATGAAAAAAAGTTATATTACAGTAGCTACAATGCTAAAACAAAACATGAATTGGTTTGCAACAGTACTTAGAGTAGTGATTTGCTTTATTATACTAACGGATCTTACCGAGCTTTTTGTTGAGTTTTGTGTGGATGAAGTGTTCGAAGATCGAGGACGTCTCAATGTGAGTAGAAGGAGGAGAGGCAAGAGCTCAAGCTTGGTGATGCCCAAGGCACCCCAATTAAATATTGAAGGAGACTCAAGCGTCTAAGCTTGGGGATGCCCCGGAAGGCATCCCATCTTTCTTCAACAAGTATCGGTATGTTTTCGGATTCGTTTCGTTCATGCGATATGTGCAAATTTGGAGCATATTTTGCATTTAGTTTTCACTTTTATTTTATGCACCATGCTGGTATAAGATAGTCCTCGGTTGATTTATAGCAAGCTCATCGCACTTCACTTATATCTTTTGAGTATGGCTTTATAGAATGCTTCATGTGCTTCACTTATATCATTTGAAGTTTGGATTGCCTGTTTCTCTTCACATAGAAAACCGCCATTTGTAGAATGCTCTTTTGCTTCACGTATATTTGTTAGAGGGCGAGCATATCTTTTGTAGAAAGAATTAAACTCTCTTGATTCACTTATATCTATTTAGAGTCAGGAATTGGTCATTCACATGGTTAGTCATAAAATCCTACATAAAACTTGTAGATCACTGAATATGATATGTTTGATTCCTTGCAATAGTTTTGCGATATAAAGATGGTGATATTAGAGTCATGCTAGTGGGTAGTTGTGGATTGTAGAAATACTTGTGTTGAAGTTTGTGATTCCCGTAGCATGCACGTATGGTGAACCGTTATGTAACGAAGTTGGAGCATGAGGTATTTATTGATTGTCTTCCTTATGAGTGGCGGTCAGGGACGAGCGATGGTCTTTTACTACCAATCTACCCCCCTAGGAGCATGCGCGTAGTAATTTGTTTCGATGACTAATAGATTTTTGTAATAAATATGTGAGTTCTTTATGACTAATGTTGAGTCCATGGATTATATGCACTCTCACCCTTCCATCATTGCTAGCCTCTTTCGGTACCGTGCATTGCCCTTTCTCACCTCGAGAGTTGGTGCAAACTTCGCCAGTGCATCCAAACCCCGTGATACGATACGCTCTATCACACATAAGCCTCCTTATATCTTCCTCAAAACAGCCACCATACCTACCTATCATGGCATTTCCATAGCCACTCCGAGATATATTGCCATGCAACTTCCATCATCATCATATACATGACTTGAGCATTCATTGTCATATTGCTTTGCATGATCGTAAGATAGCTAGCATGATGTTTTCATGGCTTGTCTGTTTTTTGATGTCATTGCTACGCTAGATCATTGCACATCCCGGTACACCGCCGGAGGCATTCATATAGAGTCATACTTTGTTCTAGATATCGAGTTGTAATATTGAGTTGTAAGTAAATAAAAGTCTGATGATCATCATTATTAGAGCATTGTCCCAGTGAGGAAAGGATGATGGAGACTATGATTCCCCCACAAGTCGGGATGAGACTCCGGACTTAAAAAAAGAGGCCAAAGAAGCCCAAATAAAAAAAGAGGCCAAAGAAGCCCACCAAAACAAAACAAAACCAAAAAATAAAAAAATGATAGAAAAAGAGAGAAGGGGCAATGCTACTATCCTCTTACCACACTTGTGCTTCAAAGTAGCACCATGTTCTTCATATAGAGAGTCTCTTGAGTTATCACTTTCATATACTAGTGGGAATTTTCATTATAGAACTTGGCTTGTATAGTCAGATGATGGGCTTCCTCAAACGCCCGAGGTCTTCATGAGCAAGAAAGTTGGATGCACACCCACTTAGTTACCAGTTTGAGCTTTCATACACTTATAGCTCTTAGTGCATCCATTGCATGGCAATCCCTACTCCTCGCATTGACATCAATTGATGGGCATCTCCATAGCCCATTGATTAGCTGCGTCGATGTGAGAATTTCTTCCTTTTTGTCTTCTCCACACAACCTCCACCATCATATTCTATTCTACCTATAGTGTTATGTCCATGGCTCACGCTCATGTATTGCGTGAAAGTTGAAAAGGTTTGAGAACATCAAAAGTATGAAACAATTGCTTGGCTTGTCATCGGGGTTATGCATGATTTGAATATTTTGTGTGGTGAAGATGGAGCATAGCCAGACCATATGATTTTGTAGGGATAACTTTCTTTGGCCATGTTATTTTGAAAATACATGATTGCTTTATTAGTATACTTGAAATATTATTGTCTTAATATCAAACGATAGACTATTGCTTTGAATCACTTGTGTCTTAATATTCATGCCATGATTAGATTACATGATCAAGATTATGCTAGGTAGCATTCCACATCAATTTTTTTTATCATTTACCAACTCGAGGACGAGCAGGAATTAAGCTTGGGGATGCTGAAATGTCTCCGTCGTATCTATAATTTTTTATTGTTCCATACCAATATTATACAACTTTCATATACTTTTGGCAACTTTTTATACTATTTTTGGGACTAACATATTGATCGTGCCCAGTGCCAGTTCCTATTTGTTGCATATTTTTTGTTTCGGAGAAAATCCATATCAAATGGAGTCCAAAAGGGATAAAAACTTAAGGAGATTTTTTTGGAATATATGTGAATTTTGGGAAGTGGAATCAACGTGAGACGATGCCCGAGAGGGCCATGAGGCAGGGGGTGCGCCCCAGGGGGGCAGGCACGCCCTTGACCCTCGTGGACACCCCGTAAGGCGGTTGTTGCCCTTCTTTCGCTGCAAGAAAGCTAATATCCGGATAAAAATCGTGTTCAAATTTCAATCCAATCGGAGTTACGGATCTCCGGGAATATAAGAAATGGTGAAAGGTCAGATCTGAGAGCACAGAAATAGAGAGAGACAGAGAGACAGATCCAATCTCGGAGGGGCTCTCGCCCCTCCCATTCCATGGAAGCCAAGGACCAGAGGGGAAACCCTTCTCCCATCTAGGGAGAAGGTCAAGGAAGAAGAAGGGGGGCTCCCTCCCCCTCTCTCCTGGTGGCGCCGGAACACCGCCGGGGCCATCATCATCACCGCAATCTACACCAAAACCTCTGTCATCTTCACCAAGATCTTCATCACCTTCCCCCATCTATCTACAGCGGTCCACTCTCCCGCAACCCGTTGTATCCTCTACTTGAACATGGTGCCTTATGCTTCATATTATTATCCAATGATGTGTTGCCATCCTATGATGTCTGAGTAGATTTTCGTTGTCCTACCGGTAATTGGTGAATTGCTATGATTGGTTTAATTTTCTTGTGGTTATATTGTTGTCCTTTGGTTCCCATCATATGAGCGCGCGCGTGGATCACACCATAGGGTTAGTTGTATGTTGCTAGGACTATGTATTGGAGGGCAAGAGTGACAGAAGCTTCAACCTAGCATAGAAATTGATGCATACGGGATTGAAGGGGGACCAATATATCTTAATGCTATGGTTGGGTTTTACCTTAATGAACGTTAGTATTTGCGGATGATTTCTAATATTTCCAATCATAAGTGCATAGAATTCCAAGTCAGGGATGACATGCTAGCAGTGGCCTCTCCCACATAAAACTTGCTATCGGTCTAGTAAAGTAGTGAATTGCTTAGGGACAATTTCGCAACTCCTACCACCACTTTTCCACACTCGCTATACTAACTTTATTGTGTCTTTATCTAACAGCACCTGGTTTTTATTTACGTGCTATTTATTATCTTGCAAACCTATCCAAAAACACCTACAAAGTACTTCTGGTTTCATACTTGGGTAAAGCGAATGTTAAGCGTGTGTAGAGTTGTATCGGTGGTCGATAGAACTTGAGGGAATATTTGTTCTACGTTTAGCTCCTCGTTGGGTTCGACACTCTTACTTATCGAAAGAGGCTACAATTGATCCCGTATACTTGTGGGTTATCAGTACCATAAAAACAAACAGGCACACAAGGCTATGTCTGCTTACCGGGCCAGGGTATGCACGCCCATAACCTTCCCTCGTCGGAGGCACCGGCGAGAGGCACAACAAAGGACTGAATCAAGACCTCCCACAAGGTAAATGTGGTCGCACTGAGAAAAACCCGATTCAGTGGCACCATGACTTGATCAACGTCATATTCAAGTTGGACTTATTAACAGGTTTAATGTGAAAATAAAAATTAATCTACCAAGTCATATGATGCCATGATCGTGCAACTAATCGCCATGCAAAGCATGCAACTCCCATGTACAGATCAAACTTATCAACATAACTTGTTTGCACTACTCATGATTTAACTTTACTGGTTCTACCTCATTTTTATTATCATGCAGCATTTTTATTAACTCATAATTTATATGAAAATATCACTTAACAAAAAGAACTATCAATATTTATCAAAGCAACATACTAAGGCAGATTTTATTTCACTAGATTAAACTAGTCCATGCATTCAACCAGTAACTTAAACAATCATTTCAAGCATGACAAAGTAACTAGCAAGCAACCATATTTATTTAACAAATTTTTAAATGCATATAAGAACTCATATTTAAGTAAAAAAATCATAGATATTTAAATGACACCATCCAAATGCTGGTGTGGCTTGCCTTAGTGCAGAGGAGGGTCACACTCCTCCTGGTTATCTTCAAGCCAAGTTCCTCCTTCTGAAAATATTTAAAAACCACAAAACAAAATATCAAAAACCATTCTAAAAATCACCAGAAATTCTAGACAGCAATGAAAATTCCACATTTTGGTGTGCTGCTAGAGCTTTCTGAAACAAACACAATGCAAAAAGAATCAACTCATTTGGACTTATGGGCTAGGAGTTATCACTGGTCAAAGTTGTGGTCAAATATTTGAATTAATTTGAATAAATCAGAAAACCTGGGGGTGACGTCGATGGCATAAAGCCAGGATACGCCTCCACTCATACCGCTTCGAGTGCGAGTGGAGAGGCTGACACCGGGCCCCACCGGTCAGGAGAGAGAGGGGGAGAGAGGGAAACAGAGTGCGGCGGCACTCCGCCGGAGCTTACGCCGGCGATGAGTGGGTCTTGGGCAAAACCAGAAGGATAGAAGTGGAGAGGGGGTCGTGGCGCACCTGCCCGTACCCGTGACTTGCCGGGGGATGGCTGGAGTCACTCGCAATCAGGCTCGCAAGCGGTGGTGGCGGACGGGGCTTGCCGGAGAGGAAGAAGACGACGGCGAGGGGCGACTCCAGGGGCTCAGCTGTGTCCAGGCGACACCAGAGGATCCCTAACGACGCACCTGAGAGGCTGATTGAGCTCGAGGGGCTCTGGAGTAGGGTGGTTGGGCTGCGGGGATCGCCGGTGATCTCTAGTCGAGGTCGACGGCCAGAGGCCTGCCCGACCGGGCTACGACTCTTCTACGAGGTCGTGGTGGTTGTGTGGTGTGGTGTGAGGCTTCGAAGCGAAGGGAATGGCTCTATATATAGCCGGAGCAAGAGGGGGGGTACGTGGCACCGCCGGAGTTCTCTGGAGACTAGCGAACGGCGACGAAAGGCACCAGTGAGAGGGGGCAAGAGCTCAGTGTGTAGGCGGGAGCTGTCCACGCTTGCGGACGAGCATAGGAGGCAGGGGAGAAGAACACAAGGGCACGAGCGCACTGTGACTTTTGGCCGCGACGTGCCCATGCTCGCTGCGGCATCTCCGGTGCCGGCGAGCGCCAGGGAGGGGTCAATGGTGATGAGTCGAGGCTGGTGGCGCGGCGCGGCAGTCGTCGGCGAGCTCTGGCTCGAGCACGCGCCGAACAGAGGCGTTGGCACTACTCAAAGCGCGTCGAGCACACGCCAGACCCCGTGTCCACACGCGGTCACCACCCTAGCATGGTCAAACCGACGCCCACGACCGGCCAAACCTTGTCTGGGCTAAAGTCCATGTAGTGATAGGTCTAGGGAAGCTGAGGACTCATCGTCAGGCCGCCCA
Source organism: Aegilops tauschii subsp. strangulata (assembly GCF_002575655.3). Taxonomy (NCBI): domain Eukaryota; kingdom Viridiplantae; phylum Streptophyta; class Magnoliopsida; order Poales; family Poaceae; genus Aegilops; species Aegilops tauschii. The sequence continues at coordinate 514,363,896 of NC_053037.3, read as the reverse complement.
GATGTGACTCAACCATCTTGGCAAGTTTCTGGACAGAAACTTGGCTGCTATGTTTGGATAGCTTCTAGATGGCCATTAGGGCTGATCTCCTGGGGTTAAGGTTTTCTTAGGAGGGTGAAGAGACTCGAGAAAATCAGGGCCAAAGGATCAAGGGAAAATACACTTGCTGTACAAAGTGCAATTTTGGACCAGAAGAGAAATTATTTTCTGTAGCAAAAATATTACAAAAATTCATGCAATATTTTTTCTTGGGAAGGTGGGCCATGGTTCAAAGAATATTCAGGAATTATTTCAGAATTTCAGGAGCAATAAAAATGGGGGTTGCTTTGGAGCACTAGTTGATGAATAAGTTTCACAAGAGAAAATGAATATTTTCTTTTATGAAAAATATTCATTTGATTATTTTGGAGATTTTTCAGAGAAATAAGATTGAATCAGAAGTAGATAGGTCACTTGGGTGAAAGTCAAGGGCATGCCCAAGTGATAAGTCCAGTTGAATTGATTCCAAAAATCCAAATCCAAGGCAAAAACAAAACCAAGTCCGGAAAAAGGGAGAAGGCAAAATCCAGGCTGTCACAAGACCGAACTAATTAGGGTTTCTGGCAGTTGCTATGTCAAGTGAACTCGGTGGCGCCGGATGAATCAAATCGGTGGGGCCGAGTTTGACTTTAGGTTTTGGACATATTTGGGATAGAGAAAGTGGTTGAGGGCTTTGGAGCATATCACTAAGCACTTTGAGCAATTAGACCATTAAGCAACACCTCATCCCCTTTTAATAGTATTGGCTTTTCCTATGGACTCAAAGTGATCTTGGATCACTAAAATAGAAATGAAGAGTCTTGAGCTTTTGTCAATCTGTCCTTAGCATCTTCAAGGGGTTCCACATCCTCTTGTCCAAGCCACGCCTTTGTTGAACTCTTCTGAAATATACTAGATGAAAATGTTAGTCCAACAAGAAATATGTTGACATTAATTACCAAAATCGCCGAGGGAGCACTTGTGCTTTCACAAGGACATAAGCCTTCTGTGCATCAATGAGGATAATCCTCAAGTAACGGACCCAGTCCGCATAGTTGCTTCCATTATCTTTCAACTTAGCTTTCTCTAGGAATGCATTAAAATTCAGGGGAACTACATCACGGGCCATTGATCTACAAAACAAATTTTGCAAAGACAATTCAGACTAAGTTCATGATAATTTAGTTCAGTTAATCAAATTACTAATGAACTCCCACTTAAATCAACATCCCTCAAGTTGTCTAAGTGACACATGATCCAAATCAACTAAACCATGTCCGGTCATCACGTGAGATGAGGTAGTCATCAATGGTGAACATCTTCATGTTGATCATATCTACTATATGACTCATGTTCGACCTTTCTGTCTCCTGTGTTCCGAGGCCATGTCTATACATGATAGGCTCGTCAAGTTTAACCCAAGTATTCTACATGTGTAAAACCGGCTTACACCTGTTGTATGTGAACGTAGAATCTATCACACCCGATGATCACGAGGTGCTTCGAAACGACGAACTTTTGCAATGGTGCATACTCAGGGAGAACACAATTTCTCGAAATTAAGTGAAGGGATCATCTTATAATGCTACCGTCGTTCTAAGCAAAATAAGATGCATAAAAAGGATAAACATCACATGCAATCAATATGTGACATGATATGGACATTATCATCTCGTGCCTTCGATCTCCATCTCCAAAGCACCAGCATGATCTCCATTGTCACCGACATGACACCATGATCTCCATCATTGTGTCGTCACGTGGTCATCATGTGATCTATAACTATTGCTAATGCATAGCGATAAAGTAAATCAATTACATGGCAATTAATAAATTAAAGACAACCCTATGGCTCATGTCGGTTGTCGTACTCATCGACATGCAAGTCCTGAACCTACTACAAAACATGATGATCTCATATATCAACATATATCACATCACGTTTTGGCCATACCACATCACAACATGCCCTGCAAAAACCGTTCCTACCTCGACTTTGTTGTTGCAAATTTTACGTGGCTGCTATGGGCAACTAGCAAGAACCGTTCCTACCTATACAAAGCCACAACGGTGATAATCAAGTTGCCTCTTAACCTTCTATTAAAACCACCTTCGTCAAATTAGATTCAACTAAAGTAGGACAGACAGATACCCGCTAGCCACCTTATGCAAAACAATTTGCATGTTAGTCGGTGGAACCGGTCTCATGTGCGAGGACATGTAAGGTTGGTCCGAGCCACCTCGTCCCACAATACCGCCGAATCCAAATAAGACAAGAGAGGTAAGTAATTTGATCATCAACACCCACAACTCCTTGTGTTCTACTCATGCATATACAACTACGCATAGACCTAGCTCATGATGCCACTACTGGGGAACGAAGCATGAAAATAAAAAAAATTCCTACGAACACCCAAGATATATCTAGGAGAAGCATATCAACGAGAGGGGATAGTATGTCTACATACCCTCATAGACCGAAAGCGGGAGCATATATAACGCAGTTGATGTAGTTGTACTCTTTGCGATCCGATCATGATCCAACTGATCTAGTGCCGAACGGACGACACCTCCGAGTTTAGCACACGTGTGACTCGATGACGTCTCTGATACGTCTCCAACGTATCTATAATTTTTGATTGCTCCATGCTATATTATCTTCTGTTTTGGACATTATTGGGCTTTATTATTCACTTTTATATTATTTTTGGGACTAACCTATTAACCGGAGGCCCAGCCCAGAATTGCTGTTTTTTGCCTATTTCAGAGTTTCGCAAAAAAGAATATCAAACAGAGTCCAAACGGAATGAAACCTTCGGGAACGTGATTTTCAGAACGAACATGATCCAGGAGACCTGGACCCTATGTCAAGGAAGCTTCCAGGAAGCCACGAGGTAGGGGCGCGCCTACCCCCCCCCCCCCCCCCCAGGCGCGCCCTCCACCCTCATGGGCCCCATGTTGCTCCACCGACGTACTCCTTCCTCCTATATATACCTACGTACCCCCAAACGATCAGATACGGAGCCAAAAACCTAATTCCACCACCGCAACCTTCTATACCCATGAGATCCCATCTTGGGGCCTGTTCCGGAGCTCCGCCGGAGGGGGCATGAATCACGGAGGGCTTCTACATCAACACCATGGCCTCTCCGATGAAGTGTGAGTAGTTTACCTCAGACCTTTGGGTCCATAGTTATTAGCTAGATGGCTTCTTCTCTCTTTTTGGATCTCAATACAATGTTCTCCCCCTCTCTTGTGGAGATCTATTCGATGTAATCTTCTTTTGCGGTGTGTTTGTTGAGACCGATGAATTGTGGGTTTATGATCAAGTTTATCTATGAACAATATTTGAATCTTCTGAATTCTTTTATGTATGATTGGTTATCTTTGCAAGTCTCTTCGAATTATCAGTTTGGTTTGGCCTACTAGATTGATCTTTCTTGCAATGGGAGAAGTGCTTAGCTTTGGGTTCAATCTTGCAGTGTCCTTTCCCAGTGACAGTAGGGGCAGCAAGGCACGTATTGTATTGTTGCCATCGAGGATAACAAGATGAGGTTTTTTTATCATATTGCATGAATTTATCCCTCTACATCATGTCATCTTGCTTAAAGGGTTACTCTGTTCTTATGAACTTAATACTCTAGATGCATGCTGGATAGCGGTCGATGTGTGGAGTAATAGTAGTAGATGCAGGCAGGAGTCGGTCTACTTGTCTCGGACGTGATGCCTATATACATGATCATACCTAGATATTCTCATAACTATGCTCAATTCTGTCAATTGCTCAATAGTAATTTGTTCACCCACCGTAAAATACTTATGCTCTTGAGAGAAGCCACTAGTGAAACCTATGGCCCTGGGTCTATTTTCCATCATATTAATCTCCCGACAACAAGCTATTTCTGGCGCCGTTTTTATTTTGTTTACTTTACTTTGCATCTTTATCACCAAAATACCAAAAATATTATCCTATCATATCTATCAGATCTCACTCTCGTAAGTGACCGTGTAGGGATTGACAACCCCTTATCGTGTTGGTTGTGAGGATTTATTTGTTTGTGTAGGTGCGAGGGACTTGCGTGTAGCCTCCTACTGGATTGATACCTTGGTTCTAAAAAACTGAGGGAAATACTTACGCTACTTTGCTGCATCACCCTTTCCTCTTCAAGGGAAAACCAACGCAGTGCTCAAGAGGTAGCAGTCTCCTCCTCCTTGATCCAGCAAGAGAAGACGGAGAAGTAGATGGGATCACAACCAGCACGACGACGTGGTGGTGATGGTGGTGGTGGAGCTAATTCAGCAGGGCTTCGCCAAGCGCTACTAGAATGAGGATGGAGGAACTACGAAGTAAGGGGAGAGAGGGTGCGCCAAGGGCTTGGTGTGTCCTTTTGGGGTGCCCTCCACTCTATATATAGGTGGAGGGGCTTGGGAAAAAGCCCATCCAAGCCCTAGGGCGCAGCCAAGGGGGGAGGACTTGGACTCCAAGTACAATCCTATTCCTACTAGGACTCCCCTTTTTTCCCTTCCCTAGCCACATGGATTTTTGAGGACTTGGTGCGCCTAGCCCAATAAGGCCAGGGCGCCTCCCTTAACCCATGACAGCCCTTGGGTCGTGGTGGACCCACTTGTGGACTTCTGGATCCCTCCGAAATCCTCCGGAACCTTCTAGAAGCTTCACGGTACAATACCGAAAAAACTGCATCTTATTCCAGAACCCAAAATATGACTTCCCATATATAAATCTTTACCTCTCGACCATTCCGAGACTCCTCATGACGTCCGGGATCTCATACGGGACTCCGAAAAACATTTGGTTACCAATCATCAAATATCCCAATACTACTTTAGCGTCAACAAATGTTAAGCGTGCGACCCTGCGGGTTCGGGAATCGTGTAGTCATGACCGAGACACCTCTCCGATCAATAACCAATAGCGGGACCTGGATGCTCATATTGATTCCTACATATTCCACGAAGATATTTTATCGGTTGAACCACGATGTCAAGGATTCGGTTAATCCCGTATGCAATTCCCTTTGTCTGGCGATATGTTACTTGCCCGAGATTCGATCGTCGGTATCTCCATACCTAGTTCAATCTCGTTACTGACAAGTCTCTTTACTCATTCTGTAATACAAGATCTCATGACTAACTCATTAGTCACATATCTTGCAAGCTCTTTATGATGTTGTATTACGAGAGGGCCCAGAGATATCTCTCCGTCATACGGAGTGACAAATCTGAGTCTCGATCCATGGCAACCCAACAGACACCTTCGGAGATACATGTAGAGCACCTTTATGATCACCCAGTTACGAAGTGATGTTTGAATACACACTAAGTGTTCCTCTGGTGTTATGGAGTTACACGATCTCATGGTCTACGGAACAGATACTTGACATGAAGAAAGCTATAGCAAATAAACTAGACGATCTCATGCTAAGCTTACAGTTAGGTCATGTCCATCACATCATTCTCCTAATGATGTGATCCCGTTATCAAATGACAACTCATGTCTATGGTTAGGAAACCTTAACCATTTTTTTGAAGGTTAACCTTAACCATCTTTGATCAAGAAGCTAGTCTTGTAGAGGCTTACTAGGGACACTGTGTTGTCTATGTATTCACACATGTATTTAAGTTTCCGGTCAATACAATTCTAGCATGAATAATAAACATTTATCATGAACAAGGAAATATGATAATAACCAATTTATTATTGCCTCTAGGGCATATTTTCAACATGTATATGTTAAGGCCTTCCTCCCCCATGCCCCCAGCGTCGCCCCCACTCGGGCGACTCGGGCAGAGACAAAACCCTAGCCGTCGAGGTCTCTCCTTCCTTCCCTCCCTCCCTCCCTCCCTCCGTCGCGCCAAAGGACACCGCCGGCATAAACCCCGGGGGGTGACGATGGTTGAGGGGGCCTCCCTCTCTCTCTCGCCATGGGGATGGTGCAGAGCCCCGCGGTGTGAGGAGATGCGGCCGTTCTGGCCTTGGCAGCACGATAGGCGCTACTGCCTTGACTAGTGACGGCGCATCGGTCGACTCTGCCTCGGGCGGCGATGGCTACTGGTGTGGTGTCCGGCCTTGCGTTGGTTGCGTTCGGCGGCGGCGACCAGTGTCGGTTCTATATCTGGTGTATCTCGTGGTAGGGGTCCTAGCCTAGGCGTCTTGGAGCGATGGTAACATGGACAAGGGTTTTACCCAGGTTTGGGCTCTCTCGAAGAGATAATACCCTACATCCTGCTTTTGATTGTATTGGTATGGATGTGGTACGGAGTACATGTATCTACCATGAGATTGTTCTAATAAATATTAGATTGTCTATTGGCTAGCCTGGCCTCAGTTTATATAACACACCGGAGGCCTAGGGTTTTGGAGAGTCCTCATCTTGGGCACCAAGTCTTGTGGAATCTCCCTTGTATGCGGCATGGGCTGCCCGAAGTGGCCCATTAGTGAACCACCATGGGGGTCCTCGTCCCGATCCACCTGTTCGGGAGACGACGTGGTGAGTACCCCCTAGTCCAGGACACCGTCAGTAGCCCCCTAAACCAGTCTTCAAGTTAGGGAGGCTCCTCGATTCTTCCGAACTGTTCTTCATCTTCGGTCGTCGGTCTTTGAAAACTGGTTCAACAAATCTTCTCATCTTTGATCCTGAGGATCGCCGATGTGAATCCGAAGGCTCATACGTCGGGTATCCGAGGAGCCCCTTTACGTTTTCGGCCTTTATCAATGCCTTGTTATTTTTTATGCCACACCTCGAGTTCAAAGTGTTTCTCGTGCGGCAGTGTCCTCTTGAATCCGAGCTCCAACGCCGGACTGCATTTGAGGTATCTTTTGTAGCCGAACACCAACGTCGGACCGCTTCCGAGCTCCAACGCCGGAATGTATCCGAGTTCCAATGCCGGACTGTAATATATTAGAGGAGCTAGTGATCGGTGGACGGACCCTTAAGAGAGGATTTTGAAAAATCGCCGTAATACATTAGCTTGATGCCGTATAAGACCCAGACGGTACCTATTGTTGTCCGAAGACACGTTTGCCCATAGCTCGGTCAAGCCGAATGCTGAGCACTTTGATTTTCCGCATTGAATAAGCAATGCAGTAGCCCCTGAGCCACTGGTCGGGTGGCAACACCAGATCAAGGGATCGATGTGCCCCTTAAATATTTGTAAATAATCAGCGCAAAGCCCAGTAGCCCCTGAGCCTTAATGTGGGCACGGGTGGCCAAATTAAGGATCAATATCCATTTGACAGAAAATTTTGTTGTGTTTAACACAAACTTTTCAAAAAGGGAATAAAGATCTCTTAAAGGAGCTTAGAGCTGGTCGAAATCAAAGCGCACCAAGGTTGGCCCAAGGGGTTTTAAAAGATGGGTTGCAGTAAATGGATTTTACTCACAATTTTTCTGTGTAATGATTCTATGTATCCAAGTACTTGACATCATTAATGCTCGGATCCGCATTGTATAAAACTTTGTTGACCGACCATCGGCTTCAATCTCCTCGGCCAGTAGCCGGGGAGTGTTTGTCCCACTTTATAAAGCCTTTATGAGGGCAAAGATTTATGACAAACAAGGCAATCCGGCCATACGGTTTTATGAACAAAGTCACGCGGAGAGATATGTTATATTCTTTTTAACGTAAAAAACATCTTCCAAAGAAAATAGTTCCGTTATCGGTTCCTTTCTTTGGGTTTTCATGCTGATCATGATCATGAAACCTCACCTCCGAGCAATGTTGGAGGAAAATATTGAGGATTTGGTTTGGGGAAAGTTCCCGAACTCTGTGGTTTTTAGTGAACCTAAAATTTCACTTCCCTTGTTGCCGACCAATTATATTCTTTAAGATGGCTAGCTTTCGGCTTCACCCAGTCTGAGGTACTAACACGGATGACCCGTAAGTAACAATCACAGAGGTGCTCCCTTTACCTCCTAGCCGAACAATCGGGAACGTAGGGGTAATCACAGGAGCCAGGCAACCCAGCTTGGCCAAAATCTTAAGTCAAATTGATTCATATTTATGGCTTTATAACGATAATTATGGAAGGCAGCGCTTGTTTAATGAATACAAATGCTGATGATATATGTTTATTTTGACTCCGTCGTGACCGTTTATCATCTGAAAGTGGCCCATCATCGGCTTTGACCCCTTTGCAGATGCTACGCAGGGTGTTTCCGCAGTAACAAGACAACCCTTAGCCGACGTCTCGGTGCCCAGAGGCGGTTGTGTTAGCAGAAACAAGGCAATTAGATATGCGGGCTTTATAACTTTCACATAGTCATAGGAGCATAAAGTTGGGAGGCCAGTTACTAGCCCCCAGTTAGTGCTCGGCGTCAGCCGAGGTCAAGCCGTTAACACTTCGGCCAATGTTATGAACGGCCCATTGTTTAACACGGGGTGACCTCCACTGATCTTATAGTTTAACACAGACATCGAATCGCTGACCAGTTTATGCTCATTGTGCCAGTCAGTTTTCGGCTTTCTCCACTGAGGCGCTTAACCATTCGAGCTGGAAGCACAATCGCAGTGGTTCTCCCTTTGCGCACCTAGCCGAACAAAGCGGAACGTAGGGGCCAATCTTAGGAGCCACGCAACCCAACTATTGACCGAAGACACAATTCGAGACCGATGCATATAAAGCAATATCCGAGAATGTTTTGCCAAGGACTCTATGGGGTACCTTGGTTTTGGTGGGTTCAGCTATAGTCTCAGCCCCCCGTTAATATTGCCAATGCTTTAAAGGCGTCTGACATTGCACTGCTCGGGAACTAGTCCTGATATGGCGTGTGTTTTGTCAATGCCGAGGTGTAGTTCGGCGAGAAAGATGTCGAGCTGTGAGTCGAAAAAGATCTCCCAAGCTGAATTATTATGCAGGGCACCTCGGTCATCAGGATGTCCCGCTTCCTGAAAGAAAAAACATACAAACAGCTAAAAAGTGCCATAAGCTCGAAAAGCCAAAACTTATGTAAAGCTTCACGTCCGGACTAAATCAAGATTTTTTGTGCCAATCCAAAATAGGTCTGAAAATTTTTGTGCTTCTATCGTGCTTTAACATGACACATCCGATCTCTAAACTTCAAGTAGGTCAGCCTTCGGCTTCAACCTCCATATCCCGAAGGTGGAGTGCTTCTCAGAGGCCAATATACCGAACTAAATTCGAGCGGCTTTAAAGAGAAACCAAGCTACCCGGCTATTGACCATACACTCGAGTCGAGAAAGGAGCAACAGAAAAAGACTTTGCAACGACTAAGAAGAAATAATTTATTATAAAATGGCTCATATAAATTTATGAGCCCCTAGTTAACCTAGGCAAAGAAAGTTGTTTTTAGCATACACCGTTTTAGACAAACAGGTCTTTTTTAAACACAAATATAATGCTTGGTCGAACCGAAAATTGAGAAAGTTGAGCATGAAAGCGACTTAGCTGGTTAATGTGTTCGGTGTTGATGACGTAATCCGAGCATGCAGCGGGTTGAGGTCCCAGCCCCCAAGCCAGTCCCGAGGTGGCCGAGGGAGGAGTTCGGCATTCCGAAGTGGTGACATAGCACGGCCGAAGTAGCGAGGCGAAACCCTTAGTCCGATCAAGGCGACGGAGCAGGCCGACAATGTGACGTCGAATTCCTCGAAGTGGGTTAATGAAGTGATGGCGAAGTCCCCGGTCCAGCCGAGGTGACAGAGCAGGTCGGTAAGGTGACGACAGAGCCCCCACGTCAACCCATCGGTACGCCAAGGTGACAGCGCTGCCCGACCCAAATCATTTACCTGCGCACATAAAATAGTGCAAGCCAGAGAGGATGATGATGATAATAATAATAATAATAATAAAATCATTGCATAATTGATAATTTATGCAAAGCGGATAATAAAAGAGATATGGCCCTTGCGTCGAAGACCCGACGAGGTAGAACTCTGTCAGCGATACCGCAGTCCCTAAGGCAACCGAACATGTCGGTATGGCAATTCTACCAAAAAGGTGATCGCGGGAGCCGATGTATGCCGATTGGGACGGCGACATCGGCAGGTGGCGGCATAACATGGCCATAGTAAATTTTCGGATGACAACGTCAGTTCGCCGAGATGGTGATGCAGACCAGCCAAAGTTGGTTTACTTGTGCACATGAAATAGTGCAAGACAAAAGTAATACCAAGTGACGATAATAATAATATACCTTTTTAAAAAAATCTTCTACTTAATTAACTTAAGCGAAGTAAATAATTAAATAAAAATGGCCTGCGCACGAGGTTGGCTTGATGGTGTGCTGGTATTTTGGCACGGCGATGTCAACACAGGTCAGCCGGCCTAGGTCATGGTGAGAGGCTTGACAGGCTGATGCTGCGTACGATTGTCTGTAAAATACCTCTGCAAAAAGTATGCAGCACAAGCCAACCGAAAATATTCTGTGTATAATAATTTTACGTGCTTAAACAAATAATTTGGAAAAATAAAACCTGTTCACCACCGACGACGACTGTGGCAGACCGAAGCAAACAGATGAACTAATCTGAACGTGCTGTAAAACTAATCCCAAGATGGTTAGTAGCACTTTGGTTCTGCGTAGTTATCTGAAAAATTAGTAGAGAACCAGCGGTCAACTAGGTAGGTATTAAATGAAAAAAGGAAAACAAACAAATCTCCCTCTGGTGTGCTGCCATCGAGCCAAGCTCTCATCGGTGCACTGCTTCGCACGGTCTCTTCGCTGCGCGCGGTTTGTTCGTCTGGATCACCTACCGTCGCCGCTGCTAAAGTTTTCTCGGTCCGATCTGACTGCACAATTCGGTCAACGGAGGCGGGACGACGACCTCGGTGTGCCAAGGCGGCTGCGTGACACAGTCAAAGTCGATTACGTGCACACGTAAAATAGTGCAGTCCCAAAATAATAACAAATAATACATATATATTAGAAAATATTTTTGGCATAATTAATTTATGCAAAACAACTTATTAGAGAGATGTGGCCTGAACGGAGGTCGATTTGATGGCATGACGGAGCGGTGGCGTGCAGACGTCGACGCAGGTCGGGACTCCGTCCGAGTTATCAATGAAGCCGTTGAGAGAGCCGAGAGCTTCACGTAGCACTTGAGCAGACCAATTAACAAATATAGTGCTACAACTAGTACCAAAGTTTTACGTAGGAAGGAAAATTGTACTAGCATAGAAGACATAAACCAATTTAATACTTAGCTTTGGTAGTTTTGCTAGTCAATATCGGTTTTGACAACCATGGAATCTGTTTGTCCGTGGACGTCCGTTTCGAGCGGTGCCCCTGCCGTGGCCGCAGCTCAGCTGCTACCCGTGGTCCATCCTTGCCTTTTTGTGATGTTAATTATCAGAGGAGCTAGCCCTATGGTGTTAAATCAAATCCGGCGAATCGCACCACATTGATTCCATTGCTGCCGTACTTTTCCCTGGATAAAAATTAATCTTCATGCAAGACAAGGGAGACGACAGCGGAAATTCTTCACAAATAAACAACTTTATACACAACCGATCTAGTTGAAAAAATAGCACCTGATCGTTGATTTCGATCCCATCAATCCGCGACGAACACCCAGCAGGCTCTCAATGAAAGCACCAATGTCGGTTCTATATCTGGCGTATCTCGTAGTAGGGGTCCTAGCCTAGGCGTCTTGGAGCGATGGTAACATGGACAAGGGTTTTACCCAGGTTTGGGCTCTCTCGAAGAGATAATACCCTACATCCTGCTTTTGATTGTATTGGTATGGATGTGGTACGGAGTACATGTATCTACCATGAGATTGTTCTAATAAATATTAGATTGTCTATTGGCTAGCCTGGCCTCAGTTTATATAACACACCGGAGGCCTAGGGTTTTGGAGAGTCCTCATCTTGGGCACCAAGTCTTGTGGAATCTCCCTTGTATGCGGCATGGGCTGCCCGAAGTGGCCCATTAGTGAACCACCATGGGGGTCCTCGTCCCGATCCACCTGTTCGGGAGACGACGTGGTGAGTACCCCCTAGTCCAGGACACTGTCAACCAGATCTGCCGCGACGGGCCATTTGACCTCGGATCGGCGGTGGCATGGAGGGCCTGGTGGACGGGTCGGTGATAACCCACAATTATAGGGATCACAACAGTTTTCAAGGGTAGAGTATTCAACCCAAATTTATTGATTCAACACAAGGGGAGCCAAAGAATATTTGCAAGTACTAGCAGTTGAGCTGTCAATTCAACCACACCTGGAGAACTAAATATCTGTGGTAGAATGATCGGTAGCACAATAGTATGATAATTTATTAGCAGTAGTAACAATAGCAATAGTAACAGTAACAATAGCGAAAGTAACTTAGTAAAGATCAATATGCGAAAGTCGTAGCCACTAGATCAATGATGGATAATTATGTTGGCTGACATTCATCATGTAACAGTCATAACCTAGGGCGACACAAAACTAGCTCCAATTCATCAAAGTAATGTAGGCATTTATTCCATATATAGGCATACATGCTTATAAAAAGAACTTGTGTGACATCTTTTGTCCTACCCTCCCATGGCGGGGGGGACTACTGGAATCAGGTAATTTCCCATCAGTCAGTTCTTTGCCGTCAGCTAGCGGACGACAAAGAAGGACTTTGCCATCAGCTTACAAAAAATAGATGGCAAAGAACTGGCGGACGGCAAATATACTATTTGCCATCAGCCAGTTCTTTGCCGTCTGCTAGCGGACGGCAAAGATTCCTTGACATCCGCTAGCAGACGGCAAAGAGGTGGGTGGGGTCCAACGCTATAACGGCACACCCCGCACCTCTTTGCCGTCTGCTAGCAGACGGCAAAGAGGTTAGTACCTAACATTCGACTAACGGCCCACCCCCCCCCACGCCTCCTCTCTCTTCCCTCATGCTATCTCTCTCCTCCCCCGATCCTCCACCGCAGCCACCAGCCACCCCCACCATCCCAGACCGCCCGCCGCACCAGCCCGTCACCCCGCCCTGCCCAGGCCGCCCGCCGGCTGCCGCTGCCGCCCTGCCCCAGGCCTCCCCGCCACCCGATCCCCCACCGCAGCCGCCTACCACCCTCAGCCGCCCCGCCTCCTCTGTCGGTGTCAAAACCGGTGGATCTCGGGTTGGGGGTCCCGAACTACGCGTCTAAGGATGATGGTAATAGGAGACGGGGGACACAATGTTTACCTAGGTTCGGGCCCTCTCTATGGAGGTAATACCCTACTTCCTCCTTGATTGATCTTGATGAATATGAATATTACAAGAGTTGATCTACCACGAGATCGTAATGGCTAAACCCTAAAAGTCTAGCATGTCTGACTATGGTAAGGAATCTCCCCTCCGGACTAAGTCCTCCAGTTTATATAGACACCGGGAGGATCTAGGGTTACACAAGGTCAGTTACACAAAAAGGAATCTACATATTTGATCACCAAGCTTGCCTTCCATGCCAAGGAGAGTCCCATCCGGACACGGGTGCGGTCTTCGGTCTTCGTATCTTCGCAGCCCATCAGTCCGGCCCATGGCTAACAGGCCGGACGCCGAGGACCCCTTAGTCCAGGACTCCCTCACCCTCCCCTGCGGCAGCCGCCGGAGCCCCGCCGTGAGGCAGGCCGCGGCGCTGCCCCCCTCCACTGCACCGGGCTCCTCCTCCACCGGCCGCCCCCTCCCAAGGTGAGCTCGAGGCATTCTCTTTTTTCTTTTTTTCTTTTTTTTTGAATTAGTTTAGGTTTAATTTAGGTTTAGTTTAGTTTAGAGTTAGTTTAGTTTAGGTTTTTTCTGTTTTTTAAGGTTTACGATTAGATTTAGTTTAGGTTAGGTTAAGAAGGAAGAAGAAAGTTGAAAAAAATAAGAAGAAGAAGAAGAAGAAGAAGAAGAAGAAGAAGAAGAGGAAGAAGAAGAAGAAGAAGAAGAAGAAGAAGAAGAAGAAGAAGAAGAAGAAGAAGAAGAAGAAGAAGAAGAAGAAGAAGAAGAAGAAGAAGAAGAAGAAGAAGAAGAGGAAGAAGAGGAAGAAGAAGAAGAAGAAGAAGTAGAAGAAGAGGAAGAAGAAGAAGAAGAAGAAGAAGAAGAAGAAGAGGAGGAGGAGGAGGAAGATGAAAAGAAGAAGAAGAAGTAGTAGAAGAAGAAGATGACAAAGAAGAAGTAGGAAAAGTAGAAAAAGAGGTTGCCGAGGGTCGAGGGTCACCGAGGGGTCGAGGGATCGATGGTCGAGGGTCGCTGAGGGGAAAAGGGGTCGAGGGGTCGAGGATCGAGGGTCGAGGGGCCGAGGGGCCGAGGGGTCGAGGGTCGCCGAGGGGTCGAGGTCGAGGGTCGCAGAGGGGTCGAGGGCTCGAGGGTCGCCGAGGGTTCGAGGGTCGCCGAGGGTCGAGGGGTTGAGGGTCGAGGTTGGGGGTGCGTCGGCGCCAACGGAACCGGGTCGAGGATCCCCAGTCGCCAAGGGGTCGAGGATCGGGGCTGAGGGTCGAGGATCGCTGGTCGCCGAGGGGTCTAGGGTCTAGGGGTCGACGATCGATCACCTTCCGATCCGAGTGCTGGCCGACTAGTGTCGTAGCTTAAGATGAGGACGTCCCCGAGCTGAAGGTCATGAGCGTGGGTGAACTGCTTCCATCCGTGCGAGAAGAACGGATGGAAGCAGTTCGCCCGCGTTGATGACCTTCAGCTCGGGCATGTACGCATCTTAATCTACGACAACAGCCGCACCATGCTCACAGTGAAGGTGTTCGACAGAACCGCCGAGGGGTCGAAGGTCGAGGATTGCCGAGGGGTCAGGGGTCGAGGGGTCGACGGTCGCCGAGGGGTCGAGGATCGCCGAGGGGTCGAGGGGTCGAGGGTCCAGGGGTCGATGATCGCCGAGGATTAAAAGCCAAGTGTTGAAACTTGAAACACCCAAACTGACTCATGACAAAAAAACAAAGCGTAGAAAGAGAAACCAAAGACGAAACAATACGTAGTGAGAGGTTGTGCAACTAGGATGATATTCTGTAACAGCTTTTTTAACGAATTTGAGAGGATGGTGGTGAAGAACTCAAAAGCCATTGGTGTCTTTCGTCTTCTTCGCCATCATCCTCTCCAATGCATTAAAAAAGCTGGTACAAAAAATCATCCTAGTTGTACAACCTCTCACTATGTACTATTTTGTCTTTCGTTTCTCTTTCTACGCCATGATTTTTTGTCAGTTTGGTTGTTTGAAGTTTCAAAACTTGGCTTTTAATACTCATCGCCAAGGGGTCAAGGGTCGCCGAGGGGTCAAGGGGTCGAGGGGCGAGGGATCGAGGGTCGAGGATCTTTTGTCATGAGTCAGTTTGGTTGTTTGAAGTTTCAAAATTGACAAACTAGATTAACTGATGAATGTACATGTTGATGGACCTATCTTTACCTATTATCTGATGAATATACATTTTATTATTCATGTCGGTATTCAATTTTTTTATGTTGTACTAATTCCGTTTACTATTCTGTCATGACAGGTGTTGAAAGATGGTGGGTGCGGGTCCGGAGCGTGGTGGGAGGAGTTCTTCCATTCCACCCGCACCTCTTTGGAGAGCGTTGTTAGACAGTTTGGGGACACCGGCGGGCGCTTCTGTGTCGGCGTTAGTGCCCACCGTGAGAGGAGGTCGGGGAGGGAAGAAGAGAGGAGCTAGATCAGGACGTGGCCGCGAGAGAGGTAGGCAGGCTCCTACGCCTTCCTCGCCGCCACCCCCAGTTGAGTCACCCAAGCACACGCTGCTGGGGGGGACACGTCTGAGGAGGAGGCTACACGGACTCCGGTCCACGAGCCTTAGGTCGACGGGCCTTTGGCCCACGAGACTCCAGTCCACGAGCCTCGGGTCGATAGGCCTTCGGCCCATGAAACTTCGGGCCAGGACACTTGGGCCCACGCGACTCCGGACTAGGCTACATCCCAGGAGACATCCGGATGGGGTACCTGGTAGGATTCGCCTGAGGGGCCGAGTGGCCATGCTGATGGTGGTGGGCATCAGATTTCTAATAGCGGCGAGGGCGAGGTGGTTGAGGGGGCCAGCGTCTATCTGCGTGGTAGTACACGGCTCCCGTCCCTGCCGGCGACCCACGAGCAGAGGTGGATGATTTGGCCTGATGGGCAGAGTTAAGTGCATTTACTCTTTTTGTATCTTTTGCCATCATGTTTCTTCAAATATCTAATGCATTGGCCTGGTCATACTGCAGGGGTTGGGACCACGCTCAGGATGTCCGCAAGCCCAACCAAGTCCTTGGTGTGATTTGCCAGAAAAACTTCCTGGGGTTTGTCACGTTGCCCGGTGAGGGTCAGCTTCCGGAACTAGGATTGAGCTGGGAGCACTACTTTGCTACCCCGGCCCCGCCAGAGGAGATGATCGA
Organism: Aegilops tauschii subsp. strangulata; assembly: GCF_002575655.3. Taxonomy (NCBI): domain Eukaryota; kingdom Viridiplantae; phylum Streptophyta; class Magnoliopsida; order Poales; family Poaceae; genus Aegilops; species Aegilops tauschii. The sequence goes on along the minus strand of NC_053037.3, from coordinate 514,347,560 downwards.
CGGTGTCTTGTGCCACACGAGGGCCGACATGGTGATTAGAACGTTTTGGGTAATTTCTCCTTTACACAATTAAAAATCTTTGAATAAGCTTAGTCATTGTACTAATCAATGTTGTCTCGTTTGATTGCAGACCTTCTATAGGTGTAAGGAGGGATACGAGGAGGCCTGTGCACGGGTTATCGATGCCGAGTGCAGGCGCCTACTACAAAACTTATGGCACGATGCTCGGGTGCAGGCTGTTCGAGACTACTTTGCCTCGCGTGGTGTTCGGAAGCCCAAGAAGAAGTGCCACGGAAAGTTTCTGAATAAGGAGGAGTACATGACGGTAATTGCCTATATTCTTAAGGCCTTGTTCTTAGCTTCGTTGATTTGATTCATAGGCGTAGCGCTCAAGTATCTCTTTACTAACTTAGGTACCCCCGGGATGGTGTGCAGATAAGATGGATTGTTGAGAGGCGTTGGTGGATGAGTGGTGCTCATACGCATGGCTAGCCGTCCACAACAATGCCAAGGACAAGCGTGCCCGAATGAGAGGTGTGCCACACCATCAAGGCAGTGCCAACTTATATCAATACGGGCGGAACTGGGTATGTGGTTTGCTTCATGATTCATGCAATTCATTCTGTCATGCTAGCTTGAGCCCTTTAATTACTAATACTATGTTCCTCTCTTTTAGGTGGGATACAATATGGCACCGGTGCCAGAGGTGTTCGACCTCTATGCCATGGCCCATACTGCCCCATACAAGAAGGCCAAGGCATTCTCTGCGTATGACCTCGATCATCCAGAGAACTTCACAAACATATCCTCCCACAACAAGCTCATGAGGTACAGAGATGTGGGGAAGACAAGGAAAGGGGAGGAATTTAACCCGAGCGGGCAGTTTGATCCGGAGGTGGTGATGATATCTGGTGGCGGGAGGTCCCATGGCTCGATAGCCATTGGAGATGGACTTGTACGTTGTCCTCTCACTCTCCCGGAGATCAAGGCGCACCAAACGAGCTCAGATCCTGAGATAAGGCCTCGTCCACGCCAATCGAGCTCGCCTTCGAGGTTAGTTATACAGACTCAGATTTGTTTCAAGCATTACATTGTGTGTGCAGCCATCAATGATTACAATGCTAATGAGGAGTCGTGTTGCAGGCTGAGAGAGAGAGAGAGAGAAATACAACCAAGGCGCTTCGGACAGAGAGGGACCGGCAGGCGGCGGAGAAGGAGCGGGACTTGGAGGAGAGAGCGCTAGGATGTTGGAGGAGGAGAGGGCATGGAATGGCATGCAAAAGCGGGCCATGTACGAGCTCCTCGTGGTAAGTTTCTTCTGCATATTAGCCACATCATGCACGTAATGTTCGTTTCATTACTAGCTAATGTGACTGACTCGTCAATACCAAATGTGCAGTCCGTGTGCCAGAAAGCCGGTCAGACCCCTCCACCAATGCCAGAGATTGCTCCGGGGACCACGATGAGTTTAATTTGAATGGTCATTAGTTACTAGTATTAACATTTGAGTGTCGTCATGCTAACGAGACATTGCAAATGATCTTTGGTGCAGCGTACCTCCAGACAAGCATCACACGATCCTTCTCTAGGTGGTGGTACCGAGACGAGCAACGCCGATGCTTCATGTGACACCCAACAATTTTGACCTTGTTTTATTTATTAAAATTTGGCCAGGAAATAAAACTTTTCCATTTGTCAAGATTTACCCTTTTGTTATTGTGGATTTTTACTTCAAGTGGAAAATTTCAAAAGATATTGTTGGACTTGAATACTCTCTATGATAAAACCATCCTTTATCAGTGGATTTAAATTTCAAGATTTGTTTTCTCAGAACTTTATTCTTTTAAAAAGATTCTTTTGAATTTGGAGCCTGTTTTGCACTGCAACCATTTGATAGATGCTATCAAAATTTTCCACCAAACTTTGGGGATGTCATGTGATGTTTCCACACCACTTTTATGCAAGAATATCCTTTGGTCATTGGAGATTTTGAGCTCCACATCAATTTTTCAAATCAGGTCCAGTAGGCACTTTTGCACTACAACCCATTTAAATATTTCTTTAAAAATTCTCCCAAGTGTTTGGAGATGTCAGTGGATGCATACAATTCATCTTCATGCAAAAACCCAGTGTTGTTCTTTGAAAAATTTGAGTGAATCATCTTCATTTCCATTCTGGTCCAGTTTGGTGATTTGTACTACAACCCCATTTTATTTTGCTCTAGTACCTTTGAGCTTTTTTCCTACTTATAGTCCTCCCTACCAAACTCTTAAGTCCAGGAGATTGGACCCATTGGCATATTTTTGGTGCATGCAATGATAGCCTTTAGTTTCTGCCCAAAACTGGTTTTCTCAAAATCTTGTACTATCTAGTTTCTGTTTTTGCCAAGCTCACCTTACCAGCTTCTTGAGCTCCTAAAGAGACTAGGATCTGGAGAGTTTGGATACCCCAAGAGTTGCCTAGATGACCATGGCATTCTGTCGAGCACCCTGTGTGCAGGAACAATTTTTGGCATGTCCTCTGGTTTGCATTGTGGACTTGAGCCCCTCACCCTTCCAGCATGTCCACTAACATCCTAGCTGTCCCTAACCCTGGCATGTTAGCTGCCAGCCTCACCCAAGCTCTCTAGAGCGCGCTGGCATTCCATCGAGCACCTGCCGTTCGTGCTCTGGGCGCGCCCAGAGCGCACGTTTTGCACGCGCGCGCACTGAGTCGCCGCGCCGCACTGCCACCCTCGTCGCGTCCCGTCTCTGACCCCTGCTCGCCTGCTGAACCACGCCAAGCACTCGCCCTCTCTCCAGTACCCTCCAAGCTCTCCCTGGTGCCCTACAGCGCCGCCTTGGCGGCACGCCGGCGTCGGCAGCGGGCACTGCCATGGACGGCGCCGCCCAAGGCACCCGCGCGCGCCAGCTGCCCCGGGGAACAGCCCGTGCTCATCCACTTGCTCATCGGCACGCCTTCGTCGCCGCCACGATGCCCTGCTACTACAGAAAAGTGGTCGCCGGCGATCTTATCCTCGGCCACCGCGGGAGCCAGCCTCGAGCGCCTATTAAAGGGACCCCGAGCTCAACCGATCACTCAAGCAACCCCAGGCCACCCCCATAGCCCTCCCACAGCCAGCAATCGACGAGAAAGTCCTTTCTTCCTCGTCTCCGGCCAGCTCGGTCGCCGCCGCAATCCAGTGCCGTTCGTCGCAACCGGAGCTTCCCCCGCCAATCCAACGCCACCAAGAACTCCCCCGTAGTCTTGCAGAGCTGCCCAGCGCCTCAGGCTCGACCAAGGACCACCGAAACCCAAATATCACTTCACCACCGTAGCCCCCTCCGCCGTGAAGCTCGCCGCCGGTGACCTCCTCCGTCCCCACCTGCATAACGCCCACCGAGAGGACCGCCTCGGTCTGGCCAACCCATCCCTGCCCTCAGATGCCCTCGAGGAGCCGCCGTTCGTCGCCGGCGATCGCCGGAGCCCCGCCACCGTTCGGGCACAGAGAAAGGAGGGAGAGGGAGACCAGTCAAACCTGACCAGTGGGCCCTCTGGACCCACTGTCAGTGACCCGCGCGGCCGCCCTCTCTGTTTAAGTGATAGCGCAAAGACCTGAGTACGTCACCTCTGCTTTGAAAACGTATTCTTCCCCGAAGCGTTTTCCTTTTTCTGATTTTAAATAAAACAGAACTTTGACTGATGTTTGACTGGCTATAACTTTTAAAATAAAACTCCAAATGAGTTGATTCTTTTTCCTACCTCCCTCAAATTTCATCTAGTTTATTTTAAGATTTATTTCAAAAATATTTGAGACAACTTTTTGTTCCGTTTTTGAAATGTGTGTTATTTGAATATTTCTCAAAATAGGATTTTTGGAGGGAAGGCAACCTTCAAAAGTGCACCCCCACATGCATACACTTGAAGGCAAGCATTTCTAAACTCTGGCATAATATTTTGTGTGGTGTTTTGATATGGTTACAGCACCTTTTGACTTGGAGCATACATTATTTTTATGTGACGATAAAAGACCATATGCATGAGTACATATTGGAGTTTTCTTTGCTGTGATAAATGGATATGTTGGTGATGGTATTCACCCTCGTAAGCTTCCCTTGCATACCGGAAGGAAGCCGGGAAAGTCGTGGTCTTGGGTAGACACGGGCTTGTCCCTAGTACCTCGTCGGGACGAGTATGTCCGGTATGGCATGGTGAGGTTTGACGAGTGGTAAGTTTACCTGTTAATGGAAATACTTTCGTTATGATAATCATGCAGGGAACACTTGAACCTCCTGAGTCGGCCATAGATCGAGTCTTGTCCAGTAACCCCCATACTTGCCTGGTACTACCACTTGTCCCTGCCTTAGGTAGGGTACGGTTCAGTAAGTTGTCAACCCCGTCCTAGCACACACCGTACAGAGAGGCCGGGATGAGGGTCCCATGGCCATGGATTAAAGCCAGTCATCCGGTCCGGGGGCATGGGTGTTTCGGTTGTAGCCGAAGGGGTAGCTCCCCTAGTTTGCGCGCGGTATAAATTTTTGTGATCCCATGCTACGTCGAGGTTGTAGCCTCCCCACTTAGAGTTTCGCTTGACAGGTGTCGTGGGTGAATCCAGACACCGGTAAGTTAAGCTGGTGTGTGCAGGTCAGGCGTGTTTTCAATCAAAAGACCGTAGACGGAATTAGTCCCGATGGACTAAAGAAATCCGTTACCCGTGGGTAAAGAGTACACCCTCTGCAGAGATTATACATCTATTCGAATAGCCGTGTCCATGGTTAAGGACTACAGTCTGGGATAGGTCAAGTGTCGGTCTTAGTGTCGGTCTTCGGAGGGAAACTGCTAAACCAGAACCTTGATTATGAACTGTAACATATGTGGATTATGATCATTATTATTGTGGACTAACAATTTACCTTATTTGTATTTTCGAGTATCCCTGGGATGGTTCTACCTCCTGGATACCCATTACTATTATTCTATATAAGCCCTTTATGTGGTGTCGCCTAGACGCCCGACTGTGGCACGCACTGTCTTTTATTTTCTGTTACAAGCCCTTTATGTGGTGTCGCCTAGACGCCCGACTGTGGCACGCACTGTCTTTTATTTTCTGTTACAAGCCCTTTATGTGGTGTCGCCTAGACGCCCGACTGTGGCACGCACTGTCTTTTATTTCCTGTTATAAGCCCTTTATGTGGTGTCGCCCCGACGCCCGACTGCGGCATTATTATTCTTGCAGCTTCCTCTCGAGGAGTCATTCAGACCCTCGTTTGGCACCCAGTATGTTATTTTTGGTTATTATTACCCACATGCGTGCATCATGAATATTTTGTTTATCTCGTGACTGACGTTATGATCATAGAATATTCTCGGAACTTGATTTTCCCTTGATATATTATACCCGTGTTCTTGATGTTTTGCGAGTACATTCAAACGTACTCACTGGCTTGTCCCTGGCTATTGTCTTGGCCAGATTTTTCTTGCACGGAGCAGAGTGTTACGACGACGGCCCCGGAGCCTACGCAGTGTTGTCAGCAGCCTCGCGAAGATAGGAGTTATCCTGGTCAGCTGTTCTTGTGGGAAATGGAGTCCCATAGACGCAGATGAACCTCGACCGCTTCCGCCATCAACCACTAGAAAACCAAATGTTGTACTCCTAGGCCACAATGGTCTTGTACTACATATTTTTGTACTTGCTTGGATTTTCTTGTATCAAGTTGGTGCCTCATCAGCTAACAGTAATCCTGGGGCTGGTGAGCACAACGGCCATTTTCTGGGGAATTAATATCCCAAAAATCCGGTCGTGACAGACTTGGTATCAGAGCCAGGCTGACCATTGGCTAATCCTATCTTAGCCAGGTCAATAAACCTAGGTTAACCCAACCACCAGACCTTAGCCTAACCCCGGTCAAGCTTCCCGCGTAAGATAGCCCCACAGTGACCCGACGCCTTTCGGCGGACGGTGCCCAACCTATCAGCCTAGCCCGTCGATCGCGCGCCAGTGACCGACGCCCAACCCATCTCCATCGCAAGCGTGCGGAGGAAGACTCCGTCCCCTTTCCCTATAAAAAGGGCACGCTAGCCTCAACACAGCACAGCCTCTTTCCCCCAAAACCAAGCCACGATGCCTGGTCCCATCGTTCACAACGAGACCACAGCAACCAACCTTGGAGGTTTTGTGACCATACTCGCAAACCTCACCCGCCGTGCCTATGCGTTAGAAGAGCCTCCTGAATATGTTGTGTACCAGGGACCCATGCACGATGAGAGCCGTCAGTACTGGGCCACTGTGCACATCTACGGTAGGGGTCTGTCGCCAGAACGCCCCTACAGGTTCACTGGAAGGACAACTTCCTTTGAGCCACAAGCCATCCAACTGGCAGCCCGCGAAGCTATAGTTCAACTCCGGCACTTGTCGCCTAGAGTTAACTGTCGCTCGTTCTACTACTACCCCAGTCGTGACGGGTATGGTAGGCCGCCCCAGGTTGCCAATGGAGATCACGAGACGGATCCCGCACTATTGCATCTGGTGCGCTATGTAAGCGCACTAGAGCAACTGTTCGATCAGGTCACCCTTGATCTGATTGCAGCTCGTGGAGAGCTGGTTCGCCGAGCCCCGGCGAGAAGAGAAGCGGAGCCCGACGTGGACAACCCAGTCGTACTGTTCGGACACCCGATCGACCCCTTGAGGTCTGCGCCAGCCATCAACCAGAGTGCTTTGGTGACCCCAGAAGCACTTCGTCGCCTTTTGGGAACCCATTCCAACGGGATTGTGGCCAACAACCCCCGCGATGGTCATCACCACTACCCCGACCCTGCAACCCCTCAGCCTCAACCAGCAAATCCCGACGGTGAGAACCGTGGCGAAGCACCGGCGTCTGCAAGGCCAGCCCACTTGGACATTAACGAAGTAGACTAAGTCGCTCGAGTTGTATCGAGCCTTAGTTTTCCTACGCCTTGTAATGATGTGGTCTTGTATCGCATTTATTACATGCGGTCTGCTTGAACGCTCCTAGCTTTGGAGTAGCAGCTATGCATGTGTACATTAGCGTACAGTTGCATTTTTTTTTAATTTTCGCGCACAGCTACCAAGACCAACCCCGTCGGCACCCACAGTAATGCGTCACATTTATGTGATATGTATATTTGTGGCTTTGACCCGAGAACAGGATCGGCAGCCAGTTACCCTTCCCCCCGGTAGATAACCCAGCCCCGGTGCTATATAAAGGCCACCTCGTGACCTTGCCAAGTAACCCTCACCATTGTGCGCAGCACTCACAGCCATTCCTTGCCATGTCGACCCCCGGTATTTATCTGAGAACCCCAGACGCAACCCCGGGCAGTTTTGTCAAATTATTGTGGGACTTTACCTACAGTACCATGAGTGCCACCCATCCACCCCAGTACGAGTTGCTCAAATCGAGGATCACCCCATCCACCTCGAAATATTGGGCAGTGGTGCACATCCCTCCCGCATACCCAAACCAAGACCCAACGGAAGTCTCCTTCGTGGGGAAATCCATGCCGACTCCGCATATGGCCATAGAAGCTGCTGCATACGAGGCGCTCACTCGTCCTCGGTTCGCGGTACCCTATGCCAGCGAGCGAGGATATTACTATTTTCCGAGTCGTGCAGCACCCGGAGAAGTTGCATCTTTTCCCGGTGGACGAATTGAGAGAGATCCAGTACTGGCCAACCTTGCCCAGTACGTTATTGCCCAGGAGCGTTTAACTCAGCGAGTAATGGGTTATCTCCAGAGCCTCGCTGATTTAAATCCTCGGATCGCTATTGGCAGACCTCTGAGGCCTGACCAGGAAGGGCGCATTCATCGACTGGTCAACCCGCTTCCCCCGATAGAAGAGGAGTGTGCCCCAGTGCCAGAGGCGTTTTCTCAGGACCCTGTCTTTTTGCCGTTTTCTTTGTAAACGCCTCCGATGTATTTATTGTCTCAGTACTTGTATTTATGTGTTACAGCATGTTCGTAAAATTTTGTGCGACGGATCCGATTTTGCTTTACTTTCAGTTATGTGAGCAGTTTTACTGTTGTTAGTTTTGTTTTGATTTTTTTTCTCTCTCGCAGCAGGTTTTGAGGAGATTTCCTTTCCCCGAGTCACTGCTGCGTATATATTTTCACGACATAGATTTTTATTCGCGCAGCATCGTAACAGTAGACTCACAGCAGCAACCACTCGACCTCGAGTACTATTACAAATCCTTGAACACATATTTACGCCTAACGGACCACACCCGAGTACTCCACAGTCTCAGTAAGAGAGATTTGTGAGTGATCATTCGGGCGCGAGCTGCCCCAGCACTCCGACAGCAGTTAGCCCCGATGCCGCGCCTAATCCACGTGATCGCCGCCACCGCGAAGAGCTAACACTCGAGCGGCAGCATCACAACGATCATCCAGGATCATCGCGCACAGGAGCACGGAAAACCCCAGCAGCACCGCCAAGCCTCCACACACCAGGACCACATACCAGTCCGGCATTGCCTCCGCCATTAGAGCCTCGGCTCGAGCTCCTGCTAGCAGCAATGGAGAAGGGGGAAGGAGAAGTAGAAGCGAGGCCAGGTGTGAGGAAGAAGAGAGGAGCACCGCGATCGTTTTATAGCCCGAGATCGGTGTACGGTGGGCGAGGTCCACCAGCGCCACTCGTCGCTCGACCGCCGGTGTTCGGAGGCGAGTCCGCGAGCAGTGCCGACAACGCACTGGCCCGCGAGGTGAGTGCACGCAGCACCGGCAGCTAGCACGCCGCGCACTACCACGGTACGGCCTCGATGCCCTACGAGCTAGGCATCGCCGGTGGAGGAAGCGCGGGAGAGCGCGCGAGAGAGAAGAGAGAGCCAGAGGTAGGAGAAGAGGCCGACAGCGGGCCCTGGGTCCACCTGTCAGCCAAAGAGAGCACTGTGCTCTCGGGTGCGACCAGCGTATTTTAGTAATTTAGAATTTATTCTAAATTACTGTATCTGCGTAGAAATATCTCGTTTTCCCTAACCGTGGATTTTTCCACACTACGCCAGTGTACCACACTGTGGTTTTTCACCACTTATTGCCCTCTCACTGTAGCCGCTTTGTTTTTGTGCAGTTGAATGATTTCTTTTGACAAAAACAATTTTTGTTCAAAACAGCTTTTAACAAATCTCGAGGACGAGATTTTTCTTAAGGGGGGTAGTGTTGTGACACCCAAAAATTCTGACCTTGTTTTATTTATTAAAATTTGGCCAGGAAATAAAACTTTTCCATTTGTCAAGATTTACCCTTTTGTTATTGTGGATTTTTACTTCAAGTGGAAACTTTCAAAAGATATTGTTGGACTTGAATACTCTCTATGATAAAACCATCCTTTATCAGTGGATTTAAATTTCAAGATTTGTTTTCTCAGAACTTTATTCTTTTAAAAAGATTCTTTTGAATTTGGAGCCTGTTTTGCACTGCAACCATTTGATAGATGCTATCAAAATTTTCCACCAAAATTTGGGGATGTCATGTGATGTTTCCACACCACTTTTATGCAAGAATATCCTTTGGTCATTGGAGATTTTGAGCTCCACATCAATTTTTCAAATCAGGTCCAGTAGGCACTTTTGCACTACAACCCATTTAAATATTTCTTTAAAAATTCTCCCAAGTGTTTGGAGATGTCAGTGGATGCATACAATTCATCTTCATGCAAAAACCCAGTGTTGTTCTTTGAAAAATTTGAGTGAATCATCTTCATTTCCATTCTGGTCCAGTTTGGTGATTTGTACTACAACCCCATTTTATTTTGCTCTAGTACCTTTGAGCTTTTTTCCTACTTATAGTCCTCCCTACCAAACTCTTAAGTCCAGGAGATTGGACCCATTGGCATATTTTTGGTGCATGCAATGATAGCCTTTAGTTTCTGCCCAAAACTGATTTTCTCAAAATCTTGCACTATCTAGTTTCTGTTTTTGCCAAGCTCACCTTACCAGCTTCTTGAGCTCCTAAAGAGACTAGGATCTGGAGAGTTTGGATACCCCAAGAGTTGCCTAGATGACCATGGCATTCTGTCGAGCACCCTGTGTGCAGGAACAATTTTTGGCATGTCCTCTGGTTTGCATTGTGGACTTGAGCCCCTCACCCTTCCAGCATGTCCACTAACATCCTAGCTGTCCCTAACCCTGGCATGTTAGCTGCCAGCCTCACCCAAGCTCTCTAGAGCGCGCTGGCATTCCATCGAGCACCTGCCGTTCGTGCTCTGGGCGCGCCCAGAGCGCACGTTTTGCACGCGCGCGCACTGAGTCGCCGCGCCGCACTGCCACCCTCGTCGCGTCCCGTCTCTGACCCCTGCTCGCCTGCTGAACCACGCCAAGCACTCGCCCTCTCTCCAGTACCCTCCAAGCTCTCCCTGGTGCCCTACAGCGCCGCCTTGGCGGCACGCCGGCGTCGGCAGCGGGCACTGCCATGGACGGCGCCGCCCAAGGCACCCGCGCGCGCCAGCTGCCCCGGGGAACAGCCCGTGCTCATCCACTTGCTCATCGGCACGCCTTCGTCGCCGCCACGATGCCCTGCTACTACAGAAAAGTGGTCGCCGGCGATCTTATCCTCGGCCACCGCGGGAGCCAGCCTCGAGCGCCTATTAAAGGGACCCCGAGCTCGACCGATCACTCAAGCAACCCCAGGCCACCCCCATAGCCCTCCCACAGCCAGCAATCGACGAGAAAGTCCTTTCTTCCTCGTCTCCGGCCAGCTCGGTCGCCGCCGCAATCCAGTGCCGTTCGTCGCAACCGGAGCTTCCCCCGCCAATCCAACGCCACCAAGAACTCCCCCGTAGTCTTGCAGAGCTGCCCAGCGCCTCAGGCTCGACCAAGGACCACCGAAACCCAAATATCACTTCACCACCGTAGCCCCCTCCGCCGTGAAGCTCGCCGCCGGTGACCTCCTCCGTCCCCACCTGCATAACGCCCACCGAGAGGACCGCCTCGGTCTGGCCAACCCATCCCTGCCCTCAGATGCCCTCGAGGAGCCGCCGTTCGTCGCCGGCGATCGCCGGAGCCCCGCCACCGTTCGGGCACAGAGAAAGGAGGGAGAGGGAGACCAGTCAAACCTGACCAGTGGGCCCTCTGGACCCACTGTCAGTGACCCGCGCGGCCGCCCTCTCTGTTTAAGTGATAGCGCAAAGACCTGAGTACGTCACCTCTGCTTTGAAAACGTATTCTTCCCCGAAGCGTTTTCCTTTTTCTGATTTTAAATAAAACAGAACTTTGACTGATGTTTGACTGGCTATAACTTTTAAAATAAAACTCCAAATGAGTTGATTCTTTTTCCTACCTCCCTCAAATTTCATCTAGTTTATTTTAAGATTTATTTCAAAAATATTTGAGACAACTTTTTGTTCCGTTTTTGAAATGTGTGTTATTTGAATATTTCTCAAAATAGGATTTTTGGAGGGAAGGCAACCTTCAAAAGTGCACCCCCACATGCATACACTTGAAGGCAAGCATTTCTAAACTCTGGCATAATATTTTGTGTGGTGTTTTGATATGGTTACAGCACCTTTTGACTTGGAGCATACATTATTTTTATGTGACGATAAAAGACCATATGCATGAGTACATATTGGAGTTTTCTTTGCTGTGATAAATGGATATGTTGGTGATGGTATTCACCCTCGTAAGCTTCCCTTGCATACCGGAAGGAAGCCGGGAAAGTCGTGGTCTTGGGTAGACACGGGCTTGTCCCTAGTACCTCGTCGGGACGAGTATGTCCGGTATGGCATGGTGAGGTTTGACGAGTGGTAAGTTTACCTGTTAATGGAAATACTTTCGTTATGATAATCATGCAGGGAACACTTGAACCTCCTGAGTCGGCCATAGATCGAGTCTTGTCCAGTAACCCCCATACTTGCCTGGTACTACCACTTGTCCCTGCCTTAGGTAGGGTACGGTTCAGTAAGTTGTCAACCCCGTCCTAGCACACACCGTACAGAGAGGCCGGGATGAGGGTCCCATGGCCATGGATTAAAGCCAGTCATCCGGTCCGGGGGCATGGGTGTTTCGGTTGTAGCCGAAGGGGTAGCTCCCCTAGTTTGCGCGCGGTATAAATTTTTGTGATCCCATGCTACGTCGAGGTTGTAGCCTCCCCACTTAGAGTTTCGCTTGACAGGTGTCGTGGGTGAATCCAGACACCGGTAAGTTAAGCTGGTGTGTGCAGGTCAGGCGTGTTTTCAATCAAAAGACCGTAGACGGAATTAGTCCCGATGGACTAAAGAAATCCGTTACCCGTGGGTAAAGAGTACACCCTCTGCAGAGATTATACATCTATTCGAATAGCCGTGTCCATGGTTAAGGACTACAGTCTGGGATAGGTCAAGTGTCGGTCTTAGTGTCGGTCTTCGGAGGGAAACTGCTAAACCAGAACCTTGATTATGAACTGTGACATATGTGGATTATGATCATTATTATTGTGGACTAACAATTTACCTTATTTGTATTTTCGAGTATCCCTGGGATGGTTCTACCTCCTGGATACCCATTACTATTATTCTATATAAGCCCTTTATGTGGTGTCGCCTAGACGCCCGACTGTGGCACGCACTGTCTTTTATTTTCTGTTACAAGCCCTTTATGTGGTGTCGCCTAGACGCCCGACTGTGGCACGCACTGTCTTTTATTTTCTGTTACAAGCCCTTTATGTGGTGTCGCCTAGACGCCCGACTGTGGCACGCACTGTCTTTTATTTCCTGTTATAAGCCCTTTATGTGGTGTCGCCCCGACGCCCGACTGCGGCATTATTATTCTTGCAGCTTCCTCTCGAGGAGTCATTCAGACCCTCGTTTGGCACCCAGTATGTTATTTTTGGTTATTATTACCCACATGCGTGCATCATGAATATTTTGTTTATCTCGTGACTGACGTTATGATCATAGAATATTCTCGGAACTTGATTTTCCCTTGATATATTATACCCGTGTTCTTGATGTTTTGCGAGTACATTCAAACGTACTCACTGGCTTGTCCCTGGCTATTGTCTTGGCCAGATTTTTCTTGCACGGAGCAGAGTGTTACGACGACGGCCCCGGAGCCTACGCAGTGTTGTCAGCAGCCTCGCGAAGATAGGAGTTATCCTGGTCAGCTGTTCTTGTGGGAAATGGAGTCCCATAGACGCAGATGAACCTCGACCGCTTCCGCCATCAACCACTAGAAAACCAAATGTTGTACTCCTAGGCCACAATGGTCTTGTACTACATATTTTTGTACTTGCTTGGATTTTCTTGTATCAAGTTGGTGCCTCATCAGCTAACAGTAATCCTGGGGCTGGTGAGCACAACGGCCATTTTCTGGGGAATTAATATCCCAAAAATCCGGTCGTGACAGACTTGGTATCAGAGCCAGGCTGACCATTGGCTAATCCTATCTTAGCCAGGTCAATAAACCTAGGTTAACCCAACCACCAGACCTTAGCCTAACCCCGGTCAAGCTTCCCGCGTAAGATAGCCCCACAGTGACCCGACGCCTTTCGGCGGACGGTGCCCAACCTATCAGCCTAGCCCGTCGATCGCGCGCCAGTGACCGACGCCCAACCCATCTCCATCGCAAGCGTGCGGAGGAAGACTCCGTCCCCTTTCCCTATAAAAAGGGCACGCTAGCCTCAACACAGCACAGCCTCTTTCCCCCAAAACCAAGCCACGATGCCTGGTCCCATCGTTCACAACGAGACCACAGCAACCAACCTTGGAGGTTTTGTGACCATACTCGCAAACCTCACCCGCCGTGCCTATGCGTTAGAAGAGCCTCCTGAATATGTTGTGTACCAGGGACCCATGCACGGTGAGAGCCGTCAGTACTGGGCCACTGTGCACATCTACGGTAGGGGTCTGTCGCCAGAACGCCCCTACAGGTTCACTGGAAGGACAACTTCCTTTGAGCCACAAGCCATCCAACTGGCAGCCCGCGAAGCTATAGTTCAACTCCGGCACTTGTCGCCTAGAGTTAACTGTCGCTCGTTCTACTACTACCCCAGTCGTGACGGGTATGGTAGGCCGCCCCAGGTTGCCAATGGAGATCACGAGACGGATCCCGCACTATTGCATCTGGTGCGCTATGTAAGCGCACTAGAGCAACTGTTCGATCAGGTCACCCTTGATCTGATTGCAGCTCGTGGAGAGCTGGTTCGCCGAGCCCCGGCGAGAAGAGAAGCGGAGCCCGACGTGGACAACCCAGTCGTACTGTTCGGACACCCGATCGACCCCTTGAGGTCTGCGCCAGCCATCAACCAGAGTGCTTTGGTGACCCCAGAAGCACTTCGTCGCCTTTTGGGAACCCATTCCAACGGGATTGTGGCCAACAACCCCCGCGATGGTCATCACCACTACCCCGACCCTGCAACCCCTCAGCCTCAACCAGCAAATCCCGACGGTGAGAACCGTGGCGAAGCACCGGCGTCTGCAAGGCCAGCCCACTTGGACATTAACGAAGTAGACTAAGTCGCTCGAGTTGTATCGAGCCTTAGTTTTCCTACGCCTTGTAATGATGTGGTCTTGTATCGCATTTATTACATGCGGTCTGCTTGAACGCTCCTAGCTTTGGAGTAGCAGCTATGCATGTGTACATTAGCGTACAGTTGCATTTTTTTTTAATTTTCGCGCACAGCTACCAAGACCAACCCCGTCGGCACCCACAGTAATGCGTCACATTTATGTGATATGTATATTTGTGGCTTTGACCCGAGAACAGGATCGGCAGCCAGTTACCCTTCCCCCCGGTAGATAACCCAGCCCCGGTGCTATATAAAGGCCACCTCGTGACCTTGCCAAGTAACCCTCACCATTGTGCGCAGCACTCACAGCCATTCCTTGCCATGTCGACCCCCAGTATTTATCTGAGAACCCCAGACGCAACCCCGGGCAGTTTTGTCAAATTATTGTGGGACTTTACCTACAGTACCATGAGTGCCACCCATCCACCCCAGTACGAGTTGCTCAAATCGAGGATCACCCCATCCACCTCGAAATATTGGGCAGTGGTGCACATCCCTCCCGCATACCCAAACCAAGACCCAACGGAAGTCTCCTTCGTGGGGAAATCCATGCCGACTCCGCATATGGCCATAGAAGCTGCTGCATACGAGGCGCTCACTCGTCCTCGGTTCGCGGTACCCTATGCCAGCGAGCGAGGATATTACTATTTTCCGAGTCGTGCAGCACCCGGAGAAGTTGCATCTTTTCCCGGTGGACGAATTGAGAGAGATCCAGTACTGGCCAACCTTGCCCAGTACGTTATTGCCCAGGAGCGTTTAACTCAGCGAGTAATGGGTTATCTCCAGAGCCTCGCTGATTTAAATCCTCGGATCGCTATTGGCAGACCTCTGAGGCCTGACCAGGAAGGGCGCATTCATCGACTGGTCAACCCGCTTCCCCCGATAGAAGAGGAGTGTGCCCCAGTGCCAGAGGCGTTTTCTCAGGACCCTGTCTTTTTGCCGTTTTCTTTGTAAACGCCTCCGATGTATTTATTGTCTCAGTACTTGTATTTATGTGTTACAGCATGTTCGTAAAATTTTGTGCGACGGATCCGATTTTGCTTTACTTTCAGTTATGTGAGCAGTTTTACTGTTGTTAGTTTTGTTTTGATTTTTTTTCTCTCTCGCAGCAGGTTTTGAGGAGATTTCCTTTCCCCGAGTCACTGCTGCGTATATATTTTCACGACATAGATTTTTATTCGCGCAGCATCGTAACAGTAGACTCACAGCAGCAACCACTCGACCTCGAGTACTATTACAAATCCTTGAACACATATTTACGCCTAACGGACCACACCCGAGTACTCCACAGTCTCAGTAAGAGAGATTTGTGAGTGATCATTCGGGCGCGAGCTGCCCCAGCACTCCGACAGCAGTTAGCCCCGATGCCGCGCCTAATCCACGTGATCGCCGCCACCGCGAAGAGCTAACACTCGAGCGGCAGCATCACAACGATCATCCAGGATCATCGCGCACAGGAGCACGGAAAACCCCAGCAGCACCGCCAAGCCTCCACACACCAGGACCACATACCAGTCCGGCATTGCCTCCGCCATTAGAGCCTCGGCTCGAGCTCCTGCTAGCAGCAATGGAGAAGGGGGAAGGAGAAGTAGAAGCGAGGCCAGGTGTGAGGAAGAAGAGAGGAGCACCGCGATCGTTTTATAGCCCGAGATCGGTGTACGGTGGGCGAGGTCCACCAGCGCCACTCGTCGCTCGACCGCCGGTGTTCGGAGGCGAGTCCGCGAGCAGTGCCGACAACGCACTGGCCCGCGAGGTGAGTGCACGCAACACCGGCAGCTAGCACGCCGCGCACTACCACGGTACGGCCTCGATGCCCTACGAGCTAGGCATCGCCGGTGGAGGAAGCGCGGGAGAGCGCGCGAGAGAGAAGAGAGAGCCAGAGGTAGGAGAAGAGGCCGACAGCGGGCCCTGGGTCCACCTGTCAGCCAAAGAGAGCACTGTGCTCTCGGGTGCGACCAGCGTATTTTAGTAATTTAGAATTTATTCTAAATTACTGTATCTGCGTAGAAATATCTCGTTTTCCCTAACCGTGGATTTTTCCACACTACGCCAGTGTACCACACTGTGGTTTTTCACCACTTATTGCCCTCTCACTGTAGCCGCTTTGTTTTTGTGCAGTTGAATGATTTCTTTTGACAAAAACAATTTTTGTTCAAAACAGCTTTTAACAAATCTCGAGGACGAGATTTTTCTTAAGGGGGGTAGTGTTGTGACACCCAAAAATTCTGACCTTGTTTTATTTATTAAAATTTGGCCAGGAAATAAAACTTTTCCATTTGTCAAGATTTACCCTTTTGTTATTGTGGATTTTTACTTCAAGTGGAAACTTTCAAAAGATATTGTTGGACTTGAATACTCTCTATGATAAAACCATCCTTTATCAGTGGATTTAAATTTCAAGATTTGTTTTCTCAGAACTTTATTCTTTTAAAAAGATTCTTTTGAATTTGGAGCCTGTTTTGCACTGCAACCATTTGATAGATGCTATCAAAATTTTCCACCAAAATTTGGGGATGTCATGTGATGTTTCCACACCACTTTTATGCAAGAATATCCTTTGGTCATTGGAGATTTTGAGCTCCACATCAATTTTTCAAATCAGGTCCAGTAGGCACTTTTGCACTACAACCCATTTAAATATTTCTTTAAAAATTCTCCCAAGTGTTTGGAGATGTCAGTGGATGCATACAATTCATCTTCATGCAAAAACCCAGTGTTGTTCTTTGAAAAATTTGAGTGAATCATCTTCATTTCCATTCTGGTCCAGTTTGGTGATTTGTACTACAACCCCATTTTATTTTGCTCTAGTACCTTTGAGCTTTTTTCCTACTTATAGTCCTCCCTACCAAACTCTTAAGTCCAGGAGATTGGACCCATTGGCATATTTTTGGTGCATGCAATGATAGCCTTTAGTTTCTGCCCAAAACTGATTTTCTCAAAATCTTGCACTATCTAGTTTCTGTTTTTGCCAAGCTCACCTTACCAGCTTCTTGAGCTCCTAAAGAGACTAGGATCTGGAGAGTTTGGATACCCCAAGAGTTCCCTAGATGACCATGGCATTCTGTCGAGCACCCTGTGTGCAGGAACAATTTTTGGCATGTCCTCTGGTTTGCATTGTGGACTTGAGCCCCTCACCCTTCCAGCATGTCCACTAACATCCTAGCTGTCCCTAACCCTGGCATGTTAGCTGCCAGCCTCACCCAAGCTCTCTAGAGCGCGCTGGCATTCCATCGAGCACCTGCCGTTCGTGCTCTGGGCGCGCCCAGAGCGCACGTTTTGCACGCGCGCGCACTGAGTCGCCGCGCCGCACTGCCACCCTCGTCGCGTCCCGTCTCTGACCCCTGCTCGCCTGCTGAACCACGCCAAGCACTCGCCCTCTCTCCAGTACCCTCCAAGCTCTCCCTGGTGCCCTACAGCGCCGCCTTGGCGGCACGCCGGCGTCGGCAGCGGGCACTGCCATGGACGGCGCCGCCCAAGGCACCCGCGCGCGCCAGCTGCCCCGGGGAACAGCCCGTGCTCATCCACTTGCTCATCGGCACGCCTTCGTCGCCGCCACGATGCCCTGCTACTACAGAAAAGTGGTCGCCGGCGATCTTATCCTCGGCCACCGCGGGAGCCAGCCTCGAGCGCCTATTAAAGGGACCCCGAGCTCAACCGATCACTCAAGCAACCCCAGGCCACCCCCATAGCCCTCCCACAGCCAGCAATCGACGAGAAAGTCCTTTCTTCCTCGTCTCCGGCCAGCTCGGTCGCCGCCGCAATCCAGTGCCGTTCGTCGCAACCGGAGCTTCCCCCGCCAATCCAACGCCACCAAGAACTCCCCCGTAGTCTTGCAGAGCTGCCCAGCGCCTCAGGCTCGACCAAGGACCACCGAAACCCAAATATCACTTCACCACCGTAGCCCCCTCCGCCGTGAAGCTCGCCGCCGGTGACCTCCTCCGTCCCCACCTGCATAACGCCCACCGAGAGGACCGCCTCGGTCTGGCCAACCCATCCCTGCCCTCAGATGCCCTCGAGGAGCCGCCGTTCGTCGCCGGCGATCGCCGGAGCCCCGCCACCGTTCGGGCACAGAGAAAGGAGGGAGAGGGAGACCAGTCAAACCTGACCAGTGGGCCCTCTGGACCCACTGTCAGTGACCCGCGCGGCCGCCCTCTCTGTTTAAGTGATAGCGCAAAGACCTGAGTACGTCACCTCTGCTTTGAAAACGTATTCTTCCCCGAAGCGTTTTCCTTTTTCTGATTTTAAATAAAACAGAACTTTGACTGATGTTTGACTGGCTATAACTTTTAAAATAAAACTCCAAATGAGTTGATTCTTTTTCCTACCTCCCTCAAATTTCATCTAGTTTATTTTAAGATTTATTTCAAAAATATTTGAGACAACTTTTTGTTCCGTTTTTGAAATGTGTGTTATTTGAATATTTCTCAAAATAGGATTTTTGGAGGGAAGGCAACCTTCAAAAGTGCACCCCCACATGCATACACTTGAAGGCAAGCATTTCTAAACTCTGGCATAATATTTTGTGTGGTGTTTTGATATGGTTACAGCACCTTTTGACTTGGAGCATACATTATTTTTATGTGACGATAAAAGACCATATGCATGAGTACATATTGGAGTTTTCTTTGCTGTGATAAATGGATATGTTGGTGATGGTATTCACCCTCGTAAGCTTCCCTTGCATACCGGAAGGAAGCCGGGAAAGTCGTGGTCTTGGGTAGACACGGGCTTGTCCCTAGTACCTCGTCGGGACGAGTATGTCCGGTATGGCATGGTGAGGTTTGACGAGTGGTAAGTTTACCTGTTAATGGAAATACTTTCGTTATGATAATCATGCAGGGAACACTTGAACCTCCTGAGTCGGCCATAGATCGAGTCTTGTCCAGTAACCCCCATACTTGCCTGGTACTACCACTTGTCCCTGCCTTAGGTAGGGTACGGTTCAGTAAGTTGTCAACCCCGTCCTAGCACACACCGTACAGAGAGGCCGGGATGAGGGTCCCATGGCCATGGATTAAAGCCAGTCATCCGGTCCGGGGGCATGGGTGTTTCGGTTGTAGCCGAAGGGGTAGCTCCCCTAGTTTGCGCGCGGTATAAATTTTTGTGATCCCATGCTACGTCGAGGTTGTAGCCTCCCCACTTAGAGTTTCGCTTGACAGGTGTCGTGGGTGAATCCAGACACCGGTAAGTTAAGCTGGTGTGTGCAGGTCAGGCGTGTTTTCAATCAAAAGACCGTAGACGGAATTAGTCCCGATGGACTAAAGAAATCCGTTACCCGTGGGTAAAGAGTACACCCTCTGCAGAGATTATACATCTATTCGAATAGCCGTGTCCATGGTTAAGGACTACAGTCTGGGATAGGTCAAGTGTCGGTCTTAGTGTCGGTCTTCGGAGGGAAACTGCTAAACCAGAACCTTGATTATGAACTGTGACATATGTGGATTATGATCATTATTATTGTGGACTAACAATTTACCTTATTTGTATTTTCGAGTATCCCTGGGATGGTTCTACCTCCTGGATACCCATTACTATTATTCTATATAAGCCCTTTATGTGGTGTCGCCTAGACGCCCGACTGTGGCACGCACTGTCTTTTATTTTCTGTTACAAGCCCTTTATGTGGTGTCGCCTAGACGCCCGACTGTGGCACGCACTGTCTTTTATTTTCTGTTACAAGCCCTTTATGTGGTGTCGCCTAGACGCCCGACTGTGGCACGCACTGTCTTTTATTTCCTGTTATAAGCCCTTTATGTGGTGTCGCCCCGACGCCCGACTGCGGCATTATTATTCTTGCAGCTTCCTCTCGAGGAGTCATTCAGACCCTCGTTTGGCACCCAGTATGTTATTTTTGGTTATTATTACCCACATGCGTGCATCATGAATATTTTGTTTATCTCGTGACTGACGTTATGATCATAG
Source organism: Aegilops tauschii subsp. strangulata (assembly GCF_002575655.3). Lineage (NCBI taxonomy): Eukaryota > Viridiplantae > Streptophyta > Magnoliopsida > Poales > Poaceae > Aegilops > Aegilops tauschii. The sequence continues at coordinate 514,327,158 of NC_053037.3, read as the reverse complement.
AATATTCTCGGAACTTGATTTTCCCTTGATATATTATACCCGTGTTCTTGATGTTTTGCGAGTACATTCAAACGTACTCACTGGCTTGTCCCTGGCTATTGTCTTGGCCAGATTTTTCTTGCACGGAGCAGAGTGTTACGACGACGGCCCCGGAGCCTACGCAGTGTTGTCAGCAGCCTCGCGAAGATAGGAGTTATCCTGGTCAGCTGTTCTTGTGGGAAATGGAGTCCCATAGACGCAGATGAACCTCGACCGCTTCCGCCATCAACCACTAGAAAACCAAATGTTGTACTCCTAGGCCACAATGGTCTTGTACTACATATTTTTGTACTTGCTTGGATTTTCTTGTATCAAGTTGGTGCCTCATCAGCTAACAGTAATCCTGGGGCTGGTGAGCACAACGGCCATTTTCTGGGGAATTAATATCCCAAAAATCCGGTCGTGACAGACTTGGTATCAGAGCCAGGCTGACCATTGGCTAATCCTATCTTAGCCAGGTCAATAAACCTAGGTTAACCCAACCACCAGACCTTAGCCTAACCCCGGTCAAGCTTCCCGCGTAAGATAGCCCCACAGTGACCCGACGCCTTTCGGCGGACGGTGCCCAACCTATCAGCCTAGCCCGTCGATCGCGCGCCAGTGACCGACGCCCAACCCATCTCCATCGCAAGCGTGCGGAGGAAGACTCCGTCCCCTTTCCCTATAAAAAGGGCACGCTAGCCTCAACACAGCACAGCCTCTTTCCCCCAAAACCAAGCCACGATGCCTGGTCCCATCGTTCACAACGAGACCACAGCAACCAACCTTGGAGGTTTTGTGACCATACTCGCAAACCTCACCCGCCGTGCCTATGCGTTAGAAGAGCCTCCTGAATATGTTGTGTACCAGGGACCCATGCACGGTGAGAGCCGTCAGTACTGGGCCACTGTGCACATCTACGGTAGGGGTCTGTCGCCAGAACGCCCCTACAGGTTCACTGGAAGGACAACTTCCTTTGAGCCACAAGCCATCCAACTGGCAGCCCGCGAAGCTATAGTTCAACTCCGGCACTTGTCGCCTAGAGTTAACTGTCGCTCGTTCTACTACTACCCCAGTCGTGACGGGTATGGTAGGCCGCCCCAGGTTGCCAATGGAGATCACGAGACGGATCCCGCACTATTGCATCTGGTGCGCTATGTAAGCGCACTAGAGCAACTGTTCGATCAGGTCACCCTTGATCTGATTGCAGCTCGTGGAGAGCTGGTTCGCCGAGCCCCGGCGAGAAGAGAAGCGGAGCCCGACGTGGACAACCCAGTCGTACTGTTCGGACACCCGATCGACCCCTTGAGGTCTGCGCCAGCCATCAACCAGAGTGCTTTGGTGACCCCAGAAGCACTTCGTCGCCTTTTGGGAACCCATTCCAACGGGATTGTGGCCAACAACCCCCGCGATGGTCATCACCACTACCCCGACCCTGCAACCCCTCAGCCTCAACCAGCAAATCCCGACGGTGAGAACCGTGGCGAAGCACCGGCGTCTGCAAGGCCAGCCCACTTGGACATTAACGAAGTAGACTAAGTCGCTCGAGTTGTATCGAGCCTTAGTTTTCCTACGCCTTGTAATGATGTGGTCTTGTATCGCATTTATTACATGCGGTCTGCTTGAACGCTCCTAGCTTTGGAGTAGCAGCTATGCATGTGTACATTAGCGTACAGTTGCATTTTTTTTAATTTTCGCGCACAGCTACCAAGACCAACCCCGTCGGCACCCACAGTAATGCGTCACATTTATGTGATATGTATATTTGTGGCTTTGACCCGAGAACAGGATCGGCAGCCAGTTACCCTTCCCCCCGGTAGATAACCCAGCCCCGGTGCTATATAAAGGCCACCTCGTGACCTTGCCAAGTAACCCTCACCATTGTGCGCAGCACTCACAGCCATTCCTTGCCATGTCGACCCCCAGTATTTATCTGAGAACCCCAGACGCAACCCCGGGCAGTTTTGTCAAATTATTGTGGGACTTTACCTACAGTACCATGAGTGCCACCCATCCACCCCAGTACGAGTTGCTCAAATCGAGGATCACCCCATCCACCTCGAAATATTGGGCAGTGGTGCACATCCCTCCCGCATACCCAAACCAAGACCCAACGGAAGTCTCCTTCGTGGGGAAATCCATGCCGACTCCGCATATGGCCATAGAAGCTGCTGCATACGAGGCGCTCACTCGTCCTCGGTTCGCGGTACCCTATGCCAGCGAGCGAGGATATTACTATTTTCCGAGTCGTGCAGCACCCGGAGAAGTTGCATCTTTTCCCGGTGGACGAATTGAGAGAGATCCAGTACTGGCCAACCTTGCCCAGTACGTTATTGCCCAGGAGCGTTTAACTCAGCGAGTAATGGGTTATCTCCAGAGCCTCGCTGATTTAAATCCTCGGATCGCTATTGGCAGACCTCTGAGGCCTGACCAGGAAGGGCGCATTCATCGACTGGTCAACCCGCTTCCCCCGATAGAAGAGGAGTGTGCCCCAGTGCCAGAGGCGTTTTCTCAGGACCCTGTCTTTTTGCCGTTTTCTTTGTAAACGCCTCCGATGTATTTATTGTCTCAGTACTTGTATTTATGTGTTACAGCATGTTCGTAAAATTTTGTGCGACGGATCCGATTTTGCTTTACTTTCAGTTATGTGAGCAGTTTTACTGTTGTTAGTTTTGTTTTGATTTTTTTTCTCTCTCGCAGCAGGTTTTGAGGAGATTTCCTTTCCCCGAGTCACTGCTGCGTATATATTTTCACGACATAGATTTTTATTCGCGCAGCATCGTAACAGTAGACTCACAGCAGCAACCACTCGACCTCGAGTACTATTACAAATCCTTGAACACATATTTACGCCTAACGGACCACACCCGAGTACTCCACAGTCTCAGTAAGAGAGATTTGTGAGTGATCATTCGGGCGCGAGCTGCCCCAGCACTCCGACAGCAGTTAGCCCCGATGCCGCGCCTAATCCACGTGATCGCCGCCACCGCGAAGAGCTAACACTCGAGCGGCAGCATCACAACGATCATCCAGGATCATCGCGCACAGGAGCACGGAAAACCCCAGCAGCACCGCCAAGCCTCCACACACCAGGACCACATACCAGTCCGGCATTGCCTCCGCCATTAGAGCCTCGGCTCGAGCTCCTGCTAGCAGCAATGGAGAAGGGGGAAGGAGAAGTAGAAGCGAGGCCAGGTGTGAGGAAGAAGAGAGGAGCACCGCGATCGTTTTATAGCCCGAGATCGGTGTACGGTGGGCGAGGTCCACCAGCGCCACTCGTCGCTCGACCGCCGGTGTTCGGAGGCGAGTCCGCGAGCAGTGCCGACAACGCACTGGCCCGCGAGGTGAGTGCACGCAGCACCGGCAGCTAGCACGCCGCGCACTACCACGGTACGGCCTCGATGCCCTACGAGCTAGGCATCGCCGGTGGAGGAAGCGCGGGAGAGCGCGCGAGAGAGAAGAGAGAGCCAGAGGTAGGAGAAGAGGCCGACAGCGGGCCCTGGGTCCACCTGTCAGCCAAAGAGAGCACTGTGCTCTCGGGTGCGACCAGCGTATTTTAGTAATTTAGAATTTATTCTAAATTACTGTATCTGCGTAGAAATATCTCGTTTTCCCTAACCGTGGATTTTTCCACACTACGCCAGTGTACCACACTGTGGTTTTTCACCACTTATTGCCCTCTCACTGTAGCCGCTTTGTTTTTGTGCAGTTGAATGATTTCTTTTGACAAAAACAATTTTTGTTCAAAACAGCTTTTAACAAATCTCGAGGACGAGATTTTTCTTAAGGGGGGTAGTGTTGTGACACCCAAAAATTCTGACCTTGTTTTATTTATTAAAATTTGGCCAGGAAATAAAACTTTTCCATTTGTCAAGATTTACCCTTTTGTTATTGTGGATTTTTACTTCAAGTGGAAACTTTCAAAAGATATTGTTGGACTTGAATACTCTCTATGATAAAACCATCCTTTATCAGTGGATTTAAATTTCAAGATTTGTTTTCTCAGAACTTTATTCTTTTAAAAAGATTCTTTTGAATTTGGAGCCTGTTTTGCACTGCAACCATTTGATAGATGCTATCAAAATTTTCCACCAAAATTTGGGGATGTCATGTGATGTTTCCACACCACTTTTATGCAAGAATATCCTTTGGTCATTGGAGATTTTGAGCTCCACATCAATTTTTCAAATCAGGTCCAGTAGGCACTTTTGCACTACAACCCATTTAAATATTTCTTTAAAAATTCTCCCAAGTGTTTGGAGATGTCAGTGGATGCATACAATTCATCTTCATGCAAAAACCCAGTGTTGTTCTTTGAAAAATTTGAGTGAATCATCTTCATTTCCATTCTGGTCCAGTTTGGTGATTTGTACTACAACCCCATTTTATTTTGCTCTAGTACCTTTGAGCTTTTTTCCTACTTATAGTCCTCCCTACCAAACTCTTAAGTCCAGGAGATTGGACCCATTGGCATATTTTTGGTGCATGCAATGATAGCCTTTAGTTTCTGCCCAAAACTGATTTTCTCAAAATCTTGCACTATCTAGTTTCTGTTTTTGCCAAGCTCACCTTACCAGCTTCTTGAGCTCCTAAAGAGACTAGGATCTGGAGAGTTTGGATACCCCAAGAGTTCCCTAGATGACCATGGCATTCTGTCGAGCACCCTGTGTGCAGGAACAATTTTTGGCATGTCCTCTGGTTTGCATTGTGGACTTGAGCCCCTCACCCTTCCAGCATGTCCACTAACATCCTAGCTGTCCCTAACCCTGGCCTGTTAGCTGCCAGCCTCACCCAAGCTCTCTAGAGCGCGCTGGCATTCCGTCGAGCACCTGCCGTGCGTGCTCTGGGCGCGCGCGCACTGAGTCGCCGCGCCGCACTGCCACCCTCGTCGCGTCCCGTCTCTGACCCCTGCTCGCCTGCTGAACCACGCCAAGCACTCGCCCTCTCTCCAGTACCCTCCAAGCTCTCCCTGGTGCCCTACAGCGCCGCCTTGGCGGCACGCCGGCGTCGGCAGCGGGCACTGCCATGGACGGCGCCGCCCAAGGCACCCGCGCGCGCCAGCTGCCCCGGGGAACAGCCCGTGCTCATCCACTTGCTCCTCGGCACGCCTTCGTCGCCGCCACGATGCCCTGCTACTACAGAAAAGTGGTCGCCGGCGATCTTATCCTCGGCCACCGCGGGAGCCAGCCTCGAGCGCCTATTAAAGGGACCCCGAGCTCAACCGATCACTCAAGCAACCCCAGGCCACCCCCATAGCCCTCCCACAGCCAGCAATCGACGAGAAAGTCCTTTCTTCCTCGTCTCCGGCCAGCTCGGTCGCCGCCGCAATCCAGTGCCGTTCGTCGCAACCGGAGCTTCCCCCGCCAATCCAACGCCACCAAGAACTCCCCCGTAGTCTTGCAGAGCTGCCCAGCGCCTCAGGCTCGACCAAGGACCACCGGAACCCAAATATCACTTCACTGCCGTAGCCCCCTCCGCCGCGAAGCTCGCCGCCGGTGACCTCCTCCGTCCCCACCTGCATAATGCCCACCGAGAGGACCGCCTCGGTCTGGCCAACCCATCCCTGCCCTCAGATGCCCTCGAGGAGCCGCCGTTCGTCGCCGGCGATCGCCGGAGCCCCGCCACCGTTCGGGCACAGAGAAAGGAGGGAGAGGGAGACCAGTCAAACCTGACCAGTGGGCCCTCTGGACCCACTGTCAGTGACCCGCGCGGCCGCCCTCTCTGTTTAAGTGATAGCGCAAAGACCTGAGTACGTCACCTCTGCTTTGAAAACGTATTCTTCCCCGAAGCGTTTTCCTTTTTCTGATTTTAAATAAAACAGAACTTTGACTGATGTTTGACTGGCTATAACTTTTAAAATAAAACTCCAAATGAGTTGATTCTTTTTCCTACCTCCCTCAAATTTCATCTAGTTTATTTTAAGATTTATTTCAAAAATATTTGAGACAACTTTTTGTTCTGTTTTTGAAATGTGTGTTATTTGAATATTTCTCAAAATAGGATTTTTGGAGGGAAGGCAACCTTCAAAAGTGCACCCCCACATGCATACACTTGAAGGCAAGCATTTCTAAACTCTGGCATAATATTTTGTGTGGTGTTTTGATATGGTTACAGCACCTTTTGACTTGGAGCAGACATTATTTTTATGTGACGATAAAAGACCATATGCATGAGTACATATTGGAGTTTTCTTTGCTGTGATAAATGGATATGTTGGTGATGGTATTCACCCTCGTAAGCTTCCCTTGCATACCGGAAGGAAGCCGGGAAAGTCGTGGTCTTGGGTAGACACGGGCTTGTCCCTAGTACCTTGTCGGGACGAGTATGTCCGGTATGGCATGGTGAGGTTTGACGAGTGGTAAGTTTACCTGTTAATGGAAATACTTTCGTTACGATAATCATGTAGGGAACACTTGAACCTCCTGAGTCGGCCATAGATCGAGTCTTGTCCAGTAACCCCCATACTTGCCTGGTACTACCACTTGTCCCTGCCTTAGGTAGGGTACGGTTCAGTAAGTTGTCAACCCCGTCCTAGCACACACCGTACAGAGAGGCCGGGATGAGGGTCCCATGGCCATGGATTAAAGCCAGTCATCTGGTCCGGGGGCATGGGTGTTTCGGTTGTAGCCGAAGGGGTAGCTCCCCTAGTTTGCGCGCGGTATAAATTTTTGTGATCCCATGCTACGTCGAGGTTGTAGCCTCCCCACTTAGAGTTTCGCTTGACAGGTGTCGTGGGTGAATCCAGACACCGGTAAGTTAAGCTGGTGTGTGCAGGTCAGGTGTGTTTTCAATCAAAAGACCGTAGACGGAATTAGTCCCGATGGACTAAAGAAATCCGTTTCCCGTGGGTAAAGAGTACACCCTCTGCAGAGATTATACATCTATTCGAATAGTCGTGTCCATGGTTAAGGACTATAGTCTGGGATAGGTCAAGTGTCGGTCTTAGTGTCGGTCTTCGGAGGGAAACTGCTAAACCAGAACCTTGATTATGAACTGTGACATATGTGGATTATGATCATTATTATTGTGGACTAACAATTTACCTTATTTGTATTTTCGAGTATCCCTGGGATGGTTCTACCTCCTGGATACCCATTACTATTATTCTATATAAGCCCTTTATGTGGTGTCGCCTAGACGCCCGACTGTGGCACGCACTGTCTTTTATTTTCTGTTACAAGCCCTTTATGTGGTGTCGCCTAGACGCCCGACTGTGGCACGCACTGTCTTTTATTTTCTGTTATAAGCCCTTTATGTGGTGTCGCCTAGACGCCCGACTGTGGCACGCACTGTCTTTTATTTCCTGTTATAAGCCCTTTATGTGGTGTCGCCCCGACGCCCGACTGCGGCATTATTATTCTTGCAGCTTCCTCTCGAGGAGTCATTCAGACCCTCGTTTGGCACCCAGTATGTTATTTTTGGTTATTATTACCCACATGCGTGCATCATGAATATTTTGTTTATCTCGTGACTGACGTTATGATCATAGAATATTCTCGGAACTTGATTTTCCCTTGATATATTATACCCGTGTTCTTGATGTTTTGCGAGTACATTCAAACGTACTCACTGGCTTGTCCCTGGCTATTGTCTTGGCCAGATTTTTCTTGCACGGAGCAGAGTGTTACGACGACGGCCCCGGAGCCTACGCAGTGTTGTCAGCAGCCTCGCGAAGATAGGAGTTATCCTGGTCAGCTGTTCTTGTGGGAAATGGAGTCCCATAGACGCAGATGAACCTCGACCGCTTCCGCCATCAACCACTAGAAAACCAAATGTTGTACTCCTAGGCCACAATGGTCTTGTACTACATATTTTTGTACTTGCTTGGATTTTCTTGTATCAAGTTGGTGCCTCATCAGCTAACAGTAATCCTGGGGCTGGTGAGCACAACGGCCATTTTCTGGGGAATTAATATCCCGAAAATCCGGTCATGACACTTCACCTCTGTGATGACGGTAAGTTTCTAGTGTTTTCTTAACAAATGCATAATGACCTATACTTAGCTTTATTTTCTCCAAAATGCTTACCATAATGACCTAAACTTAGCTTATTTTCCTCCAAAATGACATAATTAGCTTACTTAGCTCCAAAATGATCCATTTTACCTTAGTTAGCTGGAAAACGATCTATACTTAGCTTTGTTTACTCCAAAATGACCTAAGTTAGCTATAATATGCTAAGTTATCTCTAATATGCTTAGTTACATAGGTTTGCTCAATAATGACATACACTTAGCTTACTTATGTAAAAAATGGCATAATTAGCTTACTTAGGTTTGAAATGGCATAACAACCTTGGTAACCTCATATATGTCACATACTTAGCTTATTTTCCTCAAAAATGACATAATAAGCTTAATTAGCTCCAAAATGATCAATATTACCTAAGTTAGCTCCAAAATGACCTAAGTTAGCTCTAATATGCATAGTTACCTATGTTAGCTCAATAAATACCTATACTTAGCTTACTTATGTCAAAAATGGCATAATATGCTTAGTTAACTCAGAAATGGCATAATTACCTAGGTTATCTCAATAATGATCCATTTTACCTAAGTTAGCTCCAAAATGATCCATTTTACCTAAGTTAGTTACAAAATGATCCATTTTAGCTTGGTTAGCTCCAAAATGATCCATATTAGCTAGGTTAGCTCATAAATGATCCATTTTACTTAGGTTGGCTCCAAAATGATCCATTTTACCTAGGTTAGCTCCAAAATGATCCATCTTAGCTAAGTTAGCTCATAAATGATCCATTTTACCTAGGTTAGCTCCAAAATGATCCATTATACGTAGGTTAGCTCCAAAATGATCCATTTTACCTAGGTTAGTTCCAAAATGATCCATTTTAGCTAAGTTAGCTCATAAGTGTCTTTTTTACCTAAGTTAGCTCATAAATGTCTTTTTTACCTAAGTTAGCTCATAAATTTCATATACTTCTTCTTCTTCTTCATTTTCTTCTTCTTCTAATCTTCTTCTTCTAACTTTCTTATTTCCCATTTTGCAGATTTCATTCACTTCAAGGAAGCTTGCATTGATGGAGTGCTTGCTATCTCTTTCTCTGTTCCTTTTGTATCGATGAACTATGCATATATCATCTATTTGCTGTGAAAATGCTTGAATATAAGAAAGACAGAAAAAAGAGGCAATGCAGCCTCTTTGCCGTCTGCCACCGACGGCAAAGGGGCCTTTGCCGTCTGCCACAGACGGCAAAGAGGCCACGTGGCAGCAACCTGTCCAATCTGGGAGCTATACCATTTGGTTACTTTGCCGTCTGTGGCAGACGACAAAGGATGTGGGCGTTTGCCGTCCGCTGGCAGATGGCAAAGGCTGTCGTTAGCCACCTAACGTGGCTAACGCCTGTTATTTACTATCCACATTCTTTGTCATCTGCCACACACGGCAAAGGTTCTTTGCCGTCCGCTTTGAGAAAGCAGACGACAAAGAACCTATTTACCATAGCGTTCTTTGCCGGGCAGCTTTGCCGTCGGTGGCAGACGAGAAAGAGGTTTGCCGTCCATTTTTGGTACCTTTGTCGTTAGCCATGGCAGACGGCAAAGAAGCTAATTCCTGTAGTGGGGTTCCATAAGGAAACTAAGGTATATTATGGACTCCTTTTAATAGAGAACCGGAACAAAGCATTAACACATAGTGAATACATGAACTCCTCAAACTACGGTAATCACGGGAAGAATCCCAATTTCTGTCACTTTGGGGTATGCGGATCATAACACGTAATAGGTGCATACAACTTGCAAGATAGGATCAAAAACATAAATATATTAGTGAAAACATATAGGGTTCAGATCTGAAAGCATGGCACCCGGGCACTACTAACAAGCATTAAGCATAGCAAAGTCATAGGAACATCAATCTCAGAACATAGTGAATAATAGGGATCAAGCCCTAACAAAAATAACTCGATTACATGATAAATATCATCCAACCCATCACCGCCCAGCAAGCCTGCGAAGGAATTACTCACTCCTGGTGGTGAGCATCATGGAATTGGTGATGTAGGACGGTTGTTGATGAGGACAGCGCCGAATCCCCCTCTCCGGAGCCCCGAACCGACTCCAGAACAGCCCTCCCGATGAAGAACAGGAGGTGGCGGTGGCTCTGTATCGTAAAACGCGATCATTCCTTCTCTTAGATTTTTTTTCTTGATGAATAGGTACTTATGGAGTTGGAGTTAGGGTTGCGGGAGCTGCCAAGGGCCCACAAGCCTGCTAAGCGCTCCTTGGGGGTGGGCGCGCCCCTGGGCTTGTGGCGCCCTGGTGGCCCCACTCTGGTAATTTCCTTCGCCAATATTTTTTATATATTCTGAAATAATTCTCCGTAAAGTTTCAGCTCAATCCGAGAACTTTTATTTCGGCACAAAAACAACACCATGACAATTCTGCTGAAAACATCGCCAGCCCGGGTTAGTTCCATTCAAATCATGCAAATTAGAGTCCAAAATAAGAGCAAAAGTGTTTGGAAAAGTAGATACGTTTGGGACATATAAGTCAGCGCCGTGAGTGGCCTGGCCTTTGGACAGATCTGATCTGGTCGGTGCGGCCTGATCGCTGCGCGGCGGCTCAGATCGATGGCGACCCGTGCACACGATGCTAGATGGAGGTTCGTCGAGCGGATCCAGGTGAAAACCTCGTTCTTGGCTTGTTGCCAAGTCCGGCGATGACGACACTCTTTTGTGTCTTAAAGGCATCGCCATGGAGAAGCTCCATACCTCTATCCGCTACCTTCGGGGGAAACCCTAGACAGTAGATCGGATGACAGCGGCGCTCTAGTGTCGTTTTCCCCTTGGGGCGTCATTCTTGGAGGTGTACACGGGGCTCGAGGGACCAGTGGACGGCTTCTTCGGTGGAGCGGTGCTTCATCTTACACATTGATGGCGGCGGATCTCGGCGGCGTGGCGCAGTGGAGGATCATCGTCTGATGCGTGAAATTGGACTCACGTAGGAGGAGGACGTTGTCTAGCGTCATGGTGGCTTCGATGGCAGAGAGGCCTAGCAAGGTCGGTGTGTTAGTTTCTGCTCTGAAGATGGATTGGTGGAAGACGGCGGCCACGACACATGAGAGTGTGTCGGACCAATTTGTACCCCAAATCCAGTATGTGGCTTGGTTGGGGCCTCCGGCTTTAAATGTTAGGCTTTGGTGCGATGTCTGTTTGGTATTAGGCTCGGAGTGTCGACACCCCTTCATCAAGTGGATAGAAGTAGCGACAATTGTTGCTAAGATGGTGGCTTTAGACTACCTGATGTACTACTTTATAAGGTCTTTGTGAATAATTAATAAAATGGTTGCATGCATCACCCAGATGCAACTCCTTTTTTAAACAAAGTATATTTTTGATTGAGCCAACTATGGTAGTAACTTAACAGTTAGGGTTCTTCGAAGACAGGACTTCGAAAATAAAATATGCATTTGCATTTGTTTTATAATAGTGTCCACAAAACAATCAGGTATCCGATAATTAATGCAATACCGTCCAGCAAAGTGATCTTTCTTTTATGTTTATAGAAACATGACTAAGCTATCTGTGTTTGCTGGTTCATCCCTAGCTTGTCTTTTTAAGAGCAAGTATGTGTCCCGCTTGGCTACCGCTACTTAGAAAATTTGCATGGTTGCACGCATACCTGCTCACCCGGCCGCCACCACATGCATCCACACGAACGCATATCAAAACCATACACGTAAACGCCTAAACAAAGTGAGACCGGAACGGAGCAGAATATTTTGCCGGCATTTTTCGATCCATATCCAAACCATGTGCGCACGCCCGCTAGCTAGCTCGCCTAGAGCATGGAACACGAAGGCAGCACGCGCTAACACAGAAACATAGAGCTCAAATTCCCGAGACACGTCCTTTGGCCAGATTCATGGCATGGGCTCGTAGCCACGCCACGACATCACCCGCCCGCCGGCCCGGGCGGCCACTGAATTCTCCTCGACTGGCCACGTCGACCGCGGGCGGCGGGCGCGCATATAAATAGTTCGCCGGTGCAACCATTCGTTCGTCATAGATCTTGTGCTAATTATCAGTTACTCCATGGATAAAGGCATTCACGGCAGGAGCCCTCTTTCTGCAGAGTCGGCCGGCATGGAGCACGGGGACGGACTCGGCGGTCCAGACCCTGGCGGGCAGCAGCGGGAGGAGGAGGAGATCAGTGACTCCGAATCAGGCTCTGAATCGCTCGAGATCTCCGACCTCAAGAAGCGCATGTGGAAGGACCAGATGCTGCTCACGAGGCTCGAGGGCCGCGCCGGCGCCAGGGGCATGGCGCCGGCTCCAGCTGCCCGCGCATCCTCGTCGTCATCGTCGGGCCAGGAGGAAACCCCCGACGTGCGGTGCCGCCGCAAGGCCATGCTGCGGGCGCAGGACGGCGTGCTCCGGCACATGCTCAGGATGATGGAGGCCTGCAACGCGCGCGGGTTCGTGTACGGCGTCATCGACGAGGCCGGCGAACCCATGTCCGGCTCCTCCGACAGCCTCCGCGGCTGGTGGAAGGAGAACGTGAGCTTCGACCGCGCCGGCCCAATGGGCCTGGCCGGCCCCATGGGCGAGAGCCCGGTCGCCCTGGCCTCCTCCCTCCATCGTCTCCAGGACATCCAAGATAGCACGCTCGGATCCGTGCTCTCCGCGCTCATCCAGCACTGCGAGCCACCGCAGAGGAGCTTCCCGCTGGAGCGCGGCCTGGCGCCGCCGTGGTGGCCGACGGGGCACGAGCCCTGGTGGGGCACGCAGGGCGAGATGCAGGCCCACCAGGGCGTGCCGCCGTACCGGAAGCCGCACGACCTGAAGAAGGCGTGGAAGATCTCCCTGCTCAGCGCGGTGATCAAGCACATGAGCCCGCGCTTCGACCAGATGCGCAAGCTCGTGTGGCAGTCCAAGCGGCTGCAGCAGAAGATGAGCGCCAAGGAGTCCGAGACCTGGTCCAAGGTGCTTAGGCAGGAGGAGAAGCTTAGCAGCCGGCTAAAGAGCTCGCTGCGGATCACGCCGTTCGATCAGGAGCACGCGGATGAGGACGAGGACGACGAGGAGGAGGGGAAGAAGAAGAAGGTTGGGAAGGAGAGGGACGACGATGGCCTGGAGAGCGTTGTGCGCGGCGCGCAAGACAAACGCAAGCGCGAGATCTCTCGCAGCGGCAGGTCGGGTGGGAGCGGATCAGAGCTGACCATAATGCTGCCGGATCAGCTCGCTACTGCGATCACAGAGGAGAGCCGGAGCCCGATCGACGAGCTCATGAAGCTGTACTATGGCTGCATGCAGGGTGTCGAAACCTATGGTGACCGGGAAAAGGACGATCTGACGCCGATGCATTCCGTATTGCTGGGCGGCATAGATGAGGTGGCGCAGGATGTGCTCTATGATATCATCGGGAGCTGCCCTGAAGTAGATCATGTGCTGCGCTTAATGGGAGAGTGACATAGCCACGCAGTCAGTTGTCCTACCTATGTCTATGTTATGCACGGTTATTAGTTAGGAGTATTATTGAATACTTTTACTGCACTATTTCCATGTTGGGATTGCTTTTTCGTTTTGAGATGTTGGTATTGTTAGTTAGGGAAGGGTATTTCATATGTCATGAAATACGGCGTATGATCATTTCTCTTATGTGACAACTTTGTACTAAATCAGTGACACTTATTGTGGGGTGGAGAGAGTATATAATTCACTTGTAGAACAAAACTTCATTTGTGCTAGTGGCCCGGGAATTTTGTGCTGAATTGAATATTGTAACATATGCAATCCAAACAATGTTTGCCTTGTCTTTGAGTGGTTTCGAGCAGATGTTTATGCAAGTGGTTGACGATCAGATGTTGTCTTCCGGTGGGGCAACGCAGATGTAGGCACCGATGGGGATGAGGCTGTCCCCGGACCGGCCAAAGAAGGCAGCCACAATGTTGCGGTTGCCATTTTTCGGCAGTGGCATGCTGAAGGCGGGCTGAGCGGGGCATCATAGGGTCCGTACTCTGAGTGGTTCGTCGATAGTTTGAGGGAGGTGACAAGTTAGTCATCAGTAGTGCGGCTGATGTGGTTCACATATTCGCCTTGAGTATCAAAAATTGCACGCAATACAAGAAAAAAGACAAGTGCAAGAGAAGGATAGAGCAGAAAGGAAATCAGGAAGGTAAGGAACAATGGCTTCTACTACCCAAAACCTATCGCCAACCTTGATGCAGAATACGAAATTCGAACACACCATTCCGTCCTCCCTTGCCTTGGACAAAGTTGTTTCAAAGACAATGACTACATTTGATCCCATGTCAAATCTTGCTATTTGAAAGTGTTGGGACGATTAGAACTTGATAGCGAGACAACAGCTTAAGGGCATCTTTAACACAGACCTTCAAAACAGCCGGAAATGTTCGGACTGAGGTGTTCAGACGCTGCAAGCCATCCAACAATCCAACACGGCACCTCATCGGTCCGCGGATGCATGCGTTTGTCTGAAATGTTCACCGTATATTACAAAAAAAGTTCAGCGTGCATGCATATAAAAATGTCCATCATATACTGTATTACAGAAATGTTCAATGTATAGATAAAAATTGTTCAAAATAAAAACCGTCCGATAATACCGGGCACTACAGGGAACCGGTCGCTACAGTGTTGGACCGCAGTGAAACCAGTTCATTACGTTGTTGGTGTTGGAAACCGGGGCGACCGAGTGTGGCGGCGGCCTCGTGCGTATCGCACGGGCTAGCCCCTCCCGTTTCCCCCAGTTTACGTTAAGTGGGTACTTATCCCTTGACCCCTACCCCCTATATAAAGCAACGAGGAGTCATCATTGTAATCCCTGATCATTGATTAATAAAGCTGGTCTCCTCCATCTCTCTGTGTCATTTTTACTTTCGCATACTTCGACTACTTCGTCTACGACGCTCGCTCTCGCTCCGCAACCTCGGACCGGACTCGCCGGCGGAGTTGCGGAACACGTTATCAGCACGCTTCGCTCCATCAACTCTCCGTCAAGCCTGCGTCAAGCCTGCATCACGCAGGCTTTCGTCGATCCCGCGGAGGTATAAGATCCGATCCCCACTTTTTGCAAAAATGGATTCCTCTCGTTCCTACGATTCCGTTTTTGCGATTAGATTATTATTCGGATTTGATCTACCTATGGTGCGGATTTTCTCCCAAGAACCGAGCGGACGAACACGTCGCCGACCAATGTCGATGTTCTTGGACTACGAGGGACTTGTTGACTGCACTATAGGGAGTCGGTACAGATCGCGACCCCGATGGCCGCGGTACCGCCGCCAAAGCACCAGATGTGCCATGCGCCGTCGGAGTTCCGGACGAACACGACGAAGATCCGCATCCCGAGGCCGGCGTCCGGATGACGCCGTACCAAGCACGCCGCGCCGCGTCCTGCTGACGCCGCCGCCGCCGTCTCGATGGCCGGCTCGACGCCGCGCCGTAGTCGCGGTCGTCGCCGTCGCGTGGCGTGGCCGCCACAGTCGCGCCGGTCGTCGCCTCGGCCGAGCCCGTGCACGGCCGGCTGCCGTCGCCGGGGCTCGAGCTGGCCGCGCCGTGCCCTGCCTCTGGCCGCACCGCGCCGAGCCTCTCGCCGCGCCGGGGCCGAGCCGTAACGTCGCGCCGAGGCCGCGCGCCCCGATGGCCGCCGTCGCCGCGTGCTGTGGCCGAAGCCGCCGCAGCCGCGTGCCGTGCCGTCGCGCCGAGGCCGCGCGCCCCGATGGCCGCCGTCGCCGCGTGCTGTGGCCGAAGCCACCGCAGCCGCGTGCCGTGCCGGCCGCTGTCGCCGCGTGCCGGGTGCCGCAGCCGCCGCC